>NC_082618.1:11311658-11624783 GCF_030936135.1 Gavia stellata | reverse complement strand
TTTGTCTGGTCATGGTACTAATGATCGAACTTAACATTAAGAGAGAAGGAGAGATTGCTGGCAGCTGCAAAATAGGAGGAGGAAATAGAAAATATATTTTAAATGGTCTATTCAGTTGGTTAAGCGTTGTAACAGTAAGAGATGCAGAACGAAGCTGGGAATGTTTCTCACTCCTTTGTCTAACCCTTTCTTAACTGCATAAAATCTGCTCTGATCATCCCTGCGCTGCATGCTTTTTTTCACCTAAAACACATTACTGCATCTGCATGGCATAAAATGGTTTACAAAGTGCGTTTGAAAGCTGCTAGAACCACCTTAATTACCACTCTTCAAACCTCTCTGTTTCAGCCTCCATCAGTGCAAACAAAGACTCAGGACTGGCCCTGGTTTAGAGTTCAGATTTGGGGTTTCTGTTGCTGGCGGAGGGCAGGCTGAAGAGGGACCACTCACACTGCAGCTGCATCCCCGGAGTGAGGAGCAGCTGGAACTGCAGACAGCAAACTGAGAAATTAATATAGCAAAGCCCATAAATTTCCAGCCAGAAGGTACTCCGCCAAGTTCTGCTTAGATGACGGTGGCGTTTGTTTTGATGCAGGAAAAAATGGTATCTAGAGCTGTTCCCTGGGTCTGGGCAGAGCTGGGGCAGCGTTGCCTCTTAGGCACGTTTTCTCTGGGAAGAGTTGCATTTTTTTCATGTTGCAGAGAATTGCGTAGAATTCCTTTTTCACCTCCCATTTCCCCCACCCCTTGAAGTAATCTCCTGGATATTAAATTTAAGGTGAGGTTTTCAAGAGATAAGCTGTTGCTCTGAGTCGGTGGTCCAGCTTCCACCAATTTCAGCGGCAGCGGAGTGTGGTCAGTAAAAATGCTGCCTGTCCCCCTTTTCCTGCCCCGACACCTCTGCGCAAGTGAGATTGCTCTGAAGGTTTCCCCAAACAGCACGTCTGGCTAAGGACCAGCGCTGCCCGGGTCCTTCATTAGGCTTTGCCGTAAGTGGTGCCTCGAATAACTGCTTGAGCAATAAGAACATCCTGAACATTGAACTTAAATGCTGGTTGTCCTGTTCTCAGCACTCGCTGATCCATGCATGGAGTTTGAGACAGGCTTTGAAACTTCAGGGTCGTTGCCCTGGAAATGGGTGATCGTAAAGGGACAGGGAGGAGAGAAAAGGGAAAAAGACCCGAACCTACCAGTCTCTCAGGAGCTCTTTGCATTTCGGGGTGATCCTGCAGCAGCAGAGCTCCTGAGCCATCGCTTCTGCTGCGAATGGGCCACAGCTGCAGCAACTGGGAAATGTAATGAGGATAATTATTCACAAGAGTAAAGAGGCATAATGCAAACATACATGTATGGAAGAAAACATGGATAACCCTATAGAAAGAAGAACGTGGGCTGGTAATGCCAGTTCTGCTGTAAGGAATTCTCGTGTCCGAGTTAGCCGGAGCACGACGGCTAGCCTGCTTTTATGCCTTATGCCTCTGCAGGTACAATTTTTAACTGTAAAGCTGTTAAAAAATGGGAGCTGGGGGTTGCAAAGAACTTGAAGAGATTAGTCTCCTTAAAGCACAAAAACATTCAAATGTGAATGTTTTTCGATCACACTTACTAGTAGCATTTCAAGCTGATAATTAAGCAGCTTCCAAGTCCTCCACTGCCCAGAAGTGGTAATGTGTAGTTGCTGCGGTGATGCCCTAAAGGTTTCTGGGCTCAGCATCACAGTCCTGTGACCTTTATAATGTGGATTATGAAATACCCAGTGGCAGTTCCTCCAGCAAAGCCGTGGGGAGTTCCCTGTCTGCGCCAGCGACGGCTGTTGCCCTGGGTGAGCTGCAGTGGCTCTCTGAGAGGGGCAGTCACTCGCCACTTCGACACACAGAGGTTGTGGAGAATTTCCTACCCTCTGATAACCTTGTCCTCTGATTAATTATCTTCTCTTCTATAGTTGCCTCTCGTCTGCGTTGAATTTTTCCAGCGTCAGCCTCCAGACATGAGTTCTTTTTATGCCTTTGTTCACCGTCAAGGATCTGTCTTTTAATAACACTTACCCAGATAGTTTAGCTCATTCATAAAAATCTAAGCAAGCGGTTTAACCAAATAGCTCATCTTCTATACCATCGAAGCAACTGTAATGAGGCTTGAAGCAAATCAGTGCCACTTTGCTGAACTCTGAATGTATGCCTTAATGCTGTTCCATCTAACCTGCCCTTGTTCATTCAGCAGCAGGTGACTGAAACGCAGAGCCTCTGTGCTGCGTGACAGCTTGGGCGCAGTGAATTCACAGGTATTCCCCCCCCTGCAGCGTTCATTTCATTTATACTCACCTTGTTTATTAAAAATCGATGGTAAATGTTTGGCTTCAGGCTTTAAAATGAGAAATGCTTTCATCGGAGCGATCAACTTACTATTAAACAGAATTACTTGCTTTTAGGAAGCGATTTGGTTGAGCTTCTCTTTCATCCACATCAGCTGCATTCACTTGAAGCTCATAATTCTCTGTGTTTCACCAGTTACTAAATTAGGGAGAATCCAAATTACATATTGAGTTCGAGTGTTGGATGGTGGGAGGTATAGTTTTCATAGGACGCATTTGAGAAGTATAGCGGATGCTGCTATAGGGTAGGAACAGGTTTTAAGTAGAGTGAATACACTAAATCAGCTACTAGCTTTTGCTTTTTGGTTTGCGTTTTTTTTTGAATAAACAGTTTTCTTAGAATAAACTATTTGCCTTTGAGAAGTTTCCCAGTTTTCTGTATGGTGAAATAACTGCAAAAGGGTTATTACACTTGAAACGACACAGAATGATAATTTGGAGACAAACAAGGCTTTGTCTCACTGATGCATAAAGTAATTACTGGGCAAAAGTGCATCATTCTCATTTTAAAACCCGTGGCCCGAGAGTGGTAAACAGCTGAAAAATGGGTCGTTGACTGTACATAAAGTGGAAGTGCCAAATTTGAAATTAACTATATTTGGGTTTTATTGTTCTGTTGAAATTCCAAAGCAGAAATATTTGTTCGTAATAACATCCATCTGCAAACAGGCAGCCGGTGTGAAGCGCGTTATGGGTGTCTGACGGTGAGAATTCACCTACAAAATCTTGCCACGCACCGTACATTTTAAGCAGCAGATGACCGTGCCTTGAGTCACGCAGTGGGCTGCTTAATGAGGTTTCCATTATGCATGATGTGCTGTATCCGAAGTTCGCTAATTTTCTGACCTGGTGAAATAGATTTTAATAAGCTTGATGTAACTCAGCATATAAAGACAAAGGGAAGCACTTAATGGGGCTGCCACAATAAAGGACTCTGAGCGGGCTTGGCGATGCTAAAAGTGTTACTAGAACTGATCACAAGCTTAGGAAAGAAACTCTCCATTTCCCTGGAGGTCTGCCCTGCACCTTGCCTTTCCCTCTGTTTGCTGTTGTGTGGACGGCACTGTCCCACTTCCTTAAAGACAAACCAGGGTCGCTGGCGGGAAACACCAGGCATTTCAAGCAGGGCTTGTAGCTGCCTCCGTGTTCGCTTCCTACGGACTTTGGGAGAGCTTCAGTAGAGCCTTCAATCAAATCCCAAAGAGTTCCTTGCTACTAAACAATGGTAACGTGTTGGAATGATTTGGTAGCTTCCCAATCTTTCACCAATTCTAGGTAAAATTCGGTTTCTCTGGTTATATATTCCTCTCTAAATGTTGAGCAGCTAGTTGTTAATCGAAAGCTTGAAATGGTAGCAGGTTTTTTCTGTCTCTTTTTTCTGTCTTGTTTTCTTATAGAAAGGGAGGGGGAGTCTGAGACAGAGAGGTCTGAAAGATGAAGGTTTTAAACATAAAGGGATTGTTTGGGGATGGAGCTTTCCCTTGTGTGTGCTCGTCATTAAAGACCACATTTTTGTCCAGTAAATTGGACCCACGCCTGCCTGCCTTCAAAAAAAAAAAAAGCTACCAGGCTCTTCTGCTTCATGGTTTTGAGTCTCTGATACTTTTGAAATGAAGCCTAAAGATCCTACAAAGAGGATAACGCTGCCTAATGGAAAGAATAATGCAAGCGAGAACCCATTTGAAATGACAGCTGTGAGCCTCGCGAAGCTTTTCTGTGCTGATCAAAGCTGCTGGTAACGTTGTTTGAAAAGAGGATATCAGTTTCCCCCTCTCCTTTTCCCACTCAACCTGCAGATGATTTTATATTCCAGAATTTGCACTTTTTTCCTGGGAGATCAAGTGAACCTCCCAAATGAGCGGTGTTTAGATCAGCACGCTGGGGAGCACCACCGGCGTAAGAGGCCAAGTGTTTTGGGGGGGATATAGTCTCAGAGCTCGATCCCCCTTGTGCGTAGGGCTCTCCGAAACGCCCCGCATGGAGACGTGGTGACTTTGTGAGGCTGAGCCGCAGTATTCAGCTCTTCTGCCAGTGTGTGTAAATACTGCAAACAACGCGTAAACAGAGAGGAAGGATTTTGCTTGCTAGGTGCATTTTCATGGTGGCGTTTTTTTATTCTCCATGCGTGTCCCAAAATTGTGGTTGTTTTTCTGAAGTCTGGTGCTGGAGTCAGATGATGATTTGAGAATCTCAGCTTCCCTTTTTATTCTTGTTTTAAATCCACGTGCTTATTGCTAAAGTTTAAACATACGACCTCGTGCTATAGCCATTAGAAGCAGAAAAAATTCTTTGCATAATATTTTTTGATGTAAGAACTGATTTCGTGATCTTTGTGACTTTTCGGTTTGATTCCTGTTGTCTGGCTGTCTGTAGAGGACAGGGTCTTGTGTCCCTGGGGGTCTGCAGGGGCTGAACAGAGCAGAGCAGGTCTGAAGCAGTGATTTCTCAGAGAGAAAGCCAGGGCTGCACGCGAGGGGTCCTGGCAGCACGTGTGCAGGAAAGGAGCGTAAAATGGTTCTTGCGTTTTTCACTCGCTCCCAGTTGCCTTGTAACCAGCTTCAGGCTGTGGTAAAGGAGGAATCGGTGGTTTAAGAAGGGAATGATCCCGCCGGGGAGGAGATGGAGCAGGGCAGAGACCTGTGGAGGGAACACGCCCTTCGCCAGGAGCCCTTGCGCCCCACGAGTCCCCCGTAAGGACTGGCCCTGCTCAGGCAGCTCTCGACACATTTGTTCACAAAGCCCCTGGAAGATCCGCTAAATCCCGGGCTCTCGGTGTCCTGTGCTCGGTAATGCCGAGTGCGAGACGGCGGGGCTGGGCGCTGCCTGCCCAAACCCAGCCCTGCTGCTCCTGTGCCTGCGACACCCCTCGATCCCCCCTTCTCCCAAACTTATTTGTGCCTTGGAGAAGGCAGTTGCTTGCAGCCAGCCACTGACAAAATCTGTGACCTCAGGGCAAAGCATTTAAAAACAGATGTGTCCATCTTCCCTCGCAGGAGGCTGCTTCAGTATTTAAAGTGAAACTATTGATGCAGGAAGCAGAAAAATTTATCTGTGAAAAATTGAACTCCAAATACTGGCTTTAGCTCATTCAGAGCAATAAGAGAGCATGAAATTGGTGTGAATCCTCAGGGCTTTCCTGGACAGTGTGCGAGCCCAGTGCAAAACATTTATTGTAAAATATCTTCTAATTGCAATGCCTAAAGTGGGCACTTTTGTCCTTTCGAACAGCTTTGGTATCTTGTTTTCTCTAGGCAATTATAAGCAGCGGGCACACAAAGAAGGACAGGGGTCGTTTCGGCAGGAATTGGAGCGCCTTAAACAAACACGATGAATGAATTGATCTCTCCCTCCACCCCTTTTGATTTTCCAGTTGACTTCAGAGAGCAGAGGGCTCGGAGGGAGCCACGCTGGCGCCGGCTGCGCTCCCTGCCTGGCCGGCGGTGGGATCGTCGCTGGGGGTGGGATCCAGAGCACGCTGCGGTCGATGCTCCTGTTGGCTTCAAGGCGCTCTGGTCCCGGCGCCCATTCCTGGCACCCGGTTACCTCCAAGCCGCCTGTTAAAAAGGAACCGTGAGCATGCAAGCCCCTCGGTGGCTGGCTACGGGGTGCAAAGAGCCTGCTGATACCCCACAGCCCTCTGTGGCCCCTGGGGTCCCCCCACACCCTGCAGTCCTGCATCCCCAAGGCCACTGGTCTGTCTCCCGGAGAAGCCTGCACTTCCCAGGCATTCCTAAGGGAAAACAGTGGCCCTGGGATGTCACACGCTGGGGTCTGCCAGCTAACGCTTCTCCTTGCCCCCTGCTCTGGCCCTCAGAGGTGTCCCTGGTGCCCCGTGACGGGGTCCCCGTCGGTCTGAGCAGGATGGATCACATCCACCTCTGCCGCTGCCTGGGGGACAGCACCCGGGAAGGTGCCGCTGGGACTCGGCGGCTGCATTTTGCCCTGTTTTAAACCCTGATGCCAGGGGAGGGGAATGTGTGCAGGCACACGGCCTCACCAAAGCGTCGGCTGGTCTGGGGGACCAGCAAGAGGCTCCGTGGACAAGCAGGTTCCTTCTGGGGGCCCAGAAACCAGCAGAAGTGCCTGCTAATGCTTTCCTCTTCACTGAAGAGCTGCAGATACCTCAGCTCTCAATAAAATGGTGTGGCAGCACAGGCAGAAGGGTGATAGAGGCAGAAGTTTCTTGCAGTACACAGAATAGGTTCAGTATTAATTGTACTGTCACTGTAGTGCTGTTCTTTGAAGTCTTCGCTGGTGTAGAGGTTTATAAACAATGGGAGGGAATAATACAGCGTGACCAAAGCGCTTAAATAATGCTATAGGGTTGGTACAAGGGGCATTACAGAGATTAGTGGTGGAGCTTGAAACCAGAACCTGCGAGAGCCCAGCTGCACCCTTGGCTGTCTGCAAATGTCTTTCTCAAGTCGTTTTGCTTCTTTGTGCCTCGTTTTATCCCATCTGTGACGTGGGGACAGCGTCAGCTGCCGATCACTGCTGAGAGGTTCAGGAGCAACCAACCACATAAGTACAAAAGTAAGTTAGCAGAGTTGTGAGACGCCGCACAGCATTAATGCGCTCAGCAGTGTGATGACGAGGAAATTTGTTTTCAGCTGAACGAGCTGATTAATGCAGTGCCTGGCAAATGTAATTTCAGTGTGGGGGGATTGATTACTTTCAGTACGTTGGATTGATTTAGGGATCCTCCAGTGATGGAGCCAGCCTGTGAGTCTGTATTGGTAAGCAGGTTTTTGCCGATCTTGATAATCAATCCCGGTTTCCATCTCCCGCTTCTGCAGCCGTAAGGGCCGCGCAGCCGTGCCGCTGCCACTCCGCCTCCACCCAGCCGCAGCGTTCCCGGGCAGAGCACGAGCAGCCGATCCCACTTGAGTTGTTTGGAGTGCCGTGTCGCGCAGATGCTTTTATCTCAGAATTGGGATAATAGCTTTCTTTGGGGGTGGAGGGATTAATTTTTCACACATCTGTCCACTGGAATGCAATAACAGATCCTTTGTTCAGGCTCTTTCTCTGGAGTGCCTTCTCCACCCTTGTTATTTCATTCTTCTTTTGCATGGCAAAACTTTCTGTCCTGCATTTCAAATAGATACTGAGCGTCCCTGGCAGTTGAACAAGAGAAACGAACTTTCCAGGCCTGTTTTTTATGCTGTTTTCAGGGAATGCTTGGTGATTTGAAGGGTATTTGATTGTTTTTGGCAGAGGCATTTTATTCCGTGGCAAATCCACAGCTCCTCTGATCCCTTAGCGGATGGTTTAGGGAGCCCTGGAGCCTCCAAATGAGAGATTTTCTGGTGGCCAGCTGGTCTGGGACATGCCATGGGAACGCTGAGGACACTGCTCTTGGGACGTGCGCTGTGGTGGGCAGGGAGCGGGGGCGGACAGGCTGTAGGGCCGGTGCCAGCTCTGCTCCCTCCTCACCCACAGCGGGGGGGCTCGGCGCTTGGCCTGGGCATGGCTCTGCATGAAAACGAAGGCCCAGAGCCTCAGCCCTTGTCCTGCAGATGCTTTCCCTGCTGTTTGGAGGTTGGCTTGTCTCTAACACCAAGGTCTTCTCGCTCCAGCATATTGCAGCTCCAGCCCTAAACATACGTCAGGAGACCCGACCAGGGTCGACGGCTCCATCACCAGCAAGAGGGAATTTAGTACATGGGTATTTGGTTATAATATCCCTCAGTCTGGATGTGCTTCCTCCTGCGTCCTGCTCCACAGAGATTGTAGCAGTTCATGAACATAATAAAAACAAACAGATGCACATCGGCGTTAAGGAACAGGATTTGCCGTGTGGCGCGTGGGCTCTGCGCGTGGGGAGCAGCAGCAGACAGCAGCCTGGGGTAGCTGTGCATACATTTACCTGTACTGTTTTTTTTCCCCCAACAGCCCTATTACCATATTTAAATGCAAGTATGTCTTTTTTTAATTGATGTTTCAAGTAGCTTCAAGTCACTCTAGCCTAGTTGTTCTCTGCTCCTTTCCCCCGGTAGATTACCTGTAGCTGAGACGATAGTGCTAGAGGTAGCGGGCTTGTAGTCTGCCGATTTCTCTGGGTCTCGCTCTCTCCGTTCCTCTAGCTCGCTGTTCTCTTTTTCTGTTGCCTCAGTTGTTTTTCTGTGGTTCTTCAGCATTGCAAAGCAGCTGTGATCAAAGTCCTGGAGCCCGATCAAGGGGCAGGTCCCGTGGTGGCGACTACCCCCGGGGTTGTCCCGTCGGGCACCAGGAGCGGTCGGAGCTCCCCAGAGACCAGGAACCTCCGAGGGTTTTGTTGACTTTGCAGCAAGGGGGTTTGGGGTTCTCGCTGATCTCCTGGACCTTGCCATTGCCCTCTTCAAACAGATGTAGCTAAAGTCAGAGCCTCTGGCAGATCTTTTGAATATTAATTAAGTAAAGAAACAAAATCTGCAATCTTGCTAGCAGCATTTCATTCATCTGTAGGGACTCGGTCCCCCTGTAGCAGGGTGTATGTCTTAGAGCTCCTTGATCTGCCGCTGTTTTGCTTTCAAGAGCTTTTTTTCTTTCTTTCTTTCTTTTTTAAATTACGTTCCAGTGAATTTTTTCTGCTTGATCCCAGCAAATCTGTGATCTCGACATGAGGACCTCCTCGTATTTTCCATTACTGCTATGTCTGTAGATCAGCACGTTATTATCACTTGCAAATAAGCAAAGAAGAGAATTCCCTCGTTGTTTGGTGAAGCGGTCTGACCCTAGCCGTTTGAGAGTACGGAGACGTAAGCTGAGCGCTGCGGGCTCTGCCACCAGTCTATCCGCCCCGGCACCTCGGCTTCCGCGGCGTGCCGTGGCCAGGTGCGCCATCAGCGGCACGCGCCACCACGTTCCTCTTCTGCCAAGGGGATTTGGGCCACCTTTGAGCCGGCAGAGACCACCAGTGGTGGGCACCTGGCGAGGGCTTGGCTCTTTCTAAAAACCCTGCCTGTTGGCGGCACGGAGAGCTGGGACGGCAGCCTCTGGAAACGCCGTGCCCTCAGCGGCCGCCCCGTGCCCCGCAGAGACTCGCGGTACCCGCTGGCTTCTTTCTTTACCCTTCTCCTTTTCTCCACGGCCAGGTTTTCCGGCAGCGGCTTATGGACCAGTAGCAGCGGCAGCCGTGGCGGCAGCAAGAGGATCAGGTAGGGGGGCCCGTGGAAGAGCAAACCCTCAGAGTGCAGGGTCAGGTAAAAGCTCTGTCGGTATTCTGTGTGGCTGCAGCTCTCCATCATTTCTCTGATTTTCCTCACA
This sequence comes from Gavia stellata, assembly GCF_030936135.1. NCBI lineage: Eukaryota > Metazoa > Chordata > Aves > Gaviiformes > Gaviidae > Gavia > Gavia stellata. The sequence continues at coordinate 11,615,167 of NC_082618.1, read as the reverse complement.
CTTATCCTGGGGACCTGAAAACAAACCATCAAAAAAACCAAAAATTATATAAAAAAATAAATAATCGATCCCAAACCAAACCCAAACTACAAGCAGAGGCCACGGGGCCTGGAGCACCTTGCGGGAGATTGGCATAAGGAATGCCAAAACCAGGGTAGATATTCTGATTTCTTTCTTTCTTTATTCCTTTATTGTGTTGGTTTCTTTGCTTCTTTGGTTTAAATTCGAGGTTATAAAGGACACCCCAAAAAAATTAATTTGTGGTTTTGGAAAAAAGCTTTCGTTTCTCATGGAAAGCTGGCGTCGGGTTGAGGTGGCGGCGGCGGCGCCGGGTGCTCCCGCCGTGCCCGGAGCCGCTCTCACCTCCTCCGCCGCAGCCAGCGCGAGGGTCGGCCTTCGCGGGGCACCCCCGCGGTGGGGAGGCCGTGTCCCCTTGGGGACGGCATCTCTCGCCTGCACGGGGCGAACGCCGACGCTCACGCTGTCGGCACCGAAGCGCGGCTGGCAGTTCGCCGGCCCTGCCCGCTTCAAACCCCGGCCTGCTTTCATGAGGAGCCTCAAAGCTTTTCTTCCTGTCCTTCTGAAAACTTTTGGTTTTCTCCCCTTAAGGGAAATAAATAACTCGTTGCCAATTACCGTTACTACCTTAGGTTTTAAATTTAGCGAAACACGTGAATTAGTGCTTTGCTCAGGTGACGAAGCGTTCAGCACAGCCATCAGTGAGCTGTTGGCTCGGCAGCGCCCGCCACCGCCTCGGCTCCCCGGCCTGCCCAAATCCAGCCGGGACGGAGCCGCTGCCGGCCCCGTGCCTCCTGCACGGCCCCCCGGCTGCCAGCCCCTCGCCGGGCCCGGCTCGCCGGCGTGCGCGGCGGAGGCGCCGGAGCAGAGGACACGGCGGTGGCAGCAGCTTTCCAGCTCACTCATGGTGCAGTCCTGAAGTGGGGGTTTCTCGGTGGCTTTTCTGGCAGTCCCGGTGGGTTAACCGGGCTCTTCCCGAAAAGACCCGACTGAACCGCTGCGTGAGGGGTTAGGAGGAGGGCGCAGGCCCAGGTGTGTCTCGAGTGCGAGCCTGATGCCGTGGAGGCCAAAGAAAGACACCAGGAGAACTCCGTTCCATGCAAACTGGCACTGCTTGCAGGCTACAAAGGATTATCCGTACCAGTTTCATCGTGTGGCATGTAGAGAGCGCCTAAGGGGTGACTTGCCAGACTGGTTGTGGGGATTCCCCATCTCCCCGCTTTTCCTACTGCCCCTTCTCTGGAGGGGGAAAAACAAACCCAAAGAGGAAATAAAAACAAAAAAAGAGATTGGTTTTGCATATGATTTCAGGAAAACAGCCTTCATTGTTTCTGCCTCTTCCTCATGTTTTGCCCTTCAGGTTTTGTTTTACGTGCAAACAGACCTGGTGAGTTGCCCCTTAGCAAGGCACAGAGGGTTTGGCTGGATTAACGTTGCTTCCCTGATTATTCGTATTTTTTTTAATCGGAGTGCTTTTGGTGCCCATTACAACTGAACTGAGCATTGATCAATTCTGTGCCTGAAAATCATTTGTCTTTAATTTGAGTGTTTTTTGGTTTTTCTTCTGTTGGGTTTTCTGTTTTGTTTTTTCGTTTTCGGTTTTTTACTTGAACTTGCAATACGAAACTAAATCTAACCCTAAATTAACAGCACCCTTTCTGGCAAGTTTAAAGAGCAGTATGGTGTTTGGAAATGTCTTTCAAGCCTCAAAATTGCCTGCGTGCACAAAACTGTCAAAACCCCAAAACGGAATCAAAAGAGCCCCCCCCACCCCCCCCCAGCCCCGAGATCTCAAGGAGGAAGACGGGTTTGTCCCGGGCCCGGCCCGACGGCCGCTCACATTCGCAGCGAAACGTGCTCTGGGACCAGTGGTGTTTTACGTAGAGTCATTTCCATGCAAAGACAGTTTTCGGAAGGGACATCCGGGGTTCGCCACTTCCATCCAGCAATGGTAGTGAATTGTATTCAGGAGCAGTAGAGTATGATCTATCTTGCGCTACAGTGTATGGGCCCGATTCATTACAAGAAAAATGGTTGGGGTTTTTTTTTTTCTTCTTTTCTTTTTGGTTGGGTTTTTCTTTTTCCTTCACAAATTTGCACAGCCCTCCTTCACGCGTGCCTAAGCCCAAAGCACAGAGCGCAGCACCATTGGCCCTCGCTGGCCCCTTTCTGCCAGCAAATGGAAAAGAGCTGGAAAACGCCCAGGCAGGCGCGTCCCACCGCCCTCCGCTTGCTGGGGAGTGCTTTGCCCAGAGGCTGCCGGAGACGTCCCCATCTCCGCTGCCCCTTCTGCAGCGCTCCAGCCCCACCAGCTCACTCCAAATTGATCTCCTCTGCTCTCCGGCCCCGTCCCGCCGGCTCTTCCCCACCTTCCTGGCGTCACTGCCAGTGCGGTGGCTCTGCAGCACCGGAGCTCAGCCCGGGCACCGGTGCCCGCCAGTGGGGCTGAGCGCCCGTGGAGAGCGACCGCCTCCAGCCGTGCATCTTGGTCTTCCAAGGAGGCTGCAGCCCTTTCGCTCCAACCCCCTGGGCTGCGGCGCGTGGGCACTGACCACCTTGGTTTCTCCCCGGGGCGATGTTCCTCCTCTCGGTAAACGTGCATGTTTGCTTAACAGCCAGTGCAAGGAGCCCGCTCCGGGGCAGCACCCAGCCCGGTTCGGCGCTGCCTGGCCTTCCCTGCCCTCACCCCTTCTTTTTCTATTGCAGCATGTGAGGATGCAGTCACCAGTTTACCGTGCTAGATAAACAAGTTCTCTTCTCTGTCACAGCAGAAAGGGACATTTCCCCCTGCTCGTGCTCAGTGCCACTCATAAATTCCTGTCTAGCTTAGCCGGTCACGTGCCGGCAGGGTGAACACAGCGATGCTTCTCTTTATAAATCACGTGCCCAATCGACATCCCAGTGATGAGGCGATAGCTGAGGTCCCTTGAGCAGACGCGGGGGGGATTTTGGCCACATCCGTTCACGACGGGGTAGGACTGTGCTGCCCGAATCCCTCAGCTGGTTTTGACAACCTCATCCATTCTTGTATTTTTTTTTAATGAATTGGGACCTGAGCCATGGAAAACAAGCAAACTTAACAGTCTGAATTCTGCAAACTCCTCCTAGACAACTTCACTATCAATGTCACGTTTCTTTTGAATTCACCTGACATATTTTACGTGTAAAACATTTTTGTCGTGTAAATGCTTTTTTTAAAATACAGTCATGGGGGGGGACATTTTTATCTTGCATTTGACATGGGAGGGATTCATTTGGCAGGAGAGCGAGACAAGGAAAATTTGGCAGGAGAGGGTTTTCGTTCCTTCCTCTTTGGTTCATTGACAAGCCTGAGATTTTTCCAGTTCCCAACCTGTTGCCACCAGCTATTCCTCCCTGAGGACTGGAGACAAAACCGTAAGGCCATCCGTAATCCAGCCCATCCCCCGCTGCTCGGCACCGGGAGGACCGTGCGCGCCTGTCCCAGGTGAGCGGCGCAGGCTCCCACGGGCACGCTTTGCCCGCCGAGACGGCCGGCGGCACGCAGCGCGGTGGGACAGCATGGTGCCGCGGCGCCAGGAGCTGCTCCCCCCACCCCGACCCCTGGCCCATCTGGATTTTGGGCGCCAGTCCCGGCTTGCCAGTGCTGCCTTTGAGCCCTGCGCCCCGACAACCCCTTACTGTACTTTATACTTGCCAGCTATAACAAATCTCGTAACGTGAGCTACTGACCTTGATGGTGAGTGTGAGCAGTTATGTTTTGTTGTTTTCTCTCTTGCTTGGTTGGGGCTGCTGTGAGAGAGGGTGTCTCTGAGGCATACTTTCCGGCCTCTCTTACACTCGGACGTGCACACCTCCTCTCAAACACTCTTCTGAGCGCTCTCAGCGGGAAGGTTTGTCCACACCTATTAATCCTCTCTCAGTGTCCAGCTTCTTGTTAGTAGCAGCTGGTTGCATGTTTTTTGCTTGTTCGGACGAAACGGTTCAAGAAACGACTCATATCAACTCTTGAGAAATGTCTCTATTTTTTTGTACACTTTCTTTCTTTTGATGTTTTTATTAATTTCCCTTACTTAAAAAACAAAACACCTGTCGTCCCGTAAAACATTTCACATCTCCCCTTGCCTGTTCTTAGAGTGTATGTATCTGTGGGACTGAACTAAATGCATGCACTGTAGTAGTTGTACTGGTAGCAGTAGATGTAGTTGTAGAACATGCATTGTTGAGTTGATATTATAGGTATCATCAACGTGAACTAGCGTGGCAGTTAAAAGCATAGCCTTGGTCTGATTGAAAGCGTAGGGCTATCACTACAGCAGAGAGCTGCTAACGGCTTGGATCCATAGTACCGTATTTGTTAAACCCCATTATCTGGAAGTTTAAATTGAAGCCGGCTGTAGGCAACCTACACCCTCCATACAAGAACCCGCACATGCTGTTATGTGGATAGTAAATTTGCCAATTTTTTTTTTCAAATTAAACCCCCTAGGAATTAAAACACTGACTATAACTATATTCTCTTATTTTTATTTTGTATTAAAAAGAACTTAAGATATTTTTAAAATCATTTTACAATCATGGTTTCTTCATCAGCCTGTTACTCGTCCATATTAGCCCATAGACTCATTCGTTGGCAGTCGTAGACCAGATGTGCCAAACACAAATCACTCCATCCGGGTAGCTAAATAATGCCGTGCGTGTGAAGCAGCTTCCCGCAGACTGTCCTGAGACACGAAGCAGTTGGGTTTAGGTCATAAACCTTAAATCTTGTTATGCAACAGAGACTCTGAGCTAGCGGTGGGTCGTACTCATTGCCATGTCACCCAGCTTAAGGGAGCATTTTTAAATGAAGATTTAACATTTCATAAATATCAGCACGAGGAGTTGGAGGCGAGTTCATCATCTGTGCCATTAGCCAGCAAGTGTCCTTGCTTCTTCTGCCCAGGTTTCTGCGCTAAACTTTTAAAATTCTTTCACAGATGAAGCTGCAGTCAGTAAATTTAACAGATGGTAACTGAGGTCCCGAATTAGGCTTTTGTTTATTTGTTTAGTTTGTTGCTAGTCGGAAGATGTCCTGCTGGGAGTAGAAAAGATACTGTATGGCATGGCCAGACCTTCCCTCCTCCCCGTGCCCCCGGCCGTCCCCGCACGCCAGCTGTGCTGGGTTGGAGCGTCTCCCTGCTCCGCCGGGGATAGTCAAGGCAATCTTTAGCACACTTACTCCAGCAAGCGCTTTCAGAGGAAATAAAATATCCAGAATGGGCTTTCAAAATGTAATTAAGGATTTGTATCCGCTCCTTACCTCTAATAGAACATAAAGTAAATCAGCCAAACAACCGCTTGGATGGGGCTGACGCAACGCAAGCCTGCGCAAGGCAATCGGAGCCACCCCTGTTACTTTCCTTATTGCTGCCGGGGAGCTGAAACACTGGGGCATCAAGGGGGAGGATAATTTCCCCCTTAGATCTCACTCTGCCGGGGAGACGGGGGGACCCACTGTTTAATGCGCCAGGCATATGATGAAGTGAGGAGCGTATCTAAAAGTCAGCAGAGCGACAAATTGCGTGGGGTTTAGGAAGCCTTGTCTTACACTTAAAGAAGGTGCTCTAAAAATTTAATCTTGTCATTAGGCACCCATAGTGTTAGCAAATTACGGCCGTAAAACGTGGGACAACGGTTGGTCTGCGTGTGCAGAGGGAGAGAAGCCGCCAGCGGCTCACAGAAATGTCATAAGGAGGAGTGTTTCAAAGATCCAGCGATGAACCAATTTGGGATTTATACGGCCCGTTGAGAGGACTCCCTTGTGGCATGGCGGCTCTGATGGAACTGCTCTCCCTCTTTTATTCTACTATATAAAAGTACATAAAGTTTAATCCGAGCTATGTGATCTCAAAAGCCAGAACCTAACAAGTGGACCACTTGGGAGCCGCAAGCGGGCTGAATTTCCCACTCCGCTGGAACAGCCGGTAATTACGTGACAGAGGCTGGTAGCTGATGCATCGGAAAATTAATGGCTGCATCAGATTTTATCTTTTGCCTATCTTCATAGCAGAGGCAGTCTGCGCTGGAGAGCACGGCAGGCGGCCCGGCAGGGAGGGTGAGACGGAGGGACCCCGCGCCGCGAGGGGCTTCGGTGAGGGGTGGGCACAGAGACAAGAGTCGCATGTTGAACAGAAATAACCGCAGCCAGGCTCTGCACGGAGCACCTGCCTGAGGGGGGAACGCGCCGTGCACCTCCGGTTAGCGTAGTGCAGCTTTAGAGGAGGCCACTCCGCGTTTCTGTGGGTGGTTTTGGCCTCGTTACTGGCAGTATCCTCTTACTCTTTTGTGAGCACTACAGTTACTTTCTGACTAGTACCCCAAATTAAAAAAAAACTAATGAGAGGGGAGTCATTCCTGTTTCGGTTCAGAAGGGCTGTGCTGGTCCAGGGTTGGAATCAGGCAGGTCCTTTCCAGGACACAGGCTACACGCAAAAATGGTTTGTCTTATTTTATGGTAGGATGCCACTTTCTGATTTTTTTTGATCCACGAGGGACTGAGCTTCCCGCGGTGCCGACTAGAAAATTCAGTAGATCTAAAACCATTTGGTGCTGCCGCTGTTAGGCCTTGACCACAGCAGAGGTTGTTTTACAGGGCTCCTGGCTGAAGTCCATCGTGGTTAAAATACATCAGCTTTAATCAATAATTTTGTAATAGAAAATCTTGTGCACTTGATAAATCATCTCCAGTGCAATTAGTGACCACCTCTGAAGCGCAGACTTAAGTACAGTGGAAGTTAATCTTTAACGAATTTAGCGGCTAACTTTTAATAGTCTTTTCAATCAGGAGAATTATTTTCAGTGGGAAAACACTCCTCGGCAGAGCTCGTCCCAGCTGCTGCTCTTGACACGCGGCAAGCGGTGACAGCGCGGATGCTGCTGCTGCCTCGTGCCACGGGCAGGGACCGGCTCGCTGGTGCACAGGACCGCGCCACCCTCGCTGGGCAGCCGTGCCCGAGCCCCACAAAGCCCTGCAGCATCCAATTATCGGTGTTCGGTTTCCTTCCTCCCAGCGGAAGCAGAGGGACGGAGCTCTTGGCCGTTGTAATTAGACTTTGTTCCACACAAGATGCAGACGAGTCATTGTAACATTTGCAACGGGGGCCTTCAGCGTGAGCTCTCCAGTGCAATGAGATACTTGAGCCCGTGAGCACGTCTCATGCATTTTAATCGCTAAACGTGTAAAGTACTCGCTGAGCTGAGGGGTAACTTGCCTGTCTGGCAGCAGTCGCAGGCTGTTACCCATTAGTGGAACAACTACTAAATGTGACGCAGCGCACATTTTACTGACATACTATTGTGAGTATTTTCATGCTGATTCTCTCCCCAAATGCTTTAAAAGTAAATACATAATTACAGTGGGGGTTTTTTCCTCACTCTCCTTTCTGAAATAGAAAACTGAAAAAGAAGCAGTGGAGTTTTTTCTTGCAGCAGATGTTAGCATGCATCTGGCTCTGGATTAGCTTGAGGAGCATGGTGGATTAGTAATTGCCAGAGAATGCAAAATTGGTCTGCAGGTATATACACTTGAGCTATTTAAAAATAATAAACTCACACAGCTGGGTCTTTTTAAGGGTATTTCCTGATAGATGAAAGAAGAGACCAGAGACCAGAGCTTTGTGCCTGTGCCCAAATCCTCCCCTGCCGAGGGGCTGGGCTGTTAGCTGCCGACAGCGGAGCTGGTGCCACCAGCTCTGCCCCAGACACTGCGTGGTGGGGAGCAGCTTCTCTCAGCGTTCCCTCATCGGTGAGCTCAGGTTTTCCTTTGGGGGGGTGTTACTACCAGCTGCGTGTGCCGTGGACGACCCCTCGCTCCGCCTTGCTCGGACGTGGCCTCAGTGCCCATCTGGCCGGGCAGGTCTGCTCGCAGTGCCCAGCACCTCTCGCTGTGCAGGCGCCTGGTGCAGACTCTCCGCAGGAGAGGATCGTTGCACAGAAGGCGCCGGGGTTTTGTGAGTCGGATTTCTCTTCTGTTACATGGATAACCTCCCTGTGCTCCCGCGCATCCTTCCAGCCCGCGGGGGTCCCTCAGCAGCGGTAAGGTGCCCCCCGGGCAATGCCCTCCGCTACGGCAACTTAAAATATGCAGCGAAACAAAGACCTGTTTTTGTTTTAATTTTCCTCCTGTATTGTCTGTTATTGTACAAAAGGCTTCAATTTAAAATTAGCAGGAGCGATAGCCAGTTAATGTGGTACAGTGGGAGGCCGGAGTTTCTGTTGCTATGGCAATGGAGTTCGGCTCATTTGTTTTGTAGATGAGTAATTACTACGCAATTAGAGTAGGCTAAAAATAAAGGGGCCTTTTGTTCCCTGTTACTCATTAATATTAATAAAAGACCTGTCCAGGCTGTGGTAAACAATTAATGCAGATGTGGTTGCCCATGGTAAAAGTAGCAACAGCTTTCCTGTTACCCAGCACGAGGTGGAAGCGCCGGCATCGCCTGGCTCAGCTCTTCCTTCATTTTAAACAGAAAAATTGTTAAAGAGAGGTCTGCGTTAGCACAGCATCACGAGCTTTAGCCCTTATTTGCCAGTTGGATGGATGGTAATAAGTGTTAAAGCTTAATGTGCAGACACAGACGGCAGGTACAGCGCTGGGGTCAGATCGTGCGAACAGCGAGCAGCCGCAGCCCTCCGAGTTGTGTGCGAGAGGAACGCAATGGCAGCAGTTCCCTGGTGCAGAAATCTCTTCATTTATCCCCCCTAGCCCGGCGTCGCCCGAGGGAGGGCACAGGGCCGTGCCGCTGGCAGTGCCCCCTCGGGAGAGCGGCACCGGCTGCGGGATGCCCCGGGGCAGGGGCTGCTCCACTGCAGAGCCAGGGCTTGAGCAAAGAGCTTGCCCGAAAACCCGAGCACGGGAAAGCGCGAGTGTGGTGCTGCTGAAGTGGCTCCGGTGCAGCGCGTTACAAACATCGAGCGCCAAAAAAGAGTGGAAGAAAACAGTCCCAAGCATTTGATGCGAAGTATGTAAACATTAAAGCACAGCAGATTTTAAATTAACTGTAAAACCGGTTAAATTGACAGAGAAACCTGTTAGAAAGATGACTAACAGGACAGAGTTTATTTTATTTGCTTGTCTCAGCGCAGCCGGTGAGCATCGCTTGTCAGCGGGGAGGGAGAGCAGAGCGGCTCACAGCCAGGCCATGGCCGGCCTGGAGGGCATGGGGGGGCTGTGGGGTGATCGTCCCACGGCCCCGGGGTGCTCGGCACCCCTGGCAAACGCCGTCGGGAAGGTGGAACCTCTCCAACGGGTAGCAGAGGCACCCGAGTGCCCCCGGCCCGAAACCCTCCAGTGCTGTGCTGGGGGGGGGTCACAGTCGAATGGGAACCGCATCCCTCCCAAACTGTTTAACTAATGGAGGGAAACGTAGCACAGCCTTTGTAAGGTCGACATTTGTTTGTTGTTAAGGATCTAATTAGAAACATGAGAGGGAGCTGAATGGCTGCTTGCTCGGCTAATTAGCGACATGCACGAAGACCACTTTGAACTTCAAGGACACAAAGCTATTAGCGCTTACATCAAAAATGGATTAAACTTCTGTGCTTTTATAATGATTAAAGATGAGCCGCTCGAGAGGAAATCCTTTTGTAAGGCTGTGACAAGAGCTGGCTCCCTGATTGCAGCTTCTACAAGTGAAGCTTTGTGTGGCCTCCGTGCAGAACTCGGCCCAGCGCGAGAGTGACACCACTAACTTGCAATATGGAAAATGGGATTAGGCAATAAATATTGATCGTTCGCAAAAAATTACGGCCAAGCTGAAAAGTGCATTTATTTGTCCTGCTTCGTAACTGCAGGACTTTGAAAAGCTGAGCTTGAATATGTTGACTTTTCTGTCTTTTCTTCTGCAAATCGGTGCACATCACCAGCTTCCAGACGTGGCTGATGCTTCGGAAGCGTTAACCGCAGAAGCAGGTGCTGCTGACGTGCCTGCAGCGTGCACAAGAGGGACAGCGGTGGTTTTTTAAAACACCTGCACCAGTTAAATTTTTGAGTGTGCTCAGGTTTGCTCTCTGCTCATCTGAGGTAGCTTAGCAGTTGCGTGTTGTGTCCATGCCACCGGCACAGCGTCCGCGCTGGTGCCGGAGCAGAAGTCCCCGTGCTGCACCGCAGAGGGAGGGCGCTGGGGCCACGTCAGCAACGGTTGCCACAAGGTCCCAACTGCCATTATCATACCGACGTGTCCAGCTCGGTCCCTACCAGCTCGGGGTGCTGCGAGGTGCAGGTCCGAGGGCTGCGAACCTTTGTCACCAGCCCTGCGCAGGGGCCGGGTGCCGGCGGCAGCGAGGACGGGGCTGGGCAGTGCTCCCTCCCTGCGTCTGCTCACTTCCAGCGGTAATTGCTGAGCCGGGAACCTGCTCACCACCCACTGCTTTCTGTCGTTATCCCTGCGATATTTTGATGTGTGAAGCCATTTCCAAAGGGGCTGCAGAGGCAGAACAACCTTTTAAAGTGTGACTGCAGATGGAAAATAACGTACAAATAGTACCTTGTTACGGCAGATAGCTGCTCTCAGTATCTCTTGGCCTCATCACCACTTATTTTACTGATGAGCCCAACAGTTGTTTTATTTTATTTTTTTCCCTGCAGGGCCAATATAGCTGCAGGGGAGGGAGAACTGCTGCCCCCAACCCGGAGCTGCCTGGCTGCTCCCCGGGACAGAGCCGTGTCAGGGGCGACAGGGAAGGCACAAAGCTCGCCTTTTGATTTTCCGGAGTCAGGACTGAACCGGCTGTCATAAGCAAAATATCTACGGCTCTTATTACTTGCAGAGGAGCTCTGTCTGCCACAGGCTTCTTACAGAGAGGTGTTTGCTTTTCAAGTCTACTTGGGAAGAGCCAGAGTGAGGTGCTGTGCTTTGCAGGTCCCCGCGAGAGATGTACTAAATGGCACCTCTAATTGTAGTGCTGGGGTTATTTGTTTTTCTGGTTTGTCTTCCACTTTTTGCTTCAGCTAGTTGGGAGCTGTTTGCACGTTGTTACTCTCCAGAATATCTGTGTGTTTCCAGCTCATTATTTCTGAGACGTTTTTGAGTTCAAGCATTGATCTGAATTTGCGGTGTGCCGCATGCTGGCTCAGACGTAAAACAACACTGTATGTAAAAGCACAAATACAAGAAAGTGATGCTTCTGATAGTTCAGCCTGACCACAGACGAACATGTTTGTGCCTCTAGCTGGAGCAGTATGCAGTGATTGCTATAGAAAAAAAAGACCCTGAATGTGAGCATTTAATTCTCAGTGCTGTGGCTGTGTGCTCTTGCCGCCTGAACAGGCAACTGAGAACCAGGAGCACCGACGTCTTTTTATTTCAGACTGGCATTAATTTATACATCCAGTCTTGGGTAAATCACATCTTGGTTGTTAGCGTCTCTGAAAAGCAAGGTACAAGCTCCCATTAACTTCAGCCATGAATGCACAAAGAATTAGCTTTGGCCAAGCTATCTGTAACACGGGCGCAGTGCTAGCTAATGATATTTATAAGGCTCTAAGCACTAATGATGTAACATTTGCATGTAGCGCTGAAGTTTTCCCACAGTCCATACTGTGGCTGGTTATTTAAAGTATCAGCATCACACTGTGACTGCTGGTCTGTTAGTCATGCACGCTACGATGTGGCCATTAGTGCTTATGCTTCAGGACACTTGGCATCCCCAAGGAAGGGCGCGATCTTCCCTGCACCAGTCACCATGGTTTTACTGTAATGTCCTGTGCAGCGTCGGTGCTTGGGTTGTTGCAAAGGCAGTACAGCAGGCTTGATTGCTCGGGTAACAGGTGATATTCCTTCCGTGAAAATCTGCTCTTAAAACCCAGCGCTAAATCCCAAGTGACTCAAATTAAATGCCTCCAGACTGTGGTGTAGTTCCCTGTCCCAGCTGGGCTGCTTGGGACCCTGCTTTGCAGCTCTGCTGAGCCCATCGTGGGCAGGGGGACGGGCTGCAGTGTGTGCAGATAAATACCGTCCGCTTGCTGCTGCCGCCGACGGGACTGGGGTACCTGCTCTCCACCGGCTCACCGCGCCGGGTTGCTGCCGAACGGCACCTCCCTGCCCTGTGCCCCCATCCCCTGCCCGTTTCCATCCCTGTCAGCAGCGTTCAGTGCTATTATATCATTTACTCCTTCAAGCTGGAAGATGGTTTTTGCAGCATGTTGTATGAATTTTTCATAAAGACAGAAAAACAGCCTAATCTTGTGAGCTTTGAGTCTTGGTAGTGGGTAATGGCTTTGATTTAAAGCATTTTGTCTTAATGATAGTTATATTGAAAATTTCCTGCTGCTTTCAAGCACGTGTAGTTATTATCATAAACATTGATGGTAGAAATGCCTGCCAAATTGTGCGTGGCTGTTTATGGTAGATGAGAGAGTCATCCAGAAATTAGAGCGCTGGATCAACAAGTTGTCAAGAAGCCTGTTTGTACAGAAAGCCACCCCGGGGCCGGTGGGACAAGGCAGGAGCGAGGAGGACCTTGGAGGAAAGGAGTGCCGGAGATGACTGGCACTGGGTGTAGAAAATGCTCGGCCTGAGATTAAAAGCGACTTTCCAACGAGAAGGAGCTGCTTTGGGAGAAGTCGAGGAGTACAGAGGGAGGGCAGTCCCTTCCCGGGCAGAGCACTCGGCTGCTCTTCCCCGGCTACTCGTGCCGGTGGCCGTGCAGTGGGAGCCCTGCCGCCCGCCCGCGCCCTGCCTCGGCCTCCGTCCCGCCGGCCTCTTCCATTTGCTCTGCTTGAAAAAATAAACCGATAACCTGATGCATAAAGCAGGCATGTTTACAAGGGAATGTTTCATTTTCTTTTTCTTTATACACGTCGCTGTGTTCCCCATGGGGTGTTAGATAATGGGATCTGCTTTCCGAGGAGCACCTCCATCAAAAGGCGGCCAGCCCATGGCTGGATTCTGCCTCCAGCCGTGCCAGAAGTAACTGCAGAGCCGCTCACCTGCGTGAATTGTTGCCCAGGGATAAGGAGCCCTCTCCGGGAGGTGCAGGCAGCAATCAAGTGTCATTAGGTCTCCGGGAGCGTTGGTTTAGTACTGACACGCACTTTGGGGCGAGTGCATGTGGCCGTGGGGTCCCGGCGTTACCCGCAGACGTGTCTCTGCGGGGTGCGGGAGGGCGATGGGGGTGCCTGCGGATGGGGAGAAGCTGGGGCGGCTCCAGCCGGCTCCATTCTGCTCCCAGCTGCTGTCTCAAGTGCGAAATGTATTTCTGGCTGTGGTAGCAGGGCACTATATCTCATCCTGAAGTATCCTGCCTCTTCTCAAAGAGGAAATCCAGTAAATCATGTGGTGGTTTCTTTCAAACTTGAGGGGGTTTTTGCCTGTGCGCCGTGGCTGGGAAGGCAGCCACGAGTTTCTCTAACTGCATTTTGCACCGCTCTTGACCTTCCTTCCTTTTTTTTTTTAACTTTTGAAATGTTCGTATTTGTTACGTGTTAAAAAAAAAACAAGACCACAGTAGTTAACGGTGAAGAGACTGCTGCAGGAGCTGGTCCTCCCCCTGCAATGGTGTTTACGTCTTTGGGTTTTGGTACTGCTGGAGAAGGAAAAGTGTTGTTACCAGATGCCCCGTGTGGGCTGTGTGCGGGAAGCACCGATCCCTGTGCAGTGTCTGTCTTACACCTCTGTATGTACTTCACCTGGTTTGTTTCCTTTGAAATACAACGTACTTTAGTCCTGCTTAGAAGTGTTGCTTTGTCATGATGTCTAATTTCCGAGGCCCTAAGGGACTGATTGTCAGCCCGCTACCATGCAAGTTCTCCTTATAAGACTGTAATCTCAAAATCCTTACATTTCTTCTCCCTTTCCCCTCCCTCTTTCCCTTCATCATTCGTGGCTGAATTGCGTTTATTTGGGTGGGATTCCAGCATCCGACTTACTGTGCTTTACCCAGCTGCCCTCTCCTCCCCCGCAGCGAGGCATTGGGATCCTCGTTAGTGTAATACGCCGTTCACGAAGGCAAATGTCATAACGAATCCTGACTTCGAAATTTCTCAAGAGTTCATTGAAAGAGAGTTTATCTTTCAATGATGACCTTTCTTGTTGAAGGCGGATTAATGTATGAGCAGGGTCTGTGTTAACATGGCAGTTTGCAGGACAAGGCACTTGATAAGCGAGCTCCAGCCAGCTCCCTCCTGCTCCCAGCAGAGCATTTCGTAGCAGCGAGCCTCCTGCCTCTGCGCGAACCTGGGCTGTCAGGTGCCTGTCGGGCTCCAGCTCTCAGCTCCTTGGCATAAATCACTTGTTATCTGAACGTTGCGTTGAGAACCATCTTACACGCATGTTAAATGTGGATAAAGACGGCTCTGCTAAAGGATGCCAGGATGAGGTAGTAATGAAATAGCCTTGCTCGTTGAAGTGCTGTCTTGAGGTTGGGGATGCATTTTAAAATTCTCTCCAAATTCGTATTTGTTTTAGCAGAAAGACTTTCAGTAGATTCTCCTTTGAGGAGATGCAGCTTGGGCAGAGGAGAGGGTGCAGTAAACGTGCATGGTTGCGCCAAACACGTCCCCGAGATGAGACCCCACCTGCGGGCGCGTGCTGCAGCAGGGAGGTACAGCAAACCCTGGCTTTTGCCATAGCACAACCTCACCGCTGTAAATACTAAACCTGGCAATGGTTTGCGGCAAGGCACCGGGTCAAGGTCTTCTTATCCGTTTCCAGCCTTGTCAGCAATGGCATTTCTCTGTCTCTTGCCATCGCCTCTGGGTGATGGAGACAGCACTGATGGTTGTCGTCGCTCTCCCCCCACCCCTTCAGACAAGGTCCGGCTCTCGCTTTGCCAGCTGTGCGCAGCAGATCCCAACTCCACCACCGCCAACACTTTGCATTAAAAAAAAGCCTGTTCTGGGACTGCTTTATGAACCCACATTTGATTCAGCATCTCATGCATCATCTTGCTTTCCCCCGTTGCTTTTCAGTGCTCCCCAAGCCACCACGGTGCTGGGCAGGGTAGAGCCCGAGGCTTTCCAAAGCGTGTCCTCTGGCCTGCAGGCAAACGTTCACGTACTGATCAAAATAGACTGGCTCGGAGCCTTTTCCGTAAGAAATACCACAGCAAATTCAAAGTGAAGCAAACACTACATTAAACTTCCTTGTTCCCATCACTGCCACATCTCTTGGCTGCCATCTCTTGATCTCCACAGGCATAGGAAGGAGCTCCTGTAACCCAGAGAATGGGGGATAGTTGGGGCTGAAGAAGATAAAAGTTGGTTAGTTGTGACTTACAGACCCATCTAATCTTTTCCACATCTCTCCTGACCTTGATCTATCACAGGACTTCTGGTGACACCTGGGATTGTAAATTATGGGCAGAGGAAACCCTTGAGTTGGAGGCACTTAGCCGCGGGCTCAGAGCCATGCAAACGTCCGGTGCAGGACGTTTTCCTGTGCAGTTGGTTGGTAAATTGGGCCTGAACCTTTCGGAGCATGTTGGAAATGGGCACTTCGACTACCGGGACTTCTTGGGTGCCGGAGTCCTTGGAATGGAAGTCGGGAGATACTTGGTCAGCTCGGCCAGGTCGGGCTTTGCCCCGGTCTCCATGGACTGGCACCAAGACATGGTCAGTGGTTCCCTCCCCTCTCCTGGGACAGCATAATCCCCTGACGGTTTTTCAGCAACGTGCTCCCAAACTTCTGCCCTTAATTATTTCCCATTCTGACCGCAGGATGTCGGTGGCCGGGGGAAAGCCTCAGATTCCTTCCAGCCTGCAAGGCATTCATCTTAGTGCTCTGCGATTCCTGCAGCTCGCAGCAGCCGTGGACAGCTTCTGCTTCCTCTGGCGACTGAGCCGACATCGGGAACTTTGTCATAAAGATACATGTCTCCAAGGAATCTTAATTTTTCTTTGAGAACTGAAACAGTATCCAGAGTCTGGAGGATTTTGGGGGTTTTCTTTCTGCTCCATTTTAATCTCAGATTATTCCAGGTTTGTGTAAAACAAAGCTGTTTCCAGGTATTTCTTACCAGAACACATCACATTTTGCGTGTTGGGAAAGTCATTCAAGGTCCCTTTGCTGTTGTTTCTACGATGGTAAAAGTGCCTCTGGCTCCAGGTGAGCTTCTGTGCAGCTATTGTAGGAAGACAAATATTTAGCAACTCGCCACGGCTGAGCGAATCGTTAAAATACGGCTTTCTGAGGAGTGCTTAGCCTCCTAGTAACGATGAGAGCTTTTCGGTTGCATTTATTGGGTCTGGAGCAAAGTGTCAGCTCTGTAAAAGCTTCCAGCCCTTTCTATACAGTTTTCCGGGCAGCGGTTCAGCAGGCGGTGCGGAGCAGTGCCGGGGCATCCCCAGCCTCCGCGCAGCAGTTCCTGGGCGATGGAGATGCGGGCGTGCTTTTGGCGTGCCCGTTTTCCCGCAGGCACTCCTGTGAGCAGTCTGGAGTACTCAACTGATGTTCAGTGGATAGAGAATTACCTTTTTCTTTCATTACATACCCACAACCAGAAGGAGTTTTGAATAACCAGTTGCCAGCTCTTTCTGCGTGTACGAAAGCCGGTGTTTCCAGTCTTCTTAGAGGTGTAAATGACAGTGGCCGGGGTGGGATGTCTGGGGGGACAGAGTGTCTCTCCATGGCCCCTCAGTCTCCGTTTGCTGTTCTCTTTGCAAGGTTTCAGGACACGGCAACACATGTGCCCTTGTCACCCGTGCACGGTTCTGTGGCTGTGGGTTAGTGACACAGAACTCTTCTCTGGATGCCACGGTGTATGTCTGTCTGTCCTGTTAGCCACTGCATCACCACGGCTCATCAGCACGTGGCGTGTGCTGCTCCTCCCCGCAGCGGATGCGGTGGCGGGCGGCTCTGGGCATCGCCTGGGCAGTTGCTCGGGGCCGAGGCCGGTCCCTGCTCCTGGCCCCGAGGCGGTGGCGGTGCGATGGGCTCTCCTGGCACTGCCGCGGGGGGTTGCAGGAGTGTTTTACTAACAGCATCTCGCCGGCAAGTGCCGCGTCCCTCTGCCGTGCTCCTGCCTTTGCTCAGACCGGCCAGCTGGGTTTTCTGTGTGACTTGGCAGTAAAACTCACATCCATTTTATTGAACCAGAAGGAGGAAAAGGGAAAAAAAGTGCTAGCTTATAGTAATAAGGGGCTTTTGAACATCTCAGCTGGAACTTTTCCTTTATGAGTGAGAAGGCCAAATGTTATCTTGACATTTAATCTTTAATAATAAAAAAAGGCGCCTTGTTTGCCAGTGAATTCCAAAATCTGTTTACTCTCTCATGCCTTATTTCTTTTAACTTGCTAGCTTAGATGTCCTACTTATTTACCCCTGCTACCAGTTCAGAGCTGCATTAAATAATTTCTTTTGTAAAACTTACTTTCCTGTCACTGCAGAGCCGACAGCTGCCGGCTTGACTTTTTTTGACCGGTTAATTAATTCGTTTGAAAAATGGGGAGCTTTTGGGAGGGCGGTGCAGGGGGAAGGGGCCAGGGCAGGAGAGGTGGTAGCCCAGCAGCAAACCCAGGCTGAGCCCAGCACAGCCCAGGACGGTGCTGCCAAAGCCTTCCCTCGGGCCGCCCTTGCCGGGAGAGCAGGGCTTTCTCCTGGGCTGCGTCCCATCCCCAGTAAAACCCTGCAGTTGATCAGCGCGGCTCTGACCTGCGGGCAAGCGGCCGAGGGTTACTGCAGGCTGTCAAACTTTATAAACCCTTTTTAGTGCTTAATGAAGATACGCGGGAAGTTGCAGCCAGAGGAAAAGGCGGAAGAAATGTTGGCGCAGCCTCGAAGGTGGAGGCGATGGGATCTGCCGCAGGTTGGGTGCCTGGTTGTGCACCTGCAGCGCCCGGCTGGGCTCCCGGGGAAGGCTGCGGTGTTCGTCACCGCCGCGGGACTTGTCCCGTCCCCGGGCGTGTGTGCAACAGCCTGCTCAGCCCGAGTAACCGGGAGGCTCAAGGCCAGCCGTTAGCCGTTTGCAGTGTGTGTCTCGGCGCTGCAGGTACCCGCTCGCGGCGGGGCTGTGGGGAGATGCTAGTTGGTGCGGGCAGGCCAGTCTCCGTGTGCTCCCGAAGGACCGTGCAAGTACCACTCAGGTGTAGCTCCAGCTTCCCGCAAGCCATTTCCATCCAGCTCCTCCTAGTCCGCTAACTTTTCTTTTGCATTGAAACTTCTTATTCATAAATTTTACATCCAAGAGCAACTGTGAGAAATGCCAGAAGCCTGATCATCTAACATGTTTTACTATCTAAATTTATTCTTTAGTATCATTCTTATTTACATTGTTTTTCTGTCTCAAAAAAAAAAAAATAAAGGGAGGAAAAAAATAAAATTTTCTTTTACTTCCACATTAGGAGGTGAGTTGTCATACACCCTCTGGAATTCTTTTTTGGTTTTGATCTTTATTTATTTGTTTAATTTTGGTTGATGTCCCAAGCATGGTTTTGGAGACGAAGGTAGGTCTTCGCTCTCCAAATCGAAAGGAAAAAAATTAAATAAACCAACACTCTTCTTGGTCATATTAAAAAAAAAAAAAAAAAGAAAACCAAACTGTTCCATTCCATACCATTTAAAGAAAAAAAAAGTCAACTAATGAACTATTTCTACAGCTTACTGATTTAAAAGGGCGGGTTTTTTTCAAAAGTATCGAATGGATCCAAAAGCGATTTTCCTAGATGTGATTGAAGTTATTTGCTGTCAACATTTTAATATCAATATTACCACAATGTGTAGTCTCAAACTAGTTCCTTTGTAGTTTGCATGGGATGTGAATGCTGTCTCGGCGTGCCCAGACCTAGAGAACTTGTTACTACTGCATGAGCATCAAGTCAGATGTTGAAAAATATCTATTATATTTTGTGATAATTTGGTGAAAATGAGCACCTCCGGTCTCTGGTTGCAGTAGTGTGTTGAATGATTGTTCTTTTTTTTTTTATATCTATCCATATCTATATTTTTGGAGCTCTAAGCTTCGTAGTAGTACGGGCTGACTCTTATCCAGTACTTGCTCTCCTATCGCATGGCCTTGGTTAAGTGTTAGAAGTTGGGCCTAGGCTGTTTATTCTGGTGTTTGGCTTTGTAATAACGGTGCATGCCCGGCGTCTGGCCTCATACCCAGCTTTATTCTCTGCACACCAGTCTTGAATAGCTACAGTGCTCAACCGAATTTTGGCGCACCCGCTTCCCCGGCAGGCTCCAACCCAGCCCGACCCGGAGGCTTCCCCGGGGCCAACAGCCCAGGGCCCGTCGCGGACCTCTACGGCACGGCCAGCCAGGACTCCGGCGTGGGTAACTACATAAGCGCCGCCAGCCCGCAGCCGGGCTCCGGCTTCGGCCACGGGATCGCCGTAAGTACCGCGTGCGCCGGCGCCAGAGCCGCTGCCCCCGTTTCTCGGTCGAGGGGTTTTTTTTCATTGTTTAATGACATCGGGGGGTTGTGTTGGGGTTTTAGTTAATTATGACCTGACGGCAAGCGTAGCGCCTTGCTGCTGTAGCCTGCTAGAGCTGTGCCCAACCCGCTGGAGCTGCCAATGGGCTCCAGCTACCACCTCGGCTGGAAACGCTTGTCTGGTGTCTTCTACAGTCCAGACTTGACACATTTCAAAAGGGGAGATTTAATAATTATGGGCTTTAAAGCTCCTGCTTATCTATACGGGCTTTGTATCAGCCCAACCACCCATCCCGGACGCTGCACCCATTTGCAGACAACAGACCAGTCCCTGCTCCCACCTAAATGAGCAAAAAGCGGCTCATTAATTCGGCCGGTGGGACCCCAGGGTTGCCCACAGCCACCCTGGCAAGGGGACGGCTGTCCCACCGCTGGCCCCGGGGCTGTCCCGCTCCCCCCGCCGCCCGCCCCTCTACGTGCAGCATCCCTGCGGACCGGGGCTGGGCGCTGGCGTTTGCTGATCTCCTGGGTCACTTCCAGCCAATTATGGCATCGCTAACAGTCCTTAAAAATCTGCAGGTTGCAAGTAAGTTGCTGCCGTTTTGTTGTCAAGTCATTGGCAAAGTGATTCTTTAATGCCGCGTGGGTCTGCAATCTCACTAATGACGGGCAACAGAGATTGACTTAACAAAGCTGCATGCTGATTTTCAGATCGCGCTGTTTTACCTGTGTGTGTTAGCATGAATGTGGTTGGACCTCTTTGGTGGCTGTCAGTCTCCCAAACAAAAACTGCAACTGAGGTTGTTTTCCCTTTTTTTTAGTAAAACAATTTTTCCTCTTGTACGATGAACACGTCAGAGTACAGAGGGCTCTCCCACGATCCCGCAGACCGAGCGGCGAATTTCACTCTCTGACGATCGGATGAGTGGGGGGAGCGGGAGCGTAGTGCAGACAAAGTTCCTGAAACTGTGTTATTTTTATTGCATAAGCAACCAGTACCCAAACAGACAGAAAAACCCTGCTGCCTCTCTTCGTGCCCTCGTGCTCAATTCCTGCCCCAGTCCTGCCGCTCCCGTGGTCATGCCAGGGACTCGACAATCCCCTCGGATCAATTCTGGTACCAAACACGGAATATTACTGTTCTGCTAAGAACTACATCAATTTAAACTGCCATCTCCCACCTCTTACCACACCTCGTATTTCCGTTTTTCACCTAAAGAAAAAGACCTGTTTGTTCTTGAAAACGTGGGCACTTTAGCTTCAGCAACATCCCAGTTTTTCAAGTAACAGGACACATGGTACAAGCCTGGGTATCCGGATTTGTCTGCACTAACACTTCTCCAAGGAACGATTTCGTATTTGACTTGCAGATTGGCAGCCTCTTAATTTCTCCCAATAACTGCAAAGAATCCTGTAGCTTTTTTTGCATAAATATTTATTTAACACTCTCCGTTTACTAACCCTGGTTTAAAAGTAAAGAAGGGAAAACCCAAAGCTTATTTTTGCAACCGGGGGAATGAGAAGATCATGGTCTTGGAAAGGTAACCGTAGGGTTCAGCGCACCGAGGCACTGGTGACCAGAACAGCGCTCGGAAATACCTATTCATGCTGGCAACACAGTCTTTCAAGTCCTTTGATAATTTCTTGCCAAAATTAATAATCATCTGTTCCCATGTATAGAGCACTGATGAACTTAACAATTGTACAATTTTAGGGACCTTTGATTGCAACGGCTTTTACAAATGGATACCATTGAAACGTTACACATGGTTGGTTGCCATCTCACTTGGAGGTATTGCAGTATATACCATTTGTACTTTGTGCTAAACTACCATCTCCCCTATATTTACTTTAAGTGAACAGTTTTTTATCTTCATTTCGTCTTTCCTTGGCCTTTAATCATTCCTTTCTGTGATTTCTGGTATTCAAATCAATCTCACGGGCTGGAAACTGGAAGGCAGATCAGGAGCTAAACCCCCAAAAAGTCACATTTTCATAATGATGACACTTAGTGCAATAATTTAGAGACTCAAAAACCCCACAGAAAAACCAGCGATCCCAGAAACCTGGGGGGAAACGACCAAGTGCCAGCAGACAGCATCCCGATGGGGATTATAGATCAGCTACCAATGCACTGGTCTAAAAAAAAACGAGCCCCACTGCTCTGTTACAGAGAAACCATCATTCTTAATTAAGTGCTGTACCAAATATTACAGCTAAAAGATAACATTGTAACTAGTAACCATAGAGCAATTATCAAGATTAAAAAAAAATTAAACCTAAGCAAATTAAATTAAAGACATTACCTGAATAATGCATCCTTGGATCGCTGCCAGTTTCCTACCCTTTGAACTAAGCTCAAGTTAATTAAATGTTTAATTTTTTTTTTAATTTTTTTGTCCTTTGGCATATTCATCTTTGCAAACAAATACTCTTACACTGAGAACAGAGCAGATGAGAAAAGTCAGTCAATGAAAAATAGAAGTTACCCCCATTAAATGGCACAGGTTTACCTCTGGAGCTCTTGGTCCACACAGACAAATGTAATGGATGTGACAGATTTTATTTCTCTGCCTTTTGCCCAGCACTACCTGATCAATGTCACATGTTTTACGTTCAAAATTGGTGTATGAAATTAGAATTACAGTTAGTCAAGGGGCTGGGGACTGTGGAGAACTTGTTTGGAGGCTTTAAATTACATAAAAATAGATTTATACCTAAATACTAGTGGAGAACGGGGTTTTCTATTTACTCTTCATCTACCCACATACACCCACGATTACCTGAAATTGTTCCATCAATTGATTTGCTCCACCAAGTAGTATTTTTTATGGGAGAGAAGACAGTGGCATAAGCACTCTTGCTTTAATCCCAGTTATTTTTTGCACATATCAGTGTACGTTCACAGATCAATTTGTCAGACTCCTCCATGTTTCCTGGGCCGTCAGCCTTCGTAATAACGAGGTGGTACACAACGCCGGCTGGAGACCTAAGCAGAACGTCGTAATTCATGCTAATAACGCTGCAGTGAAGGCGGTGTTCATCAGATTAATGTATTGTAATCATTTTACGCTTACCACAACACATCAAACTGTAACCATCATTTACTGGCCAGTATTAAGACTCAAACCATTAATGACTTAAAACCAGAAAGTGCTTTTAATGTTGCTCATTACTAATTAAAATAGATTTTGAGAGGAGGAAATGAGCCTTATTATTAATTCCTCAAGGACCACTGAGATTGAAATTTTTATTGCGGCAGCGCATCCCGAGGCGTCTGGTCCCTCGCCCGCCCCGGCTGCCCCGGCTTCCCGGGGCAGGATGTGGCCATAGAGGATGAATTCGGCTGAGCTGCGGGTCCCCGGGGCAGCGACCGGCGGGTGCTGGTGGCACCTCACCCTGGGCACGGCCGTTTGGGGACGGGTTCTGGAGGTCACCCCCAAAAATGTGTGACCAGGGCGCATTCCTCGCCGCAGCCAGCCCTGCGAGCGCCTGCCTGCAGAACCAGTCCCCTAATTATTTCCATCTCAACATTAAGCACCGGCAGGAGCAGAGCATTAGAAGCTGAAGCCTCCGTTATAAAATAAATCATCACCACTGCAGTGTGCCTGGGTAGAAGTTGTTACCTTTCAAGTACTTTAGCCGTGCCTTTAGAAGAAACTCATTTTACCGAAGCCTTGTAAATTCCCGGCGTAACAGATGCCTGAGGAACAGTTTTTGTCCTTCCGATCTATCAAGTCGCCTTTTACTGTTCCTAAAGCCGACCAGCACCCAGCTAAGCCCAGCCTGCCAGGGGCGGTGCTGCCCGCCGAAGTCCCGGCGTAGCTGGCAGGCTGCTTTCCACAGGGATGGAGCTGGAGAGTAGGAGCAGCGAATAAATACATTAAATGCGCTCTCCCACGGCGGCAGTCCCAGGAGCGCCTCTGCCTTTCGGCCGGGGGGCTCCGGGTTCACCCGTGGTGTGGATCGGAGCACGCTGGGGCTTTGCAAAGCGTTGGCAAACACTCGGGGGGGGTTGCTCAAAATCCCGGTTGACCTCAACTAACTCTCGCTCCCCTCCGTGTCCTCTTTCTGCCTTCTCCTCCCCACAGAGTCTCTCTGGATGTCCGGGCAAGACGGGGCGAAGTTTCTGAACGGGCCCGTGTTTGGGTGATCTCATCAGACTTTGAGCATTACATCATCACCGATAACGCAAACAAACTGGAGGTGGCACGCGACGGACTTAGGTTGTTTAAAATCTCTCTCATCATCTCATGAATCTGCTGTACTATAAAAACAACAGCTTTTAAAAGTATGTATATAAAATCCATTTCTTGTTCGTTTTATTTTCTTGATGGGTTCCCCCCCCCCTCTTTTTAAACCTCTCCAAACCACATTTTTTCGTAGCATTTTGACATAGTCTCGTAGCCACGTAGTTCTAATTCTTTGTGTATCTAGCAAGAGCCTAACCATAGTGTAACTGTTTATATTAAGGGGTTTCTTTCGTTTTTTCTTTCCCCCCTTTCCTCCTCCCTTCTGTTTTACGTAGTCGTTGTTGCTTAAAGGATGCTGAGATGGTGACAGGAGTCTCAGCCGCCGGTACCGGCTCTGCAGCCGCCGAGGGTGGCGGGGGGAGCAGAGCCGGCGGCGGGCAGGGTTTCGGGGTGGCCTTGCAGGGCGCGGGGGGCGCGGGTGAGCAGCAGGTTCTCTAGCCCTTCTTTTCGTTTGTGGCGTCTTCGTTAACCTAATTCTATCTATTTTCGGCAATAAGGCAAGGACTACAAACTTTTTGTGTGTCCTTTTTCTATAAGTGCTTTTTTTTGTTGAAAGAGGTGATATAAGGTTTTTTGAAATTGTGAATTCTGAAAAAAAAAAAAATTACTGTAAATACAATTCCATTAACTACATATAAACTATTAAGAAAGAGAAATACAAACCTATTTTTGTGATGGAGTCAGCCTAAGGCAGTTTCTCTATGAAAATGGAAGGAAAAAAAGGAAGTTGTAGACGTTTCGACCAACTGCCGGAGCTGGCCCGCGGGAGTTAGGTGATGCACACACTGTTCGGCTCGCTCCGTAGGCGTGGTAGACCTTCCAGCTCTCCTAGCGTCATACCAGCATCTTCGCTCTCAGACGTGCACAGCTTACAAAGGAACAGTCTAGTGGTATTTTTTTAATTTAAAACCTGCTTTTCCCAAGACTGAAAAAGAAGCTACGATTTTCCTATTTAACGCATTTACGGTTCAAAGCACACCTTTATTTTTTATTTTTTTTTCAGTTGTCGTTTTAAACTAGATCAACTTGCTGTCCAGTCATTTCAGCTGCGCTGGGCAGGCTGCGCAGCCGGGCGGAGGCGCGCTCCCTCCTCCGCGCTTGCCTGCCGCGCGCAGGGCGGCTTGAAAGCTTGCGTGGTTACCTTCTTTCTCCATTACTTTCTCTGTTAACAAATTAGGAAAGCAACTTTGGTTTTGGTTTTGTTTTTTTTTTGGGAATACCTCAGTGCTACAAGTTTCACCCTAGAAGCAACGGAAGATTTTAATTTATTGTAGTTGTAAACAGAATTTAAAAAAAAAAATAAAGTATAAAACATCATTGCACTGTGACTGGTAGGGGAAAAACTGACAGTTTCCTATTTGCACATGTTTAATATTTGGCTGTTATATATATGGTCCTCTGTTGGGGGAGGAAACTTATGAAGGATATTTTTTAATTTAATTTTTTTAATATTGGTAAATAGGCCTGCAACAGCAAACTAGAAGTACAACATGGTAGGTGGCATTAAGAACATACTGTAGTGTGGATATATTTCTTCTTTTTTTAACGTAATATTGACAAGTTTTATTAATATTTTTTTAAATTGTTACGTTTATAAATTTGGTACTTTAGGTACAGCCAGTATAAGACACTGAATGCGACATTTGTTAAAAAGAGCTGCTGCACTCCTATTTTTGTAAATTTTACTAACAAGTAGACTAATGTAGACATTCAATAGACAAGGTAGAGCAAGGCATCTTTAACAGAAACAAGGCACCATACTGCTAACCGAAAGGAGAAAACCTTGTTTTTCTTGTTTTTAAAAAAGAATCATGCTTTTTATGTAATATGTTAGGTTTTTTTCTTATTTCAGAACAACCAGGTTTAAGCAAAATGCTGGACGCTTTTTAAATATTGAGACTTGATCAAGTAATAAAATAAATAAAACAATTCTTTAAAAAATAAAAACGAAAAAAAAACAACAAACCAAATTCCCTGAAATTCAATGTACCGTCAGGGAATTTTTTATTGATATTTTGTCAATGTTGATGATGTACTGTACTACCAGTTGGTTTTCCTCTCCATTCCCTGTCACCTCATAGAATATTCTTTCTTGATCATTGTTGTATGTTAATAGTGTATAAAATGGCTATCTTGTAAGAGTGCTGTCCTGATGCTAGTGTAGTGAATCCCCCCTTCTCTCTTCCTCTTCTAGTACATATTGGTAGGTGTATCGTAATTAAGGTTAAAAATTTAGATGTAGTTATTCAGATTTAGGACCAGTAAGGATAGAACTTTCTCTTATTTAAGAAAAAAAATGCTAATAATTTTGGGAAGGTTTTCCTTTTTTTTTTTTTTTCCTTTCCTCTCTTCTTTGTTTTTTTTCTCTTGTGTTTTTTTTCTTTTGCTGATCTGATGCGGTTTCAACTAACCAAAGGTCTCACAATGTTAAAAATGCTGGCAAACTCCTAAGGCATTGTAGATCCCCACCCTTGACTTTGAAAAGGGGATGTGCCATACTACCTTAAATGCTAATGCTAGATATGCAAAACTGGATTTTTTTAATTTATTTTTTAAAAGAGGGAGGCACGGTATATTAAAACGATTTTACTAAGAGAAAAAAAAAATATTTTTTTAAGAATGCTCAGAAGAAATTGCTAATCTGTGTGAATATGTTTTAGATGTTTATATACCTTTTGAGAAGTCCCAGTGGCCCATAGCACAAATGTTGTGGAATCCGATATGTTTTGATGTGGCTACCTAGACTAAGGTTCACGTTAGTCCCCCGCTCATCTAGAAGTCCATTTCGAAGGGTTTTTTTTCTTTTGTTCGTTCATTTGGGGGGTTTTTGTAAATTTTTCAGCACAAAGGTTCAGCTCCACCTTTGTTTTAGTCAAGCGCAGCGAGCGAAGGATCGTTCCGAGGGATAGTGCCCTTTTCTTTCCAAATATCTCATACGGACCCGCTACCCCCGGAGTGACCAAAAAGAGAGAGATTTCCATCTGGCTGTGCGAAATGGGCGCCCAAAGCACCGCCCCGGCGCGGGCAGCGGCGCAGGCAGGTTCATGCCTTGCCCGGAGCGCCTGGCACCGCGCCGACCGTGCCGAGGGACGGGCTGAATCCCAAACACGAGGGACGTTTTGCGAGGAGTTGTAGCAAGCCACAAGAGCTCGGGTACCCTCCCCCTTCCAAAATAAAAAAGGCATTTGCGATTGGCTTGATTAAAATGAAGCCTGATCTGTCCTTTTTTTTTGTTTTGTTTGTTTCTTATACTTCATAAATGTTCATTTTAAGTTGAATTTGTAGCTTGGACTTTAAGGTAGCATGGCTCTCTTTGCTGTAAGTTTGTTTTTTTTTTTCCATTGTACAGCAGCATACCGCTGGTGAATGTTACACATCTTGCTAGGCTAGTTAAACCATTGGGTAATTGTTGGTAATAACGACCTGAAAGGTGTTCGGATTTCTTTTCTTCCCTGCTCTGAAGCCTAGGATGCTGTTTTCATCTGTAGTGTGAATGAGGGCTAGCGACTCCAGCCACAGTTACCTTCCTGTTTCGTTTCTGCCATTCACTCAATGCAACATAATCAATAATAAAGCAATATAGTTTACTACATTTTTACTGAAGGCCAGCCATGGTTATGTATGATATTGCATATGAAACTGTTTACAAAAAAAAAAAAAAACAACACTAACTCATAGCTGTCTTTTATGCTATGGAAATGTCTCTTGGGTGGAATTTTCTGAATTCTTTTTTTTAGTGGTTTGGTTTGTTTTTTTAAGCGAAATAATAATAGTTCAAACAGAAAACTGAAGTTAGTGTAAGGTGAAGAGACAGGATGCATCGAAGACACACCGGCAGATCCCGGTCTGCGCACAGACACTGTAGAGTTTCATACGTACAGAATCCAAGTCAAACCCATTGCCGTGTGCGAACACTACGTGAGGAGATTCTGTAAGCTAAGCAATACTTTAATACTGTAATAAAAATTACCAAAAAAAAAAAAAGTAGTTTGAGAAAGTAAATCCTCGTGATCGGTTCTCGGTTCCCAAACAGTCCGACTGTGTTGTCTCGAGAGAGCTCCGTGTCCGAGCAGGGTGAAGCCCCGGCAGCCTGGGGGAAGCGGGACTCGCCCGTGCGCCCGGCTCTCTGTTCTGTACATACTCGTAACACCACGCGTGGGCTCCTGTGTCGCGTCGACCGTCGTAGGTAGCAAATCCCCGTCATTCTCTGTTGTACGAGGTCTGAACTCCATCAGTACTAGGATGCAAGTCTAAGCAATTCAGGTGGTCATAAATGTACCTAAATAAACTATGGCACAGTGGCAGGCCTAGCCCTTCCTTTTATACTTTAGTATGAACTGATGAGAACTTTGGTAGTGACTTTTTTTTTATATATATACATATATATATGTATCTATATATATCAAGCATCTTTCAGGTCTCTGTGTATGGCTTTCTAAAGCCCTGTTGTAAAATACTATGTGGATGGGGGTCTCTCACATCACAGATGTGGAAAGTATAATTTTATATTTGTATTTTCAAATAAATAAGTTTGTGAAAGGTTTCCATCCTCTACTGTGGTCCAGAAATCAATGTGTTTGTCTGACGAAAAAATACAATAAACTGTTTTGAACAGAGCCGTGGAGTCCCTTTCATTCGGGGGGTGAAGTGTTTATTCCTGGGGGGAGGCCAGTGTGCAGCCCCATCACCCCTCCCGCTCCCGCATGGGGGGCTGGCCCTGGGAGGGCTGGTGTGTCCCTGTCCCCGTCCCCGTCCCCCTGCGCAGTGCTCCAAGTCTAGTCCCTCCTGCTGTGCACCGCCAGGCACCTTTTCGGCATCGCATCCCTGCCCCGGGGACCATGTCCTTCCCTGGAGAAAGTCCGATTTAAGGGGGACACGGCAGCATTGCTCTACCGCCGCTGCCAGCCCCTGCGGACGCATCGAATTGCCGCAAAAATAACCTGGCACAGGAAACATTAGGCAAAGGACATCGGTGATGAGCGTCACCGTTTCTAATGGCTTTCACTCAGCCCCATGTTCCTAACACGTGTCCGAGCGGTGCTCTGCAAGCCCTGAGGGAGGGGAGAAGCTTTAGTCTGCGGCTTAGAAATATTTCTAGCTAGGCATCTATCCGTGTATCTGTCAATCTCAGTGTATACCCCCAGAGATACCGGGGGGGGGAAAAGAATCGTACCTGCTTTGTCCTTGTCTTCCCTTTGGGGGACCGGCTTACCTTGCCTCGGAGGGGAGGGGGCGGCTGGCTGGGGGACACGGAGCAGCACAGCTTTGGAGAGAAAAAAACCATCGCATTTCCCGTGAACGGCAGCAAACCCATCCCTGTGCCTTCCAGAGCAGCCTGGGCAGGGGCGGCTGCGGGAGGAGGAGGAAGATGAGTGCGGCTCTGCAGAGCCGGTTTTAGGCTGTGCCGGTCGGCAAGACGCGGCGTTGGAGGGCAGGAGGGTTTCCCAGCCTGGTTCATCCGCGTCCCTCCCTAGATGGAAGGTTTCTGAGTGACTTTTGCTACCTGGGAAGGCTGGAGCCGGCCGACCCCAGGCCGCCTGGCTCGGGACCCCGCCAAGAGAGGAGAGCAAAAACCTCAGACAGGAGAGAAGGCGAAAGAGCCCCAACCTCCCCGTGCCGCGCCGAGCTCCAGGCACCCTGACAAAAGGCAGCTGAGCCGGAAAGTGAGCTCGTCCTCTCCGCGGCAGCACTAATCCCATTCCCAGGAAGGGTGGCGGGTGGCAATGTGTTCCCAATCCGGTTGGATCAATTCCTCGGCCCCACGCACATGATCGCTGTTTATTTTTGTTAGGAGCGACACGCATTTTCTGGCTTTGCACCCTTGTTGCAGCTCGAATATTTCACCAGCAGGTATTTTACTTTGGCACTTGGAGTGGAGCAGAGCCAATTTTCCCCCCTCCTCCTTTTTCTCTTAAATATTCACATTATTTCACCCAGGGCGGCACTAGTTCCGCTGGCGGGAGCACGGCCGGGAGGTCGGGATGCGCGTTTGGGCTGGGGTGGAGAGGACAGTCCAGCCCCACCAGCACCCACAAACCTCTCTGCCCCAGCAGCCCCCGCCACGGGCATCGCCTCCGGGTCCGGCGTCGCCTCCGGGTCCGGCGTCGCCGTGGGGTCCCCAGGGGTGCAGCAGCGTGGCGGCTCAGCCGGGATCGTGCCGGTGAAGGTCAGCGCGCGGCAGGATGGGCTCCTCTCTGGAAAGCAGTCAACACATCAAGCCCTTAATGGGATTGATGATTAGTGGAGCACCGAGGGGAAAATCAGATTAGAAGAACAAATGAAAATAATTTCGGAAGTAGTGTTTATTCGGGGTGGAAGGAGCTTCCACTGCGAGGGCTGCAGGAAACGATTTGACTGCAATCCAGAAGAAAAGGAGCGCAGGTCTGGAGTACATTAGTGTGGTGGGAGGCCGGGAATAGCAGCCACTTAACCCTGTCATTCAGCAAACATTAGTGAGTTATGAGTGTATTATATGTTGGGTTATGTGTTTTGTGAAAAGCCCGGAGGCCCGCTATATCTGCACTAAAATGTTGGCAGGGGTCTGTGTCAAAATGTAAATTTTTATACCGGCTCCGGAATAAAAATAAGATTTTGTGTTCGCCTCCCAGCTACTGAAATCAAATTGCAGCCAAAATCAGAGTTGTAAAATAAGCAAAAATTTCCCTTCCCTGTCAAATTAGTGCCCCGATAAAGAAAACAAGGGATATAAATGTGATTTACTTCCTTTCCCCTCCGTCATAAACCTTTATGACCGAGCCATAACAATGGGTTTCAGGAGGCAGCCGGGGCTCTTTGGGCTTTTGCGGTGTAACCCCGACGGCGGGCGCTGGGAAGCCGAGCCCAGGGGAGCCGGCGAGCCCCACGTCCCTGCACCCCCGGCCCCATCCTGTGCCCCAGGGACCCCCGGCCCTGCACCACGGGGGCACGGCTACGTGATACCCCACTACAGAGGAGGCTGTCCCGGCTGGCCGGGGGACACGGGCGGTATTTCCCGGGTTTATTAACCTGCGGCACAGACACAAGTACCCTCGGCTGTTTTGGCAGAGCTGTATATCCCCCATCGGGCATCTCAAGGCTGTAGTTCGGCAGCAGAAACCAAGCCAGCATTTATTAATTATGAGCTTAAGCACTTCCTTTCATGCCTATTTACAAGGACCTCCTCAGTATTAATAAAGAATAATAAAATAGAGGGGGTTTAAAGCTCATTTGTTCCGCCGGCTACTGATCCCCACAGTGGGCGCGAGCCCAGATGCCACCCGGCACGTGGCCCGAGCGCACCAAGTGCTGAAACCCTGATTAAAATGACAATCCCACCCCAAAAACCCCTTTATACCATTCTGCATGCAATTACTTTAAATATCCTAAGACATGAACAATGCCAGCAGGCTCTACATTTTAAGGGTGCCCGACTGCGGTTTTCAGTTGGTCATAAGGTGATGTCAGCTCCTGTGTATAGAGAGATACTTGTAATTCATTAGCTATTTGCAAAGGGCACCGATACTTGACTTCATTTCTGAATCAGTGAAGGCTGATTTCCCTGCTATTTACCTCCATGACAGCAGCTGTAATTAGCAGCGGCGCAGGCTCCCACGGGCCGGGCTGGCGTCTGCCACTCGCATCCGCTGCTCGGTAATTTCTTGTCTGCAGGGCGAACAAAGAAAATTAAAGTTTCTTTTTGGGATGAGCAGAAGAGCCCGGTCCTCGAAGCGGCTTTTTCCCAGGGTGGCAGCGAGCGCAGGTCACCAAACCCCACGCGCCCCGCTTGACCTTACCAATACTAATAACCCAACCACGACGGGGTCAGGGCTGGCGACGCTCGGGCGCGTTCCCATCCACTGCGGCGTTTTCTGCAGGAGCAGCCGGTGTGGCCCCACAGCCGCAGCGCCCGGGGACCAGCCGAGGGCCCGGTGAGGGGCTGGTGGCGGTGGCGGTGACGGTGTCCAGCCCGCGCCCCGCCGCTGCCGCTGGGTGCTAATTGCCATGACATATTGAGTGGCACTCGCCCGGGCAGCGGGCGAGAGGAGCCCGCGCACCGCTCCCGCTCGCTAATCATTCCTGATTAAAAACTAGTTAAAAAGGCAATGAAGACTGAAACGTGCATTAACCGAACGACCCCGTCTCGAGCCAACCGCGGAGAGGCAGGAGTGATTATGAAATCATCACTTGCAGTGTCTCCAAACACTAACGGCGGCTTGAATTTCCCCAGGATTTACGGTGACGCCGGGAGGCTCGGCTGCACCGCGGCTCTCCCACCCGCCGCCCTCAGCCACGCCGGGGCATCGCGCTAGGAGCTGGGGTCACAGAGACAGGGAGTCTGCCTGCTTTTAACCTGTGCCATTAAACCCTTCGCTTCGTTGTTTTCTAAGCAGGCAAGGGCACGGTGAGCGGTACCAGTCTTTCGCCTGGGCAGGAGCAGGCTGCTCGCCCCGCTGCGTGCACTGGGGGGGTGCGCTCGTTACAGCTCAGGGTTTCACCGCTGCCCCCCTGCCCCAAGCCAGGGTGCCTGTGTGGGTACTGCCAGCTGATTTGGGGCGATTCCCCCCACAGCCGCTTCGGGGCACCTTGGGGCCTTGCTTCCCACCAACGTCCAGTCTTTCATTTTCCACTAACACAAAGCACAGCAGTGACCGAGACCTGAGGAGCTCTCACATGGCAAGCGTGCGGTCCGACGGGGTTTAAATAAACCCGGAGGGCACTGCCGAAGGAGGGCTCCGGTCCTCACTGCCTCCTCAGCGCTTCGTGGGATGCGCACGTGGTCCTGGAAATCCCCGTGCCCAGGGCAGCGCTGCCTGGATCCCTCCTCCCGTCCCGGCCGTGTCCCAGGGCTGGGAGGGAGGTGACAGCTTCGTCCCCAGCTCCATGCTGCTGGGAAACCAAGGCGGTGTTGGCTGGGGCTTCAGGAGGACAAGCAAGGTGGGAAGGGCGCTGCTGCCTGCCTCTTGATGGGAAAATAGAGAGAGAGAGGCAGTTGCTGCTATTTCTTACACTGTAATTTAAAAAAAGTCTACCGTGTGGTTTGGCAAATTGGACAAAAGGAGCTTCCTCTCTTCTCCGGTTCATCCATCGGCACCTCGCGGGCAGCAGCTCTGCCAGCTGCCCCGGCGCAGGCACCAGCCGCGGGGAAGAGCCGTTCCTCGCCGCAAACAGATAAAACGGGGTGGGGGCGAAGGGAGGGAGAACCCCCCGCCAGTCTGCTCAGGCAGAGGTGAAACTCTGCTCTGCTCGGGCAGCAGCACCAGGAGCTGCCCCTTGCCAGGTCCCCCTTTCCAAAAAGAGTCTGAATTAAAGTCGTTTCTCCTTCCCGGTTGCTGCACTTCGCTCGCAGCTCCTGACAGCTTCGGAAATGGGCCCGACTGAACTCCGCAGTTCGTATCGATGTGGGGTTTCTCTTCCCCGCCGCGACAGCTTTGCAGTGAGGGTGTTTCCGAGCGTTGCTGAGGGAAAGGCCACCCGCACCATGCAAAGCCCCAGGGGAGGCTGCTCCGGAGCCCTCCCTCCTCCACATCTTTCCCGGCTGTCCCAGGCGCCGTGGCGGTGGGACCAGGGGCTTCTCCTGCACCGCAGGTCCCCCAGCTTTAATTCCTCCCGCAGCAACCCAGCCTGCACGCCTGCCCCGGGGCTGCACCGCGGGGATGCTCCTCCCCAGGCCCCCCCACTCCTCTGCACCCGACTTTTTCAAGCCCACTTGTCACAAAAGCAAAAGATTTCTGCTTGCATGTGTTTGAGCAGCTGTCCGGTTGACCGTGCCGTGGAGCAAGCAAGTCGGAATCAAAAATATTTAGTGTGCATCGCAGGCTGGCTCACCCACCTCCCTCCAGAGCCGGGGTACAGGGGACACCCCAGCCCCGTCTCACAGAGGTGCCCGTGGCACAGCCGGCCCCAGCGCTTCCCCTGCACCCCTCCCTCCGCTGTTCCCCCCCCGGCTGGGCACCAGTGCCCCCTCCCCAGCCCTAAAGCCCCGCACTGACCCCACAGCCCCTTCACAGCCGGGCTGTGTCACCTCCTGCGTCTAAAGAGCACCGAGCAATTGTGGGCACTGATGCAAGGTGGACATCAGCAAAAATAATAAGCACGAGAAAGTACGTACTTTTGCCTTTTTAAAGCCTGCGGTGCATTTGAGCCGCTAATAAAACTGCTTAGGATTTATACAGGGCTTCGCATCTTCAAAGCAAGGCAGTATTTTGCTCCTCCTCAGTCCCTTTCATCCAAAGATCCAAAGCGCTTCCTACCGTTCTCTCACCACCTTTTGATGGGTGGGGAATTCCTCTCTTTTATCTTGAAAGAGCGAGCCTGAACGGGGCTGCAGGCTCCGAACTCTCCCAGCCGCCCCTGTCCCCTGACCCTCTCCGCCCCGGCAGTGCCTGGGCAAGGCAGCACCCATGCGAAGGATGCCTGAGCTGAGATGCTGAAGGGATGTGAGCGCCCTGGAGGGATGCAGCACCCAGGGCCGGGCTCAGCATCACTGCCTGGGCACCAGGCTCGAGCCGCCGGTGACCCCCCCGCAGCCCCGCGGGGCTCAGGGCACGGGCGGCCGCTGGGGCATTAATAACCCGGCGCTGACAGCACATGCCGGTCCGAAGGACACACATCCGAGCTGTCAATATTGATAGTCGTGACACTGTGTAAATGCAACCTCTCCATGCTATGCCGCACTGGCCCTATCGATCCGCGCGTGCGGCAGCGCCGGGAACATCCCAGGAGCGTCGACGTTAGTAGGTCAGACAGAGGAAGGTCACCGACGCAGCCCAGCCCTGGTGAGAACCGTAACCCTTTGCTGCACCGGCAGCCTGGAGCCCAACCCAGGGTCCTCCTGGAAGCTCACGGTGAAAAGCCTGCTCTGCACATCCCCCTGTGCATTGCAGTTTGCATCAATCAAAATAAAACTAGGTCCCAAATGCAGCCCGTAGGGAGTGGGGAGATGAGGGTATTCCACCCGGAGCCTTCGGAGACGGTGCTGAACAATGCTCTGCCATTAGCAATCAGCATATCGGCGCGGCATCGCAGCCCGCTTCATAGAAAATCAAGAGGCAAAATAATTGAGTCAATAGTTACACGAAAGGATTGCTCCTTCAGCCCTATTCTTGTGCTAACAATTCTTCAGCAGGGCTGAAAATTCAAAAGCTCGGGGAATCAAAAAAGAATTGATTTGATTCAGAGCTTCAGCCCGGGCTGTATTTAACACATCATTTTTGCTTGCTCTACATATAATAGAAACCGTTTGAAGGCAGAAGGGCTGCCTTCCGCGGCGGAGAGACGGGGAGAGCAGGAAGCACAGGGGCAGGAGAATATTCTCGATTTGCTGCTTTCTAAAGACCGGCTGGATCCACGCCGTCCCCACAGACTGCTGACGAACCCTGGGGACCCTCCCCACGCAGTGACACCCCCGGGCTCCGAGCCCCCCAAGCATCCCCCCGGCGCCAGCGTCTGCCGAGTTTGGCTGGGTCGGTGGGCAAAACGGGACCGGAGAAAATGAAGGGAAGCAACTAGTGATGCGGATCAGTGCTCCGTGTCCTCTCTGCTTCACCGGAGCTGCTGCTGCCTCCATCCATCAGGCTCAAGGGCAGCTGCTGCGGTTTAAGGGCACAGGATGCTGTGCCGGGGACATTTCCCCTTGCGAGAAGGCAGAAGGTGCCTTTTGATCCCTCCCGTGTCCAGGTCCTGGCACTGGGTCACAAATACCTTCCTCCCACAATCAAGCAGCAACAAGGAAAAATGCACGACTCCTACCCCAGCAGGTGAGGATGCATTTATTCTCAGTGCGGGCACGAGCTCCCCGGCAGGTCCGTGGGTGCTGCAGCACTGCAACGGCGCCTATTTTCTGCTCCCCTCCCAAACCACCACCTCCCCTCATGGCAGCAACCATCGCCCATGAAAAAGTGCCAAGTCTTACACAGGGCAACCCAGGCTTCACCTAACACCAGAGGAGCAGGCACGTGCCCCCACGCCCAGAGGAAGGGGCTGCAAAGCGGCTCTCTGCCCGGGAGGGATGGGACAGATGCTGCCCGGGACCCTGCAGCATCCCCGCAGGAGTGCGGCGCACCGCTCGTTGCTCCCCAGAAAAACCTTCAGAGCTGAACTCTTCGCGCTAGGAAGTATCTCTGACAATCTCTCAGCAAACCCCCATGTATATTTTCACGACGTCTGAAAGCTTTCTCAGAAGCCCCTCTTCCCCTGCTTTTTATCTATGAAAAGGGGCAGAAAACCACGTCCTGCTCCAGCATCCCACCCGCACCCCGGTTACAACGAAGATGAACCAGCAAGTGCACAATCGCCCTGGATTCCAGCAAACGGGACAGCAATACAGGACTTGGAGAGGCGCAGCGACAAGAACAACCCCTGCAATCCCCTACCCAAGGCTGTTCTACAGAACACACCCATGCTTCCTGGCGAAGACGTTAAAACATCAGCAACGCCAAGGCGGTTCAGAGCGTCCGGCCTTCGGCACTTTCAGAAACAATCTAAATTATTATAAAATTGCAGAATAAAAACCA
This sequence comes from Gavia stellata, assembly GCF_030936135.1. Classification (NCBI taxonomy): domain Eukaryota; kingdom Metazoa; phylum Chordata; class Aves; order Gaviiformes; family Gaviidae; genus Gavia; species Gavia stellata. The sequence goes on along the minus strand of NC_082618.1, from coordinate 11,579,073 downwards.
GTACCAAACACCCCGGGCAGGGGAAGGGGCGAGCGCTGAGACCATCCCAGCAAAGGGCATTTCTCTGCTCACCGTGTAGCACGTAGAGATCTTTAAACTCTCCCCGCAGGAGCCCCTGCCCCTTGAAGGCCGTTATACCCCTAACGCAGCCCGGCTGCTGGTGCCGCCGGGACACCCAAACCACCACCCAGGCAGCTGATTTGATGTGTTGACGAGCAAGTCATGTTGCTGTAATAAGAAGTGTTTATTTGAATAATAAGGTCAGGGAGTTAAGTAGTTGGTATTCCACTCATATGAAGCAGTTTGCACAGTGTCACTAATAATTAAAGGGGTTTTTTGACTAATCTAGTTGCTCTTCCTAAATATACTCTGCTCTGTTCAAGAAACTCATCAAAGCAGGGAAGTGATCTTCGAGGTTATTAATCTCCTTTGCTCCACAGCTGGAGCAAATTTATTTGCTTGAATTAGCATGTAATAAACTTATAATAAAGCTGCCATATCCCTCGCTTTAGAGATATAGTTTGTGTAATGGGTAGTTAAATCTAGGTAATGTAGCAATAGTCTTTAGGCTCGGAGATCAGAGGAAAGAAAAAAAGAAGTGTATTGCTGTGTTATTGCCAACGCTGGGGTTGCAAAGGCATTTCTTCCAGGTCAGGCTGCCAGGAGAAGTCAGCCCTCTTCGAGCCCACCGGCGGGAGAAGGGGGAGAGTTTTCCTCGTGGGAATTCCTGGCTTTGGCACGGAGGCAGCATGGCTCCAGCCCACATCGCCGGGCGCTCCCGGGCGCCTGCAGAAGCTGCTGGACCCCACCAGCGACCCCCAGAGAAACGGAGCTTGGTGACACTGGGAACCCAGCCGGGTGCCCGAGCATCCCCTGCTTGGTCTCCTCCCAACCAGAAAACCAGGAATATTTGAGAGCTACTCAGCAGCTCTCGCTATTGCAGAGGAGGGATCCCCTGCAAACAGGCAGATGCCTTCCCCGGCTGCAAAAGGAGAATTAGCCCCCAAAAAGGCACCCGCAGGGCTGGCAGCGAGGGGCGAAGTCCTGGCCACGGCACCCGCCGTGCAGAGACCTGATGGAGCAGCAGCGGGCGCTCGGGTTGGTACCAAACCCGCTAACGCCAGCAAGACGCCAGGAGATTAAATGTTTTGAATCGGGCTGAACTTGGCGCAGGGTGTCTAAGTGAGAGCAATTAATTTGCTTCAGTTCACTAAGTTGTGCCTTTATAGGTTGCAGTTTCCCTCAAACAATAAATCCTCTTGCTTCTTCTTCCTGCGTAGCACTTGCTGCATGATCTTTAAATAATAAGAAATGGGCAGATGTAGACTAATGTGGGTAGATATCAAAGTTCAGCTGCACAGGGAAGGTTGGCCCCCACCCTTTCTCTTCAAAGGTTATTATTCACAGAGCCTGGGCAGTAAATAATTTTTTTCTCTCTCCATTTTAGCTCTTTTCCGTTTTTGCTAGAGCAGCTCTGGGCTCGAGAAGGGCCTGGGCATTAGCCAGAGGTGTCAGAGGTGTTAGACAAGGTATTAAGGAGGTGTCAATGGTGAAATAGCTGGGATTACAGTAAAGTCTAAATAAGGTGTAAAATAAAACCAAAGGTGATAAAGTCGTTGATAAGAAAAGCTGGAGAAAAATAGGAGTGCAATTATTTTTCATCCTGGTTGTTCACTCTCACAGTGCATTATCTGTGGCTTTGCAAAGACTTAAGTAAGATTTTTTTTTTTCTGGTATATGGTATTCTTTCCCGGCAGCGCTGCGGCTCACCACGCTTGCGCGGCAGCAGAACAGCCAGCACCTCCGCACAAACCCCGCGTGCCGAGGAGATGCTAACAGGCTGCGGTTTCCCAGTAAGCCCTACTGGGTTTTTGGAGGAGGCTGCTCGAACTGGGCTCGTCCTGGCGTTCCTATACAGTTCTCCAGCCAGACAAGCGGCGTCTGACGGTGTGTGAAATAATAAGCACATGAAATTCCCACATCCACTTTGACAAACCTCGGCTGCCCCATCCACTGGATGCCCAATCCATTCATAGATTGTCTCAGGTTTGAAATAAATACTGGTTCCAGGCAGATTTCCCAGCTTTCCAGGTCTCAGACAAGATCCCCTCCAGATCAGCTGGCCGTGGTCCCGCAGGGAGCAAAGCCCAGCATCTACCCACTGATTTCAGGCTATGTTTTTGCACTCTATCATTTATTTTCCTGTACAAGGCTCCTGTGGATGATCAGTTGGAACTGCTGATGTTTCTCCTTTCTCCTTCTAATTAACACATTTTAAATTCATAGCTTTTAAAATAATAAGCACTGGAGCATCTGTTCACTATATTCTCCAGGACAGATGCCCCTTCCCAAACACCATATGAGTCTCAAGAAGCGCTGAATTCCCCTTTCCCCACCAAGTATCGGTGTTACCCAGGGGAAGGTCTCCGGCATTACCCCGAGGAGCTTCGTGCCTTTTCCCCTTCTCCGTACCTCGGCGCTCCCCGCCTGCTGCCCCGCAGCAGAAGGCTGGGTTGGCACCCACTCCCCGCCAAGGAGCAGGGTGCTGCCCTCCCAAAAATAACGCTTACAAGCCTCTGCAGAGCTGCCAAGGCCGGGGAGGCCCCAGGGCCAGGTGCCTCCTCGTGCCCTACAAGCATCAGGAGGTTTCATCAGCCACGGGCCACTGCGGTCGGATGCAGGTTTCGCTCCTCTGTGCAAACCCCACGACAGCCTTCAGCTGGGCTGCCGCCCTCCCCGAATGAGCGTGTCCCATTGGAGCAATGGGACCCCCCGCGCACATCCGACCCCAGCACCCGGCCGGCTCTGGGGTCCCGGGGGACCCGGGTGAGGGGTCCATCCCTGCCAGCATGTCCACACCCAGCCCGCACCCCCCTTTCTTCCCACGCAAAGCAGCATGAACGGTCACCGCCTCGCCAAGCACACTACCATAGTGCTGAAACGCTCGCAAACCTCCCAGACAGGGAATGCTGAGCATTCAACAATTGGGAAAAAACACGTGTTTGTTATTAAAACTACCTCCGGTCGCGCATTTGTTTCCCTCCGACACGTGGTTTTATGGCTCCGCTGACACCCTTTTCCACCCAGAACTTAAACATACCACCAGGACGTTCGAATGTCTATTTGCAAGGCTGCTGCCCGCAGCCCGACCTGCCCTCGGCTTCATCACCCCTCAACCTGAAACGGAAACGTTTCAGCACAGCTCAGGAAGGGTCAGCATCTTTGCAGCTGGAGGTCTGTGCTCTGCAGAGAGAGAGGGACTGGGATGCAGAGCCCTGTAAAACGCTCGCCTTGCCCCAGGGCTCGACCGCGGGGACGCTGGAAGTGCTTACCTGGGAAAGTGAAAAGCATCTACTACAAACATTGGTGCAGCAAAGCCCAGCCTTTGCCCGAGAAGATGCAGAGAAGTCAAACAAGCCACCACTGAAGGGTTTTACCTTGGCTCTGCTCTCTGAAGGCCAAGTGCAGGGCTGACCTCGCCGCTCCAGCGCTCTCCTGATGCTGAGGACCCGCGTCCGGCGGCAGTGATGGACCCACAAACCAACCCTGCGGCAAAATGCACGTTATTCCAGAAGCGGGGGAAATGTCTTAAGGAGCTACATGCTGAGCAGCAAAAATTACTCAGTTACTGCACATCAAAGTGCAATTATTTTGTTCCCATGTCAGCTCTGGCATCTGACGTCCTCTCTTTATTAAGAGCGCTCGGCCTGCTGCGGTTTGGCTCCATCAGCTCCTCCCTTTGGGGGTGCTTCAAACACCCGCGTTCGAGCAGGCTCAGGCGATGCAGCCCCGCTTGCCCTTCCCAAAGTGCCCCGCCAAGGGTCGGTCATGTCCAGCCCCAGCCCAGGGACCTGCCCGGCTCCTCGGGGTCCGTGGCTGCGCTCCCACCAGCCCCGGCTCAAGACACACCCGGTGTGTTTTGCATTGCGGTAACAGGGGATCCAGCGCTTGGGGCTGAGCATCTCACCGTGTCAGAGCCATCCCAGCCCCGAGGAGCTCACCACCCGAGCAGAAGATGCCCGAGCATGGGTTTCACCACACCCTGCCCACCGACGGTCAACCAACTTGATTTCACGGCAGCTGGAAGAGCGAGGACTCGCAGATCTCCCACCTGCCACAGGCTTGCTGTTTGACCTCAGAAAACCCTTCATCCTCAGCCAGAGGACGGACAGAGCTCGTGACCTGCTGCAAGGGGCCAGCCCGACCTTGCTGGGGAGCTGCCCCCCCGCCAGCCCCCTCCTCCTCCCGTCCTCTCCAGGGATCACAGGGGCCGTGCTGGGCAGGATGCCCGAGTTTCGGAGGCTTCTGACCTTCGCAGGACACATGCTGTCACGCGGTGGAGAGCACAGCCCTGCCACCGGCCACGGTATTGTCCGGGCTGGGAAAATACAGGTATTTGAAGAGGAGGGTGTTGGCGAGGGCCGGTCTCTGCCTGGCTGTCAAACCCAGCTGTCACGGCGGAGGGACTCACCTTCTCCGGCAAGAACACATCAATCATCCTGACAGCCCTTAATCAAGCAGAAGGAGCTTGCTCAAAAGCTCGGCAGAGGATGGAGGGCTCGCGCTTCCCCCCACCCTCCCCGAAGGCAGGCAGCAAATTGTGTAGGGGGAAAAAAAAATAATGCAAGAAATGATTCCGGATGGCAAATCAACAAATTAGCCTTGATTACTATCCGGGTCTCAAAACCTTCTTTTCCTCATGCTCGTCAGCTGTGTCTGCCGAACCGTTTTGCTCCTGCGGTGTTTATTCCCACGCCGGGTGGCTGGAGCTCGGTGCAGCACCCTGCGGGGGACCACCCCCGGGGTCCCAGGCAGTGGGTCCCCCCAGCGCTCTCGGGGGACCCTGCTCCGGCAGCCGGAGGCTCAGCGGGGCCGCTCGCAAGGACGGAGGTGCCTTTTCAGGAACCGAAACGGTGCAGGAGGATGGAATGGTAGAGCTCTGCCGAGACTCCCCGGCTCTGGGCTTTGACACCAGCAGCCCTTTGTATGAGATACAAACCAAAATGAGGGGTTTATTCAGTAAAAAATACAGAGGAATAGTTCTGGTGAAGGGGGAAAAAAAATGTTATTTAAAAACATGTTCATCTGCAATTCTTCCACTGCCTTGAAGTGTTATTAACTGATTGGGTTTCATCACATCTTACTTTGCTGCCATGGAGGCTGATTGTCCCGTATTTGCATTTCTCTTGGACAAGCATCTCCGCCGAGCTCCCGGCCCCCCCCACGGCGGGCACGGGGCCGTGCTCTGCGCCCTGGGACAGCAGCGGGAGCTCAGCTCCGTCCTACCACAGATAAGCCATCAGGAATAGTTCTGTAAGGATTCCTAGGGTCTGCGGCTGTCCTACAAGCAAGTCCGGGAGTGCCATCCCCCGGGACTCCCCCCTCGCTCGCAGCCCAGGAGCTGAGAAGAAGCAGCATTTCAGACATGAACTTTTCAGAGTTAATTTGTTTTGATTCTTTTAAATGGCACAAAACTCCCAGGCAGGCTGACACGAACAGCGAAGGCGTTTTAAAAAATGGATGAATACAACCAATAGATGGATGTGCTGGTCAAGTACAACCCGGGCGAGATCAGGTACATGAGCTTGGCGTACCTTCCCCGGTTATAGTCTTCATTAATAATGTCTTTACTCTGAAACTATTTCCATCATCGCGGCTTTGCAATATTCGCCACAACGCAGCGCACCGTATCCTGCTGCTATTTCAATCTTCTTACAGAATAAGCAGCAAAATAAAGTGAGATTAAAAACCAACAGAAACGAACAGCCTCCAATTTGTTAGAGGTGGGGGGAGTTGTTAAAGCACATGTTAAACACTAAGACCCCACGCAGAGGGGAGGCGGGAGGGGACGCGAGCAGGCTGCGATGGGGAGGCAGCAGAGGCATTGCCGGCCCCACGGGCACCCCCGCACCTCCTGGGACCAGCCGGCTCCGGTGGCCTCGTGCGTGGCGGTCATTAGAGGTGTGGCATTAAATAACGTGAGCAACCTGAGGCGGGTGCCCGCTGGAGGGGCTGGAGACCCGTGGGTCTGATGGGACCACACGGAGCGCAGGGAGGGCTGCCTCGCCGGCATCCCAAACCCGAACCCCATGGCGCGGCACCCCCCAGCCCAGCAGCTTCTGCTGCACCCCCAGCCCCGGCTCCAGAGGAAACAAGATCAGACAGACAATAAATCTGTGCTTTGCTCCGCTCGTCCATCAAACTGCACCTCCTTTTCCATCTCCAGATCTATGGATGGAAAGTGTTTGTGCAGGGAGGGCGTAGGTGCCAGTTGGGCAGGGACGAAGCCCAGCCTCTTCCCAGTGCGGTGTGCAGCCCCTGTTGCCACCCAGCGCCGTCACCACCACCTCTTACCGGGGAAACCCGAGTTTTACAGAACAAGGGCGGTGGGAAAAGCGCCTCCTCTTCCAGGGCAGCAGCGACGTGTTGCAAGTGCTGCTTATTGCCGGCAGCGCATGCCAAAGGCAGCTCTTCAGCGCTTTGGGGTGGTGTAAGCTCACTGAGATGTCCCCAGTGTCCCCAGGGATGCTGCTTTCATTACCCAGCACTGGTAACTGTCTTGGCTTTTCAGACAAAAGGTGCTGGGGAAAAACACAAATCACTATTAAAAAGGCCGATGAAGTGACTTGTTTGGTCCGGTTTGCATTAGCCAGGACATACGTGTGCCACGTGAGCTGCTCCGTCGCGGCACACGTGTGCCCCCACCCCGCCAGCCCGGTGGCGTGTGACCTGCCACAGGCTGGGGTTGCCACCCAGCGCGTCCCCAGCGCTCCCCAGCCTTGCACACGCCGCGCAGCGAAGGGAAGCGGCAATATTAAGTGGCTGATTTACATAGTAATCTGCAAGGGGAGAGATGTTCGGGACCGCAGCTCAGCCTTAATCATAACACTTGTCATATTTGTGCTTCAGTCTGAGGGGGAAGGAGAAAGGGAAATAAGTCCTTATTTTTTTGCACATGCTGTTTTGCATGAAAGCAGGGACCTGCTGCAGCAAATCAGACCCAGCATCCCACCAGCACAGACCCCACCGGCCCCCGCCGACGGCCAGATCCCAACAGCCCCCCCCCAGCACCGCTGCCGCCTGCGATGTTCGGGGCCGACCCCATGGGGGGTCACACTATCACAGAATCATTAAGGCTGGAAAAGACCTTTGAGATCATCAAGTCCAACCACCAACCCAACCCCACCGTGCCCACTAACCCATGTCCCGCAGGGCCACGTCTGCACGTTCCTTGAACCCCTCCAGGGATGGTGACTCCACCACCTCCCTGGGCAGCCTCTGCCAGTGCTTCACCACTCCCTCAGTAAGGAAATTTTTCCTAATATCCAGCCTGAACCTTCCCTGGCACAACTTGAGGCCATTTCCTCCCACCCCTCCCTCCACCTCGGCAGTAGGGGCCACATCCTGCCGCCCCAGCACAGCTCCTGCACCCTCCTGGGCACCCGCAGCCCCACGGGCAGCGGGCAGGGGCAGCGCAGCCCAGCCCGGGGTACGTAAGCAGCGAGGGGGGCTGCGGGGATGAGCAGAAATTCGACAGCATTAAAGTTTTCAATAAAACAGATGGTGTCATCGCACGGTCACAGGGACAGGCGGGTGAGGTCGCACCCATGGGTGCCTCCGCTCTCCTCACCAACACCTCACCGATAGTTTTAGCAACGCATTTCCACTTTTTTTTTAAATATAAAAACATTCAGATTTATGAACAGCCCTGTCACTACCATATGTTGCGCTCCTTTTCCATATACGAAACAAGCTGTTTTCAAGCTTTTTAATTATACAAAATTGAGCAAAACCTTAGTAGAACAATTAGATAAAGGGGAGGAAGGGAAATAATTTCTCCCCATCGTATAAGCAATTGCAAGAGTTTCCTTCTCCTCACAAGGACTGCAGAGATGGGTTAAATTTGGGGCCAGATCTGTGGTCGCCTCAAGAGGAAGAGAATAAATCTGCTCACCACTCACCAGCACTGCTGGCCCCGCACCGAATGCCTGGAGTCACCCCCGGGCTCTGCGACGCTGAGCTAAGAAACGACAAATTAGGGGCTGCTGTTTCGCCTTTCTAACCGTGAGCCGCCCAGGCGAGGGGTGCAGCGCTGGCTCGGCCATCACGGGCGAAATCCAGATTTCAGGCGAAGCGCCGCAGCTCCAGGCAGCTCCAGCACCTGCGCCGCGTGCACCGTGGCTGCCGGCAGAGAGGCAGGCGGCACCGCACCGGCTCCTGGCTTCCCTTGAGCACCGGTGCAGGGGCGAGCTCTCCTCCCAGGGACTCGGTACCAAACCCAAGGGACCCGGGAGGCGGTGGGTGCAGCCCAGGGACATCAGCAAGGCAGGAGCCACCGCCTCGTCCTGCTTCTGGCCCTTCACGATCCGGGCCACGCAGTTTCTTTTTCTCATTTAAGCCTGAATCGATTTTACGTAGACAAGTGCACAGGGAGCTCTAGCTGCGTACACGCCCCGGACGCTTTGGGTTTCGGTGAAGCCATCCTTTACAGCTGCAGCCCATAAACCAAAAAGCCCCCACACTCAATCCCATGGCCGAGTCGCTCTCGTGATCGCTGCATTCGCAACCTGAATCAATGCAGATCAGCTATTTCAAACCTGTCAGCTCTTATTAATGTAGCGCGCAGCGCGAGCAAAGCAAGATAAAACAGCAATTTCATTAGTCTCTATGTGCGTGCGTATTGTGTGCATGCATAATGTCCCACCCCGGCCTCGTTGTGTTGGGAGATTAATAGATCACAGCGAGAATTTGGGGGTGGGAGGAGAAAAGCCAGCCCGGTTCCCAAGGGCTGGGAAGGCAGCATCCCCGAGCAGGCAACCGGCACAGCACCGGGGGGTTCTGCAGAGTACCCGAGCCTGGTATAGGTCGTGGAGTCTCACCCAGTTTAAATAACAACCTCCCTAAACAGGCGTGCATCGATGCCCATGCTGCGGGGGCACGCGCAGGGTGGCACCTGACCAGCCTGGAGCACCCTGGCACAGCCAGCACGCACCGGGCACACCGGAGACTCTGCTTCCCCAAAGGGCTTTGGCTCTTGGACCCCAGTAAAACGGCAAACCCCGAAAGGGAGCCGAGCTGCGTCCCCGCCACCGCCAGCACCGGCTGCGTGAGCCCCGTCAGCCCGGCCCGGCACCGAGCGAGCAGACGGGGTGATTAATGAGGAACATAAACAAACAAAACAATTGAAAAGTCAACACTTTAGGGAAAGAGAGGGCTGCAGCAGGCCCCGCAGTCCTAAGGATTATTTTAAATGTACGAAATGCCATCTCTCTAAATAATCAAACTCTACTGCTGCGATTCGGAAATTGCCACCTACGGCTAATGCTCCAATTTTGAACGCATCCTCAAGTCAATCTTTGTAAATTCCACATTAAATATTGATCAACCCTGGAGAGGGCTAATACCGCCTGCTTAGCATAGACATGCCAAATTCAAACAGCAGCGGCTGAGCCTGAACGTCTGCCCACATCCCGTCCCAGGCCACGGTGCTCCGCACCAGCGAGGTAGTGAGCTGGGGCAGAGAGGGGTCTCGACAGTGCTTGCTGCCCAGTCACGGCACAGGAGGGACCCCAGTCCCGGTCCAGCAGCTCTGCATTTAATTGGTTTTCATAGAATAATTACAATAATAGCGATAACAACAAGAAAAATACCATACAGGAGATGGAAAAGACAGGGACCATCACAGGCAAGTAGAGAAGAAATTACCAACATGTTCATCATGCTGCCAGACCAGAGCAGAAACCTCTCACACCAGCGACCGGGAACACGCGCGGACCCCATCCCGATGGGAGGCCGCCCTGCCCGGCACTCAGCCGTGACCCTGGAGCAAGGTGCTGTAACCGGAGGACAGGACCGGCAGCTTTGACATTGCTCCTGGGTTTTCTCCTTGGGGCCAGGGCTGCCGGGGCCCCCAGGACGCTCCCGGAGGTGGCTGCAGCGTGGAGACCAAGTGTCCCCTCCTGCCAAACCCCGCCAGGCGCTGCGGTTGTATCACGTCATTCCCACGTTCAGGAGCTCGCTGGCTCTGTTCTCCCAGACCACATCCTTAAGGTCAGCCCTGCACTAGAAGATAAGGGAACGCTTCAGCCACCTCTGAAGAGACTTTATTTCCCCTACATTTTTGAGGATTTTCTTACCTCCTTCGTAACCGGCACCCGCAGCCACTGGCAGTATCACCGTAATAGAAACACAGACATTAATATATGTGCACACACAGACACTGTGTGCAAACATTAATAACCCAGTGAGCCCAGCCGTCGAGGCTGTCTCCACAGGCAACGAGAACATCAGAAACGCTGCGTCGGACTGAACCCACAGCCTCTCTGGTCCAGAAGCGGGACTTACCGAGGTCAAGCCAAATTCAGTGAGGGCGATGAAGAGACTTCCCCTGATCCCAGCAGGACGGAGATGACATCCGTATAAAATTCCCCATCTCATCTGAAGCCTCTAGAAAGAGAAACAGCGTCATTTTTCCTTTCACTTCTTCAGATACCACCTGTCACCAAGGCCACCATCAGGACCTGTGGATCTCACTGGCTGGGTTGTTCTGGCGAGGGTCGCCAGAAGCACAGCGCCGCAGTGACAGCAGTGCCACCAAACAGCCCCATTTTCCTGCAGGGTACGCAGGGTCACCCGTGAGGATGGATGACCGTGATGCCACATCCTGGCGATGCTTCATCCCACCGGGTTCCCAAATTCACACCGTAACCGGTGGGCTCACAAGGGTGAGGTCTGAGCCGCAAACATTTCCAGTGGCCCCATCAAGAAGGGGTTTAAGGAAAATGCGGTTGTTGGGAAACGATTCCTTTTATTTCTGAATCCCCAAACATGGCGCATATATATGCCTGGGGTATTAGGAAAATCGTACTTGAAACCCAGACTCAAATACCATTTCCCAACCACTCATACAAAATTTTCATTACAGATTACTGCCCTGTAGTGGAACAGAGGGCAACTTTATTAGAAGACGCAGCACAGCAGCCTGGCAGCAGGAGAATGAGCCAGTCGACAGCCACAGATATTCCTCTGCGAGATATGGCAGAGTCCTGGAAATGAAACAGATTATATAAAAAAAGTCATTCAGAGCAATTTCTAGTAAAGAGTCAAAGAACCATATAATTCAACATTTATATAGACAAGGCTTCAAGGGAACTCTTAAAAAAAAAAGGACTGGAGGTAATGGTAAGAAACTCTGGCTTGATTTTTCCCCTTTTTTTGATTTCTCGTTTAATCAGCCCTGCCGGTTTCTGCCATCCTTGGCCTCCAGCAGCACCCTGCAGGAAAGGTCCCAGCTCTCAGTGCCTGTTTGACTGCTGCTGCCTCCCCTCCTCTTCCTCCCCACCACTCCCTGCCTGACACAGGGGCAGGTCCTGCGTTTCCTAACAACATTTGCCAGCCCGGCAGTAAGGTCTTTGTGTACAAGCCAGGGATGGGGTATGATCTTCCCCAAATGCGCCCACGTGCCATTTTCCTCTTCCTTATCTTCCCTCCCTCATTTATTGTGCTATAAAAAGAACAGAAGAAAAGACAATCCTTTTTCTCCATGATTAATTAAGGCCGAAGCGGGACCCCGAGGCACAGAGCAGCGGCAATACCTGTATCATTTCCAAGGTGCTGCAGCTGCGACAACGCGCTGCAGCCCCGTGACTTTCCCCCGCTGTCGTTTGTCATCGCCTGACACTGATAAAGAGCTTCTCCAGCGCTGTGTCTTTGCGAGGGAACATATCCATATCAAAGCTGCTTGGATCATCCTTTTGCAAACTATCTGCTGCTTCTTCTGGACTAGTTTCCTTTCCCATCTCAAACTCTTGTTCTTTCCCACCATAAGCCCCCGCACCCACGTGCGCCACCCAAGGTTTAAGCTCCAGCCCCAGACCTTGGATGCTCCTCCAGCACCCAGAGCTTAAAGGCTCTTGGGGAAATGGTAAGGGATCACTCAGCTTCCACATTGCTCAGCGTGACACCTTTACAAACGCAGATTAAGGTAGTGTCTCAACCACAAACACCCTCCTGCATTTTAATCGAAGCATGCGGGATGCCTCTGGGGCACCCAAGTGTCCACTGCCCATGGTGGGATTCACGCTGCTCTCCGTACATCGCTGCCCGCGGTGGGATGCACGCTGCTCTCCGTACATCAAGCACAACTTCTACAAGCAAAAGTCCACCAGTGCTGGGGGCTGGCGTGAGGACCGCAGCCTGTGAGCTTCGCCTTCTCTGCGGCAGCGGGGGGAGCAGCACTTTGACACAGAGTGGAAAACAAGCGGCCTGAGTCAACCAGCTCTGCCGCCTTACCTTGGTGTTACGGTGGGTAACACAGCGTGAAACCTCCTCGTAGCCCAGAAGACGAGGTCTGCATACCAGCGTTCAGCCCAGGCACAGCACCCACCACGAGCTGCTCAGCTGGCAGCTCCGCCGATGGCCGCTTACAGCAATCCGCGTTTCGCAGGTCCAGGCGTCTCCATCCAGCTCACCTGGGTGACATGGGATGCTGAACACTCCTGTGACGAGTCAGGAGCCAGCGGGGATTTCTGCTCAGGCAGCAAGGTTACACCACACAATCTGCTGGAAGAGTTACAGATGCTCTCCGGATAATATTAATATTCCATAATTGTTATTCATCTGCTTACACCAGGCTCAGACTGCCGAGGGGTCCCTGCCCACTTAACCTTGGGTGATGGATGCTCTGCTCTGGTGCCTTCAGCCCCAGGTTGGTGTCCGGAGACTGGGGCTCTGGTCCCAGGTAGGCACATCCTTCAACTTCTTTCGGGCCTCAACACCGCAATCTTTTAAATGGCATTAATAAAGTTTCCATGTCCGATGAAGACTCATTCTCAGGCAGCATCCGACATGGGAAAGAGCTCCCTGGGACACGGGGATGGCGGTGCTGCAAGCAGGTACATGGAACCGCAGCTGCTTGGGGGAGGTGGCCTTGTGAAAACAGCACCTAATTCACAGTATTCCCTCAAGTCACAGTGTTTGCTTAGTAGAAAAGCAAATACTCACCTCCCCTGAGATGCATCACAGCCACAGGAGCAAGTTTGTGCAGCCAGAACATGAGCAGTGAGGTTACAGCCATTAGGAAAATCATCTCCTAGCTTTTGAACAGAGCAAATTTCATCTGGAAGACCTGGCAAGAGAATAACAAGGAATTGCAGCATTTTTTTTCTGTAGAGATGCTTTTCTTTTTACGATGGCACTTTAACAAGAGCTTAATGAACAGCGTCTTCTTGTTTTTGAGAAGGCACAGACAGGCCAGATAAAGTTACCAATTCATTAGCATCCCATCATGAATGCAGCCTCCATATTCCCCAGCCATATGGTCAGCACGATACGCTTCCAAAAAAACGGGGACATCTACAAAAGGCTTTATTACCATCAGCCATCACGTTAAAGTAGCCTGTGGTTATATGGAGGTGAGGAGCATCTTATTTCAGGATCTTTTGGGTGTGAAGGAACACAACATGAACTGGGAGACAAGGTGATTTTGTAGGACACGAGCATCCCTCTTACTGCAGATGGGATTTTAATTGGGATCACCTCTCGGTCCTGAGCAAAATGCAGTCTCCAGAGTGGATACACATCTCCAGGAGCTACCTGCCTGGGTGGGGAGACAGAGCATCTGCTTCCATCTCTCTCCAGATAAATTCCCTATACGACTAATTAAACCTCCCAGCAGGCTGAACTGTGTGTCCAGCAATGAGCCATATCTGAGCTGAAACCTCAGCCAGCCACGGAAAATCGAGAGGTTCTCCCCGTTCCCACCACGTGCCGGCCCAGCAACCAGAAGCAGCATCTGTGGATGGCATTAGGTGGCCATAAATAGACGTTAAGTGACCGTATGTAGCTGCTGAAAGCAGTAATCTTTTAAAGAGACTCCGCGCTCTCACCAAGGCAGGCGGAAACCCACGGGAAAAAAGCGCCCAAAACCACTGCAGAGAATAGTATCATCCCGAGACGGCAATCGACCACGGGGCTTTTACGGGCTTTCTGGGAGGAGCGAGGGAATTTGCTTTGATGCACATGGCCCAGCCCAAAGTGACCCCTGCAGAGGCGCGCGGCGGAGCCTGCACCCACACACAGCCCGGGGACACTTCTCCTTGCAGACCCCAGGTGGCATCTCCCACCCCTCCTCAGAACACCCCCTCTTCTCTCAGCACCACCGAAATTTGCCTCCGGGGCCCCAGCGCCACGCGTGTGTTTTCTAACGAGCAAATAACTTCTTCCTTACTCCGGAGCTCCGTCTGCAATTCAGTGAGACACAGCGGGAGGGTTTGCGCTCCTCCTGTGTTGGCCGACCTGTGTCAGCGTTTTATTCTGCAGCCCTGTAGGTTTTTTAGTTAAAAAAAAAAAAACAGAGGAGTTTGCAAAGCTTTAATGGCTTTGAAAACAACACAGAGAGTTCTCTTTACTGCAGGAGAGGTTAATGATCTCCTTCTGCTACAGAACTGAACTGGACATCATAATAAATAATCATAATAAGATATAAAGTATCACCTGGAGTCATTCAATGCAGAGAACAGGTAGGAGTTATGATGCATTTCCATTATTCAGAGTAACTGCTAGGTGTGAAATTTTCAAAGTAAAGGTAGTCAATTAAAAAATGAAAAGCAAAAGCCTGCGATCAAAATCGTACTTAAACAGAAAGAGGTTATATCTTGTCTTGCCTGGGAAGACCGAATGCTCTGGCTCCTGGCCGGACTGCAGCCCTGAGGCTGCAACGCACTGAGGTCCCGTCTCCTCACCTCTCTCCTCCCTGCAGCCCAAGACGAAGCGCCAGCAGCGTGACACCGTGCAGCCCTGCCACCAAAGCCCACGGTGGCCCTGCGGGACCCGTCTGCGTGGCTGCTCTGCACAGCCAGAGCTGAGCATCTCCTCGGGGCCAGCCTGAGCCGGCAGCTTCAGGTTGTCCGACCTTGACCTTCAGGCAGAGGAGCAGCGATGCCAGCCCACGGGTGCTCTGACCCAGCACGTCGGAGCAGCCCCATCACCCAGGTCACCAGAGAGCTCCCAGCAGTGCTGGTTGTCCGAGGTGCCTCACCTGGGCTCCACCCAAGCACATCTCAGAGGGCCTGATCTTCAGAGGGCAGACAGGACCTTCAGACGGCTCCTCTCCCAGTGGTCCTTCCTTTAGTACAACTGCTCTCGGAGGTGCAACAACCTTGGCTATGTTTCCACACCCGGGTTTTATTCAGGCACGGCCAAAAGGACATTGGCATCCATAAGGGCGTAGATGGGTGATTGCCAAGAGGTACGGGAGAGATCTTACAGGAGCATCCCTGTTTGGGTTCATAAAGGTCAGAAACGCATGGCTCAGGCTCCATAGCTACTCTGCCCCATCCCTACGCTAGACGTGAATGCGGGTTTGCAGTTTGCAAAGCCTGGGGTGACACGACGGGCACCTGGACGCCAGCGGAAAGCAGGGTTTGAGCACAGGCAATAAAAACGCCATCAGAAACACCAACTGCAGCGCCGGGGAGTGACACGACCTTACAAACCTCAGCACAAGTCAGGGGTGACAACCCAGCTGCCACCACCCTGCCCGCTGCACCACAGACGCAGAGCGAGAGGCAGGAGTCAATCCATCACCGGCGGCAGGAGGTGCCCCCAGCGCGGTGTCGGCCAGGGGAAGGGGTCGGAGTTCGTATCAAATGGCATTAATCACCTTCCCCGAGGCTCTGCGCGCGCCGGACAGTCCTATTAATCAGACACATATCGGCCCTCCAGCCCGGTCGGGGCCCCTTTGTGCAGATCCCTTCCCATCACAGACAGATAAGATTATCAGTGATGAGTCAGACACCCATTGAGTAACACCCGACTCGAAGAATGGGATTTTTCTTTTTTTATTTATCCCCCTGTCTCAAAGATGAGCTGTTTCTTGTCTTGTCAAACCACATCCTTTTCTTTAAAGAACCAGCTTTAAGAATCCAATTTGTCAACTGGACAATCATTTGAGAATCCATAAAAAGCCTTGGTGACTTTATCAAAAAAAATAAATCAGAAGGTTTTAAATGGTAACTGAAAGGGATTTGAAAATAGGTTGAGTGGCCTACATCAATTAATCTTCAGAGAGCCGGGGCTTTGTGAAGCTGAAGTGGTGGAGAAGTGTCAAAGGCTAGTTACTGGGCTTGAGGAGATGGAAGTTATCGATATTTCTCCTCTCCTTTTTCTCCCTTTTCTTCTTTCTCTCTCTCTTCAGAACATGGTAAAGCAATATCCCCTGCAATGGGGCACTCCAAAGCCTTGAAGGGCTGGGTGCTCAAGCCAAGAAGGGCTGGGTGCTCAAGCCCACTCTTTCTGGTGGGATTTTTCTGCGGTCATTCCCAATGGCAGTGAACAGGGGCCAGACCTGCTCTCCTACTGCGGTTTCGGGACCCTCACCATCACTGCCGGCGGGTGCCGGAGCTCTCCTCTGCCACGGCCGCAGGGACAACCCTCGGAAGGAGCCATCAGACACCGCTGACACAGACACTTAAAGGCAGCCGGGGAGTCGCGAGATGCTTTATGAAACCTGAGGGTCCCTCCGCCTCCATCACCGGCCGGGGCTCAGCTCCGTCTGAGGAGGGAGGACAGAAGAAAAAGAAAAATGGCTCCAGTTCAACCCCGGGGCCCGAGCAGAGTATTGCAAACCAACAGGAGGACCTCAGGGCTTGCAAAACAAAATGAAGAAGCTGGTAAATGAGGTATTTGGCTGAACAGATACAGTCCCCTGGAACAGCGATGGATTTCCCCACACACCTAATGAAAGCAGACAGCCCCTATTGCTCTTTGCTTTCCAGCTACGCTGCCGCCCCAAGAAACACCCAGCCGAGGGACAGGGCGTAAAGATGCTGAGCCCCAAGGAGCGCAGTCAAGAACTAGAGAGACTTAGGGGATACACGAATGAAAACAACGGACTGGAGAATTTATTAAAAAATAAAAGACCTTGGGAGGAATCAAAATGCTGGCATAGAGAAGGGACGCGCTGCCACTCTCCGGTACCGAGAGCAGGATGCGAGAGCTCCAGATGGCTTTTTGGTTTAGTGCAATAAAAAATTTAATCTGACAGGCAAGTGTGGGGCTGGATAATAATAATAGCACAAATAATTTCCTTTAAAAAAAATGGAAGGAATTTAACAGCTCAAAGATATCTTCATTTGCTGCAAAGAAAAGAGACTATCCGTTACTTACTGCAGTTGGGAGCATGTTCGCAAGCTTTCAAATGGCATTTTGTTGCAAACCTATAATATAAGGACACTTTACTCATTTTCCAGTCTGGGGAAATAGATCTGACTTGGAAATTGGCCAGAAGGGCTGTAAGTTAGGGCTCTGAAGTGAAGGTGATAACTTTGCCAATTAAATATGGATGGGATTTTTTTTCCCTCTCCTTCCCCTGAATACTTTTGCACTGTCATTAGGTGATGATATAAAGACATAGGCCTCCTGGTGCAGCTTAATTGCTCATATATAGAAAAATGATGAGCTCTGTTGCACTGCACAAGTACTGCCTCGGCTACTTGCCGCCTTATTAATAGGTGACACCAATGAGAGTTTAATTCTTCTGCCCAAGGAAAAACAGAAAGAGAGCAAACCCCTCGTTCAGCAAAGTACTTCAGCACTTGCTAAACTGCTTTGCTGATGGACTTAAGAGCAAGCTTATATTTAATCACGCAGTTAAAGTGTTGTGCCGAGTTGGTGCTTGGCGCACTGGAGACAGGACGGACTTCCTATTAAGGGATCTTTTATTTCCATATCCTTCTATTTGTCTTTTTTATTGATACACAGTGCATATGATCCTGTGTTTTGCAATCTACTGCTGACTGATTTCTAGTCCAGGTTGAAGCCTGGGCAAGCTAAGGACAAAAAGGGTTGTTGTTTCAACTAGCATGGAGCTCAGAACAGGACAGCCCACGGGGAAGGCCAGGAGCGGGGAGGACTCCGGGCTGCCTTCCCCTGGGGATGGACGTGCCTCCGGGGAGCACCAGGACGAACCCTCCAGGGCAGAGAAGACCTCCAGCGCATGGGGGTGACCAGGGACACCTTGCTCAGAGGAGAGCAGGAGGGAGCGTGCAGAATCACAGAATCATTAAGGCTGGAAAAGACCTTTGAGATCATCAAGTCCAACCATCACCCCAACCCCACCGTGCCCACTAAACCATGTCCCGCAGTGCCACATCCACACGTACCTTGAACACCTCCAGCGATGGTGACTCCACCACCTCCCTGGGCAGCCTCTTCCACTGCTTCACCACTCTCTCAGTGAAGACATTTTTCCTAATATCCAGCCTGAACCTCCCCTGGCGCAACTTGAGGTCATTTCTGCTCATTCTATCTGCAGGCACAGAACACGGTGAATCGGACAGGTCAAAGCCCGAATGGCCAAAGGATGCTGCCTGTTATTGTTGTTGTTATTATTATATATATTTTCTACTTCTATATTTATATAATAACAATAACTCAACCTTTGGGAAAGCAGTCTTACTGCATGTTTTCAGTCTTCACTTCCCCAGCAGCCAATAAGTCACTCCTAAAAATCCACATTTGTATCTGCTTTGTAACAGTCTCTCTAGGGGAAAGTTTTTAAAGGGATTGACCCTCCCCAAAAAAATGGGGAGAGCCACCCTCCCATCTGCATGAAAAGCTGATGGGCACAGGCTTAGAAAGCCTGGCTGCAGGGGCAGGGGATTTGCATTTGCATCTGCCGGGGCTGTGAAGGCCGAGTTTCATTCCCAAATAAGCTGTGGTTAGCACGGGAGGGAGCGGAGCAGGGAGGGGAGGCTGCGACTAAATTGATGGCAACAGAAAAAGCAGGACGTACAAATGGCTTGAGAAAAGGCGTGATGAGATGTGACTGCCCTGGGTCCTGGGACTGGAAAGAGCAAAATGGGAAAAGACCACCTGGATGAAGAGAAAGTGCTTCTGATTGCTCGGGGAAAAATGGAGTTAAAGATCATTGGAATGGACAAGGCAATCTGGCGGCAGCACGGCGTTTGATTGCTTCCAGCGCGATGGAGGGGTGCGGGTGGTGGGCTGCATCCCTCCCAAGGGCTGCCTGCTGCGGAGGGGGGACGGAGCCAGGCACCGGCATGGGGCATCAACCGGAGGGGGTGATGTGCAGGCGCAAGGCTCCTGCCGCACTGACGTTTCGGGGGCGCGCGAGCGCTGGCAGCCCCAGTTTTGCCAATTCCCCTTAGTGCTCTACAAACCAGAAAGCTCAGACTCAAGTTAGGTGCTGCGGGAGAGCTGGGGGCCACCCTGCCCAGCCCCCGGCTCTGCGTGGGAAGCAGAAGTGAACCGAACCGTTATGGGGAAGCACCCATTTAGGCGTAACTCAAAGCCTGGGTTGGGACGGACCCCCCTGTCTCCCCCTGTCCAAGGACCTTAACCCCAAGTGATGCTGCTGCGCTTCCCGGGAGTACATGTGCTCTGCGCTTTGGATTCACACATCCAAAGATTTTCTAAAGGTTATGCAAAGGTTACCGCACAATGCGTTGGATCAGCACGCTACCTCTGTTTGCCTAATTTCCAAAATCTGAGGGCTACCGGGCAGCTCAACAGCATGGCTTGAAAGGCTCCAGTTCCTCCCATGCATTTGTATTGATACTTCAGTGCCAAACAGCATTCCAACACACAGGGCGATTGCAGCGATGAAGAAAGCAAGAAATAATGATGTATCCATTTCCTCTACCTTGGGCATTTTTAGGTTGTCTCATCTCAGAAATGAACCAATTTGAGCGTTTTGCATGACGACCTGTTGGACTCTGTCACAGTGACAGGCAGATGGTCAGGTTTGTATTCACACAATACCTCTTATATTCTTAGACAGGCTGGTACCCCAATGACTGCCCTAGTTTAAATTCATGGATTGACCCAGCCTTCTCTAGCAAATCTGCCTGGAGCCCTCCAAACTCCTGCGTTTCAACACGGGAAGCAGAGCCCCAGCAAGATGGAGCATTGAGTTTGCTCTGGGTTACTGAATAAATCAGCAGCAGATTCAGGAGCCTGACCACAGTCTCCAGCTGTAGGGTTAACGTTATGTGCAGTACATGCAGAGATGGACAGTTTCAAAATAGTCGTAATATATATTTTTTCCAATGTCCCTACTCATGTTATTAATTGTATGTCTCGGGTTACTAAACACAAGGAAATTAGGACTATTTCCTTCCCAGCATCAGAAGCCTGTGGCTTGCTATTCCCTTTCACCCAGGGGTTTCATGAGCCTTTCTAGACGATTTCCCTGTCAGGCTTCCCATGTACGGGCACAGTTTCCCAGCTCCCAGCATTTAAATCCACCCAATCTAGTCTCATCGCAACTCAAAGTGCTTCACAAACTCCTTTACTTGTATTGCAATTTCACTTCCCAAATACTGGGTTTAATAGTAGCAGCAGCGCTCCTAACGCTGCTTCAAAATTAAATGAGCCAGAAGAAAAACGTTCTGAAATGTTTTCACTTGGGCGTTTGTATTTTGAAGGACATTTTAAAGACGCAGAACATAACCTGGCTCCCGCTGACGGGATGAGGATCTCATCGCTCACTTGAAAGAGGAAGAACAAGCGGGTGTTAGAGCGCAGCAAGGAAGGGAAGGGGAGTTCGACACGGCATTAAGAAGGTGCAGCTTACTTTTCCAGTCACCCCAGATGTCCCACGGAGCAGGGCGGGCTGGCGGTCTCGGCTGTACTTTTGGAGGTCCTGTGTTGAGAAAATAAAGAGCCGTTAGCAGCAGAAGGTGGAGCGAAGTAACCTTGCTTACACCAAGAAATTGCAAAAGCACGTATGTTTTTCTAAAGCTGCTATTTTGAAGAGTCCCACCATAAAGCCACACATGAAGTCAAGAAGCAGCTGCAGCACTAAGGAGACACTCCCAAAATAAGGAACAAAAATGCCACCGGACCCACGGCGGGAAGGACACCACAGGCACCTGAAGGCAAACTGGATCTCACCCTGAGCACCAAACTTTTCCCTCCCAGGGGATGACATGGGAGAGCCTGGATTTCCTCCCAGCAAACGTCCAGGGGTTCCACAAGCTGTGGAAGCCACGTGAACAGAGTGGGGCCGTGAGGCAGCAGGAAATAAAAAGGAGATGCTGAATGAAAGAGTTCGCATACATGCGATGGTCGGCCCAGTAAGAAATCCAGACCGCAGCGTGCAGTGGCAGGAACGCCTCTGCCTTCTCCAGCTCAGCCAGGGGAACTCATACACGTGCCAAGGCACCTCTTTCTTAGATATTGCTTAGGTATTACAGCTGGTTGATGAAGGTATTCGTGTTGGGGAGGTTTGGTTTCCTTCCAACACCGCTTGCTAACACCCGAAAACTGGTGGGTGCTCTTGGATGCTGGGGGTCCACCCTTGCCTGTGCGCCGAGCCCCCGGGACCCCTTCGTGCGCCCACCCTGCCCCGCAGGGCCAGAAAGGAAACAAACAGCGGCAGAAAGCGGAAAACTTTCTGTCTCTCTCCTGTTAATCATGATCTTATTTTGCACAGAGAACCTGTCATTCAGCCTCCTGTAATGGATAGTTTCTATTTCAATTCTCCCTCCACCCTATTATCTTTTATAAAATTCAGCCGGACCGGGTGATGGATTGATAAGGGACGGTCCCGGCGGGAGCCGGCTCGCTCAGAATGGCTCTCACGCGCACCCAACTTCTGTATCTTTTTAAATATTTCAGTTGTTTGAGATCTTTATTTCACATTTCGATTTCCTGTAGTACAGTAAATTTATCTTAGTCACCCAGTCAAGCTCCCTCCAAGCCCCTTATCTTCTCCTCCTCTGTACAACTGAAAGCACCTACATTATCTCTGCTGCCGATAAAGCCGGCTGTGGCAATCCACAGATCGCGCCGATCGGCCGGCGCCCCAGCCGAAAGACCTTGAAAGCCCCATGCTCGTCACCAGCTGGAAGTTCATCACTCAAACCTGGCTCCGGCTCCTGCCAAGGTGAAAGGCGTCTCCCGCTCGGCTGGAGGAGAAGCGCCCGGAGCTGCCTGCGGACCCGAGGGATGGGGGGGGCAAGGGCAGCTGCTCCCTGGGGCTGCAGTCCGCAGGATGCTGGTCCCAGGCACAGCCAAAGAGGCCGAGCTACCTCCTCCTCCTCTGTTCACCAGCACCCGCCGCCTCCCCAACCTCTGCTCGGGAACAGCGGCAAAGCCTCATTCCTCATCCCGATTATTCTGAAAGCAAATACTGCCCTCAGTTTTTAAGCGTATCATAAACCTGCACAACCACCTCCTGATTTTACTGACTATTTGCAGAATGAAACCCTCTGCCTCCTCGCACACAAACCTGCGCCCAGATGGGTGCTTCGGAGAGGTGCAAAGGGATGAACGTGACGAGGCAGGCGAACCCTGCCCGCCCGACTCCGACCACACAACACGCTGGTTTGGGACCGTACCCATCCCGACTGCCAGGATCCAGGAGATCTAGGTGGTTCCCTTCCTGGGGGAGAAACGGGTTGTGGCTCCAGTGGTGCCAGCTCCCGCTTTGCTGGTTACAGAAAGACAAGGAGCTGGGGTCCTGTCCTTGCCATGCCATGGTGGTCATCAGCAACCCAGGCAATAGCACCAGGTCTTTTATCCAGATTAAAAACGGGACGCTCACACATCCTCTTACAGCGTCACGGAGCCGCACGGGGCGAGTCTGCAAAGAGCATGCTGGACCCCGACTGTGGTTATAGAAAAGAAACTGGGTTTGTGTTTGTTGTACAGGGGGTTCTACACACCCCAAGGAGATGTTTGTCACAGTGGGAAGAGGCAAGTGGACTTCACTGTCAGTCTGCTACTGGCTTCCCAGCCCCAACACGGCAAAAACGCAGAGAGAAAAACTGACCTAATCAACTGATGCTAAGTAATATTTGATAAGGGAAGAAACCTGCCCTGACTCCGAGTGGGGAGCTGTAATCAGCAAACTCCTCTCTCTCTGACCTGTTAGTCTCTGCCTTTGGACTCCGTAAGAAGGAGCGCTTGGTCTCGTGCCAGCCAGGGCTGCAGCACGCCAAGGCCACCCCAGGAAAGGGCTCCTGCTTCCCTTGCCCGAGGAACTGCAAGTGCTTCTCCATACTGACTTCTACTAAGAAAAAAACTTTTTGAAAAGATAACCCTCTAATCTTGCAGGCAATGCAATACACAACCTTTAATACCCACAATAAAAGAGAAGCTGAGAGAAAGAGTGGCGGTCCGTACCCCAGCCGCTGCTCTAGACTTCGTTCGATGCCCTTGTCTCCCATGAAGGCACCCTTCTGCCCAGCCCGTCCCGCAGCACGAGCCTTGGGGGTGACTTGAGTGAGTCCTCAGGGGCTCTTGGGAACACAGGACCGGGACCAAAAACTCCTTGCACACCAGCCACACGCAACTTTTAGGCAGGCTACGCTCAACCCAGCACCCTGGAAGCGAGGTGCTCGCTAGCCTCTTTCCAGCTCTTGGAGTGATTTTGTCCCCTGGGATCAAACGCAGCAGCAGGGCACCCAATAAATACGTCTGCAGAGGGGTGATTTATCTGTAGGGGAAGCCATGGAAATTCCCAAACCCTCTTAAATATCCGCTTCCTGGCTCTAAACACTCAATAACTTGCCAACTGGGGAATGTATTTGTCTGCTCCCCTCCATATATTTTCTGCTTTTCATTATAATTTGCTAAATAATACATTACAATGAGTTATTTATCGCACTCGGCAGCTTCGTGATCCCCCCCTCCATCCAGAGGAATTTCACCCATAAATCAGTCGCACAAATATCCGCTGGCACTGCCGGAGCGCTGAGCGCCTTTCCCCCCACGCGCCCAGCACCTGCCCCAGCCGGCTCCCAGGCTCCGCACAGAGCCATCACCTGAATTAAAGGGCATTTCTTTGCCCTGGGATGGCTGCATCCCCTCTGTCGCTCCTCTCCTTGTCGTCCTCCTCTGGACGCCAGCCAAAGGGAGAAGAGAAATAATAAAAGACACAAACCCAGCAGATAAAGAAAGCGGAGGAGGAAGCTTTGTTGGGAGCTCCGTTTCTCCCTCTCCTGTTGTTTGGACTGTATTGGTGGGAGAAGCAAAAGTGGCACCAAGAGGTAAACGAGAGTAAAATTCATTGCAGTAAGTGCTCCGGGGATGTCAAGGGACCCTGGGAGGGAGGCTGGATATTTCTGGCCCTCAAGCGCAGGGCTCCTCCAGGAGATCACACAGCACACGTGGGGATTCAGAGGATGCAGCTTTTCCAGCAAGGCCGGGCGAGGCCGGAGCTGCCCTGGCCGAGGCAGCATCGGCAGCGTCGATGGCCGGGAGCCACCAGCCTGAGCTGAGCCCTTGGTGAAGACGCAGTTACCCGCTCATCTCATTTAACGTGGGAAGGGCTGCAGTAACGCCTCTATCAGCCTTATATGCTGATATATATGCATGCCCCAAAAAACACGCTCCATCCCGGCTCTCTGGGATCAGCCATCGGGGAGGTGCTGTGCAGGGGCTGCGCCTCTGCCCCTGCACCAACCAGACAGACAGCCCGCGCCAGCGGCTCTGGCCGTACAGACCTCTGCACCACAGCGGCTATCAAGCATGTCTCTGCACAAGCCAAAACCTCTGCTGACCTCCAAGCACCACCGACACCGCATCCGAACCGGTGACCCAGCGAGAACGTCCCACCAGAGACCTCGTCACCCCACGCGCCATCCAACACAACGCACACCCGTCCTTAAGCCCAGCTTTGATTCATTTTGCAGATGGCAACTGTGGGAAGGGAGAGGCCAGCGCTGCGAGTAGGACACGAGCCTAATTGTTCCTGGTCATGCCAGCTATCTGATAAATGGGCTGAGACCCGATCATTTTGTTGCAGTGCCGCAGAGCTCACAGGCACTGGCACTCATCTGCCAGGCACATACCAATGGAGAAAAATCCTAGACACCTGTAAATGTGTAAGTACTTTAAATGCTCTTAAAAAGGGAGGAACAGAGGGGCTGCTGGTTTGCTCTTCTTTGATTTTCAAGCTGCAGGAGCTCCAGCCTGAGCACCCTGGAAGCACCCACTTCACAGGGTGGAGAAGCCACAAGGGAAAAATAATCTGGGTGCTTTGGGCTGCACTTCGGGCTCCTGCGGGCACGGCCCTCCCAGCCCTGCTGCGCTCCGAGCGGGGCCGGGCCGAAGCCGGTACACCGGCTGAACCTCCATCCGGGGGAAGCATTCTGCTGGTGCGGGACCGCAGCTCTCCCGCAGCAGAGCGGTACTCTACCCCGGCAGCTCCCAGCCACGCATTCCAGTCAATCCGATCACGTCCATTAACTCCTTGAGCACTCATCTTCGAACCTGCACCATCGGCTGGCAGGAGTCCCAGGAACGAGCGAAAGGAACCCGGGATGGAGGATTTGAGCACACGGCGGTGGATCCAGCCGGCACAAGGGCTGTGCCAGCGCCCAAGCTGGCGCACGAGTAGGTTTGCCCATCCACGGGACAGGCAGCCGGGGTCCAGGAGATGGCTGGCACGACGGCAGGCACGGCACAAAGGGACGCAGACCTGACAGAGAGCCAGGAAGAGAGAAAAGTAATGCAGGGAGTGGGAACTTGGCGCTGAGGCTGAGCCGATGCCAGAGAATTGAAGTGTTTGCAAATGAACCGGCAGAAGCGGTTGGAGCGCCGCTGCGGTGCCGCCCCAACAGCCGTGCTGGGCCAGGGAAACGTGGCCATCCACAGAGCCAGGTACCATCACCCGTCCTCCTGCGCGCAGGTGTCACCGAGCACCTGTCACAGCAACGGGGACAGCGGGCGAGGATGGCGCCTTGAGGGTTTTTTGACGCTCAACTCCTGCAGCGAGTTGTGTAAGGGCTGCAGAGGGACCCAGAGCGTGCAGGGAGCTGGTAGTTTTCCAGAGTGGGTGGCTGGGGAATTCCAGCCTGAGTCATGCAGCAGGAAAAAGAAATCAGTTTATTCAAATTAGCATTACTCCCCTGCCAAACCTGTGCGAGAGGAGGACTCTTCTTCCTCCCTCCGCCTTGCAATGTGATGCAGCACTGAGTGTCTGCCCAGGTGCCCTCGGGACACAGCAAAGGATGAGTAAGTGCCCGCACGAGCATCACCTATAGCAAGGAGAGAAGCGAGCAGATGGGTGCTCCTAAACCCCCGCCAAACTGACACCCAGCGTGGAAAAACCATCACGGGCCCCACTTATTTATTTACCAAGGTCTCCCGGTGCTCTTGGGCAACAACAGCAGCGTTTGGGGACCGGGACGAGAGGTGCCGTCAACACACCATTTACATTCTGGTAACGAGCGCAGGCCCCAGTTCAGAGCTCAGCCCTGCTGCACCGAACGGCATCTAGTCAGCGCCTGGCAATCCTTGACCCATCATTATTACGAGCTCTTCTGATATAAAAAGGAAATGCAATTTGGGGATGGAGAGAGTGCATCTTCTATAATCAAATTTTTCCAGCTCAGCAGCAGTGGAACTGGCCTGTCAGGACACATTACCCTCTGCGGCAGCCAGGCTCTGCCCCCACCGCACCCCCAGCCCCGCCGCGGCCAAGCAAACCAGACTCGGACCCAAACTGCTGCCGCAGGAGCGCTGGCAAACCCAAACCGAGCCCCAGAGCATTCGCCTTCGCATCCTGACCTCTGACGAACGAGCACCGGAGAAGCGTGAGGCTGTCCCCTCGGCGCCGGTGCATCCCGCAGCAGCGCAGGGATTTTTATCAGACAAAAGCCGCTCTTGTCTCCCCGCAATCCAGAAAAGGGCAAGAAAGAAGAAACTGCAATTTTAACTCAAGTCATACCTTCTCACATCATTTTGCCGCCTGAGATGCTCAAAATGCTTTAGAAACCTTCTCTTTGAGCCGTTGCCTTCCCGCGCCATGAGGATCCCTGCGGAAAGGGCTGCGACCTGCCCTCGTGGAGCAGCAGCCCCGAGCCTGGGCTCGGGTCCCAGGGGCCCCTGCTCGCCCCGCAGACGGGCACAGCCCTTCGCAGGAGCCCCATCCCACCCCCGGTACCCACGCGGCGATGCTCTCACAGCCTTGCTGCGGGTTATCCCCTTGGGTGGCTCCAGCCCAAAAGGAGAGCGAGCCTCGCACACAGGGGTTTGCATGGACACCCCGCGAGCAGGGAGACGGCTGGTGGGATGCGCATCCCCACCGCAAGCCTCAGCTTCGGATTATAACTTCCATCACTGGAGGAAAACCTGGTAAGTGGCTGGTGATGCACGCGAGCGAGAACCGGCCACCTTACAAACCTCCCGACCTCCTTCTCCTGGTGAACTCGAGGTGAAGAGCTTGGCAAACAGCAGGTTTTCATCGCTGGGAAATGCGAGATGGCCGGCGCTCAGCTTCAGTCCCAGCAGGGACACCGGGAGGGAAAAGTTACGATTCCTCAGGTTTAACCCACCTTTTCAAGCTGCTGTACCCTACCTTTGAAGCAAATTGCTTTGCAAATACTGGTTAATTCAACTTTACAACATCCATCTTAAATAGACAGTATCTGGGCTTACAGATGGGGAAATCAAGGCACAGAAGGGAAAAAAAGCAGAACCAGGAAAAAAACCCTCTCTCTGTGCTTTAACTACAAAATCATCTTTCCTCATTAGCAGCTAATCAGAACTACCAGAGGGGAAGAGATTACAGACAGGGCGGAGAGAGGAGTAACTAAAAGAAATACAGATATCAAAACAGATTTTCATTTATTTACTCATTTATCACAGTGAGTCACACGCTTCGAGTTCATTCGAGTCTGCATTAGCCTTGCAGGATTTCGGGACGCCGTCTCCAAAATCTAAAAAGTGAATAGGTCACAGCCACGCACCACCTCAGGAAGGAGCAAATCTGCAGTTTTGGGTTGCTCTCGGGAAGTCTGATATTGCTTTGCCTGCTGGATTATAAGAAACCACTAATCTTCCCTTGCCAGCCTCCTAATCTTTATGGGAACCCAGATACCTTATCTGAAACGTGCTTATTGAAAAGCACCCCGGCTGGTGTGGCAGTGGCTTGGGTGACAGTTTGCAGCGGCTCTCGGACCTGGGGAATGGCAGGCGGGGAGTGGACGTGGGTTTTGGCACCCGGCTGACCCGGCCGGCTGCTGTGCCACAGCCGGCGCAGGGTGCCCCGTGCCGTGCTGGCCAGGGGCGCTGCCGGCGGGAGCAAAGCCGCCAGCATGGGAGCAGTTTGGTGAAGGCCAACACAAACGTTAAACATCAGATGTTTGTTCTTTATCTCGGCCACATCCGGGCTGAGCAGCTCCAGAATGAGAGGGTCCAGCTGGGCTCAGGGTCCCGGGGCAGAGCCCACACATCCCCCCTGCTCCTCTGAACATCTCTGTGCACACTCCTACGCACCTTCATACATTTAGACACCAAAATAAACCTTCAGCAGTTTGGGGGCTTTTTTCCCCCCCTCCACTTTTTGCCCAAAAACGATTTGCAAGAAGCCGAGTGTTGTATTTACTGCCGGCAGAGAATGTCTCATCTTCAAACTTCCCTTTCTCTCCCTATTTCATCCTGACTTTCCAGAAGCGAGGAGGCAGACAGGCTCCACGACTTACTCATCTGACCACAACTCACAGCCACCGTGCCGGGCTGGCTCCGAGGTCTCTGGCAGGGACGAGCCTCAGCACCTCACACCAGCCCCGGGATGCTCGAACGGGTCGCTCCCTGCACAGTGCGTTTCCGCCGGCATTTCCAGCCTCGCGCATGAGCCCGCGCTGGGGAACGAGGAACATATTTTTAAATAAGAGGAGGAAATGGTGTCTTTGTGTCAGGCAAGTGGAAGAAATCCAGGACCAAGAGACTGCAGAGCCTTTCCACTTCAGACAGCAGGTGCTCTCCAAGATGTGGTTATGGCAACAAAATAAATGATGGATAATTGCTTTTGTGACAACTTGCCAATTAAATTAGACTCAGCAGAATAACATAATGACAATTTGTTATGCTCTGGTGGGCACTAACACACCAATCATAATTAAATGCTATGACTGAAATAGAATGCTGCTGTACACAGGAATATATAACCCCAATTCCCTCCCAGTGAAACATTATAGGTTCAGACTTGATTTCAATTTCTGGAGGATAATAGCATTAGCGCACATCAGAATGAGCTTGCAATATGCATACAGGCAGCAGCAGCACAGGGGGACAGACAGAGCCAAGGACAGCTGAGCTGCCGCGGCTCCTGGGGCGACCCTCCCGAGCATCTCTGATGCTCCGGGTTTCAAAGCAGTGGGAGACATCCCGAATCACTGCCATATCCTGGGAAGATTTCAAATCCCCAGCCCGCAGGAGCAGGCAGGGGAGTGACTGGCCCCGAGGGAGCAGCCCCACTGCCAGCACTGGGGCGAGAGCTCGCCGGGATGGGGCCACGGGGTTTTCTCATGGCTGCGCCAACACTGCGCAACACTCTCCACCAGCAATGTCCACAAGCAAGTCCCGGCCATGAGCAAGCTGGTTATCCAGGCCGATCTACAAACCGAACAGGGAGTGGGTCAGGTCCTGCAAGTACTTAAATTTTCCTGGTGAACCAGCAGCCAGCTTCTTCACCCCGAGCCAGCGCTGAGCCCAACCTGCTCTTCTCACAGGGATGCTCCAACCCTCGTGCTGTTCCTCCCTCCTGCCCAGGGTTATTGCCCTGCATCTTACTCATCCTACAGCTGCTGGGCGAGGAATTACTGTTACGTGGGCATTTCTGGTGCTGCAGAAGCAAAACACTAACAAAAGCACCAACACCAATTATTAAAAAAGCATTCATCTAAAACCAAAACTAGGCAGAAGGCAGGAACCGCTGCTGCTGAGGTTTTGCAAACTGTTCCCCCCCAAAAGCAGAGCCCACCTGCGTGCCATCCCCTCTCCCAGTGTGGAAATCCAACACGCCGCAGCCCGCGGCGCATCCCGAGCAGACAGCGCCTTGCTCCGACGCCACGTACATGTTCCTGACAAATGAATGTAAAATGCCCGGCGTGTCCGCCTGGCCGCCCCGACAGCCCTAGGGAACGGCAGCTGCAGAGCCCCACCGCGGCGGGCGGCCCCCGGAAAGCAGCACCGAGCCCTGCTCCTTTAGAAGAGCCACCAATTTACCCAAATAAAAGCTTTCTAAATTCGGGTGATGAAAAGAAGGCTATTGCCTTGATTCAAGTGCCGAGCAATGAGACTGCCTCGTCCCTGGGTTTCAAAGGCCATAATACACCTTGATAGATCTCAGCATATCTTTTATCAGGTGTTGTATAATAAGGCAAGTATAAAACCACAATAAATTCAAGCTAAGATCCTAACAGATACAGATTTCTGGAACATTCCAAAGCCCAAACTGGGGCAGATTTGAAGACCAAGTGCCTCTGTGTGTGTGCGTGCAGGCAAAGGGTGGGCAGAGGTAAATCACAGAAGAATACTACAGTGCGGCAACGCCAACATCTTAATATCTTACTTGGAGCTACATTCTTAAAACATTAAATGCTTTATTACCTGCCTCGATGAAGCTTGGCATTGGCAAGGTCAGATCACCTGGTTTTCCAGCAAAGCTGAGGAATTATTTTGGCTGCTCCCAACATAAGACCTGATCCTATTAAATCCTGAGTTCCCCTGCCCTCCACACCTAACAGCGGATAATCTGCCCACGCGTGACCAACAGTGTGGTCAGAGCCGTGTTACTGCACGGTGACATGTGCCCGGCTCTGCCGCGTGGGTGACCTGCTGAAGGGGTTGTGCGTCGCTGCGGGGGGCACCTGCCTTCGGGTTAAAACAGCGCCCGAGCTCAGGGCCCGGTCCTACAGCCCTCAGCTGCGGGGCCAGAGGCGGTCACTCCAGCGGGACACATCCTGCTTACGAGCACTGATGCTGTTCGGTAAGGCACCGGTCTGAGGAATGCCATGGCATCCCTAGGAACCTTGTTTCCAACCATTGCACCAACATACCTGCATCATTTGCTGCCTCTTTAGGGATTTACCATCAGCGCGGGACCTGTTTGCAACACCTCGCTAGATGAGATGCCGCTGCCCAGGGTCAGAAGCAGCCCTGGGTGACAGCCCCCCCCCCGAATTTCCAAACGGGCAGGGCTTTCCCCTCCCAGCCCTTTGGGCAAACGCTGCGGCTGCAGCACAGCTGCTTTCCTGGTTTTATTGCCAATGCTGCTGGGGCAGCTAACCTGGGCACCGGTGCATGTGGGGGCTAAGCACGAGAGCAGCAGGCTTCGCGAACAAGACTTCTAGATCCTACGATGGGACCCGCTAGAGAGCGGGCAGAGTTCTTCATCCTCAAATTTTCAGGCGAGGCCCACAATTTTAGGAATTGACCTTGGAAAACCTTCAGCCTGGCTGTCAGAGCTGTAGAAGGTGTTACCGACTGCCTGCGATTGTGCGGTCTTTTTGATCCCTCGAGGAGCGAGGAACCTTGTAACTGATGCTTTAGCGTTTATTATCACTTAAAAATAGCCTGGCAACCGGAGGGAGGAACGCTACACACACCGCTCACGTGGCAGGAGGGAGGAGGTCAGCGACTTAGCCCAGAAAGGGTCACGCAGCCGCTCCGTAACGGGGTGCGGGATTGCGAGGCGGCGAAAGCGTGGCTCCCGTCATTAGTGAGCGCTCCGGGGCGGAGGACACCTTCGCCCAGGCACACGGCCATCGCTCGACCATGCCAGCCGCCCCGCCAAGGCGAAGGGCAGGCGACGAGGTCGCGCCCGTGCCCTTGGCCTGCGGACCCCGGGAGCCGCCTCTGCCCTCCCCAGCGCCGGGCAGGAGCGAAGGCGAGCACCGGCTTCCACCGCACCCCGGTGCGGCTTCCACTGCACCCCGCGCCCCAGTCCCCGGGGCGCACCTCGCCCCCCCCCCGCTGCGCGCCCCGCTTGCTCCCGGGGGCAACCGAGGTCTCTTTTCCAGTACTGAAGTACTGGAGAAGTACTGACCTCTCCCCAGCCCCCCAGCAGCGAGGCCAGGCCGACGGCACCACCCCAGGCGCCCTCCTCGCTGCCCGCTGCCCCCCCCGGGGCGTGCGGCGGCACCGGCCGGGGAGCGGCGGCCACCGGCAGCCCCCCCCACCCGCGGGGCCGGCGGCGGAGCGCGGCTCCCACCTAGCGGGGACCCCCGCCAGGGCCGGCCGGGGCCGCGGGGGGGGCCGCGGGGGTCCGCGCCCCCCGGGCCGGGCCGAGGGAGGGCTGCCCGGCCCCGGCTCCTCCTCACCCGAGCCCCCCTCCCGCGGAGCTGCTGACCTTTCGCTGGCGGCGGGGGGGTAAATGCCCGATAAATAATAAACCGCTCACCCCAGGCTCTTGCTCAAACCTTTTAATTAAAGTGGTTGAGTTACCCTGAGGTCACGGTGATTGGCATTTCAATCCCGGCCCAGCAAACGCATCCATCAAACAAACACAGAACTCTGCTCTTAATTGTGTTTTCTCTCCTAATTGCACCAAATACTTAAGCCCACGTCTCTTACCCGATGGGTTCCCCCAGCCATAACGAACCCGCAGCACAGAAGAACACCTCTAACTCCTTCTCCATCCAGAGCCACGCAGCCAGGAGC
This sequence comes from Gavia stellata, assembly GCF_030936135.1. NCBI lineage: Eukaryota > Metazoa > Chordata > Aves > Gaviiformes > Gaviidae > Gavia > Gavia stellata. Next base: position 11,546,655 of record NC_082618.1, on the reverse strand, counting down.
GTCCCCACCGCTGCAGCCAACCTGCCCGAGCCCCCAAGGCTGGCTCTGCCCTGCGAGCTTCCCAGAGATAATTTCCCAATTGACACCATGTGAGGGCTCCCGGGCTCCCTCCCTGCTGCCCCACTGAAAGTGCCTCCTTCCCTATATATTCCCAGGTTTCCCAGCTAATTTGGCCACATACCTGCTTCAGAACAATAGCACCATCCAGGAGTCTGGCAAAGCGTGGAGCAGAGCTCACCCTCCCATCCGACAGCCAGGTTACACCGCTGCTGCAGGAATCCACGTTTCTTTGCACCTTCCAACTCACAGTTTGGCTTACGGGGCATGCCGGGCTCGGGCCACGAGCAGAAGGGCAAGTTGCAATAAACCTCTCGCATGTGGGCATGAAAACTGATGGTTAAGAAGCTGGACAGTCACCATCATTTCAGATGTAGAAGGGGAAGAAAAAACCATGAGGGGTCTCTTACTCCCACCCCTCAGGCCACAGCTGCACCAGGGGGGTTAATCCAAGCGCTCCCCAGCCCAGGCCACTGCAGAGCTGCTGGTCCAGCTGGGAGTGCTCTGGCTGGGGGAGCCGCCTCCAGGGACTTCTTCCAACACAGAATAAAAGAGAAAATTAATTCCAACTTTCTTCTCGCCTGCTCTGCCCAGGAGCTCACTCAGGGCACACTGCAAGGCTGCTGCTTTAGTCTGTGTTCTAAACTTAATCTTATCGCTTAATGTGCTTCAGATGACTAAAGGAAGGCACAGCCAAACTCAGCAAAGATGCAAGGATGAAGCTAGTTACAGCGGACGATAGAGGAAAAGGCTCTTTAAGTAACATTGGCAATTTTTTAAAGAAGTAACAACAAACGGGAGACCACCAAGCTGTGAATGAAGCGAGTGAGAAATCTCTCATGTGTTACTGCATTCAACTTCATAGCACTACTTCTCCTTTTATAGTACTTCCCTTTGCAATTTTTGGCGAGCTAAGAGCATCATCAACAGCTAAAAATGCAAAACAGGATTTTTACCTCTGTAAAAATCCACAAAAGGCAAAAGACAGAAAGCTGCAGCATAGGAGACACAGAGCTGTTGGTCTCTCTTCCCTTGGGCTGGCAATAATCATTTGGCCCAAGAAGAAAACAGGGCACAAGGAGGGAAATTGGCATCCCAGTTGCCAGAGATTTCCTAAGGAGGGCAGCGCGCCTTGGTCCTCGGCCAGATGGGAGACCGCTGCGATCAAGGGAGAGCCCCAGCCAAAGGCTGGCTGCAGACGAGCAAAGGACTTGCTACGATTTACTCTCCGTTCGTGTCTCCTCGCCAGTGCTGTTTCAGACTGAACTCCATTTTAATGCATTGTTGTAATCTGTTTACATTAACATTTCTCCTACCCTTGACCCAGCACGGTGGTTCCGAAACTTGGATACTGGAGGTGGGGGCACCTGTTACATTCACCTCTACGGGGCTGCTATGCATGGATTTAGTGATTCCGGCAGCAATTCCTGCTCCACGTGGAAGAACCTTGCTCAGGCAGGCAGGCGTATGTGCCACCAAGGTCAGCTCTAGAAACAGATCCTCCAGAGCTTACAGCTACAGCAGCGCTAAGACAGAGGGTTTTGCTCTTTGTAATAAAATCTTGCACTGCTCTAGAATTACAGAGCAGAATTAGGAATAAAGTTTGACCTTCCAAGGATAACTAAGTAATTCTACCATAATTACACTGCTACCAGGAAGTGGATCAAGCCACACAAAAACAAACCATGGGCTTTTTAAAATCCTTTTTACTGCCATACAACACAGATTCGCAAGAGAGTTTTCTTGCGTCACACACAGCAGCAGCGTCACTAAATTGCGTTGCGGGGAATGGGTCTAGGAGGCCAGTACGAAACAAAACGGGAATCCCCTCCTTGTCCTTGTAGGGGAGAGCCAGACAAGGAGGGAGAGATTTGTTTGACATGTTTTACACCTGTTAGTTTGGGGGGGGTGTAGTTTGTTTGGTTTTAAAAGAAAAAAAACACAAGCAAAAAAGAAAAAAAACACAAGCAAAAAAGAAAAAAAACACAAGCAAAAAAGAAAAAAAACACAAGCAGTAGTTGTTTTTCATACAGCCCAAAGCCAAAATCTTTAATAAAAAATAAGCCAGGCACTGGCGTTTGCAGGCATGGGAAGAATGAAATTCTAGTCAGCTCCAAATCCTCGGAAGATCGACTGTTATTTCCTTACCCGGTCCTATGTCAAAGTTTCTGTGACTATTTCTGTAGCAGCACTGAACTTTCTGTTCAGCAAACAGCTATGACATCGCAACCTTCACACTGCTGAGGTGACCAATTTCATGAAGAGTCACTAAAAAACTGCAAAGGTCCAAATTATTTGGTATTGTTACGCTTTATCCTATTCTGAATCTAAGCAAATGATGGACTAAGAAGAGCGTATTATTACGCTTATATAAATAGCAACTCTCCTCAATTAGCTGTAACAACACGTCAGGCAAGCACTATCTGCCATTTCAACAGCAGGACTGCCACGAGGCCTGCACCGTCAACTGCAAGAAGTTAAGAAACATCTTTACTACTGGAAATGAGACACCTGAAGAGACTGAACTTCCAATTTTTAAAGAAAATGTTTAATTTTCCCACTTTTATACTTGTATTTTCCAACTCATGATTTGAGGTAACATTCTTGAACCTCAAAAGGGGATTATCTCCAATTGTACAAATGGGCTGATGGAAGAACGTGTGCCCCACGCATGATGGCGGAAGACACTAGAGACAGATAACTGAGGCATATTCCACCTAAGAAAATATCTCCTAACCATGAGATTGTGGAGGCAGAAATGCTGGCTCCTGAGCAGGCGATTGCCCCAGACAGGGCACATCCTGCAGCTGAGCATGACAGGACAACGGCATGGCTATTAGGAGGGTAAGGGATTTTCCTTCTGCGTTTCCGTCAACTCTGGCGTCTGCTCCTCCTGATCTTTCTTCTTTTCCTGTATCTCTTCCAACACAGTTTGAAGCTGCAGGTGTAATACAGAATCCCTGGTTTCAACACCCTGATGACAATCCTGTTGCGCTACCTACAGTTAAAGACAGACGATCACCGAAAAAACAGGGTGGTAAAAAGTTTGTCAAAGTTTGTCAGAGTTTCTCGACTGAAGAGAGCAATAGAAAGCAACAGCCCCAGTTTGTATGTCCAAAAAAAGCTGATAGAAAAGTTCTAATTCATGCTTAGATTATTTTGAAGGTACAATACAGTGTCAAGGTACCACCAGGGCAAGAAATTTAAAATGAGACTGCTGATCTCAAGCTAAAAGATGAAAGAAAGTCAGCAATTTCATCTTTTCACATGCTCGTTGGACAGTGCACTTCAAGCAGAACCGATTCCTGTTCCTCTTCAGCCCCTTTTAGTGGGGAAAGCACTACGGACACTTGGCCCAGAGGTCATTGGATAATGAGGAGAATGGAAGGCATATCACAAAAGAGAATAAAAAATGAATTTAGCAAACAGTTTAAAACTGCAGCTTTTACAAACAGCTCTTCTCCCTTCTTTTTGAGGGTGTTCAACTAAAAGGACAGCATTCTCAGAACTGGTAATCAGTTAGTCATGAACAAAGTAAAAGATTTCTAACCATCATAGAGCAGCCACGTTCTACTCTACCTGACGTGCTGCTCTAGAAACACTTTCAGTTTGTTTTTTTACCCCACTCTATGTTAAGAGTTACATGACAATTGCCTGAAGTAATGAGGAACAACACTCCACGTCCCCAGGAGCCATTTCCCCTCTTGTATGTCAGGGAAAACAAAAAGCAGCGGCAGGACACTTTGGACAGTTGTTTTGGACAGTTATTTTCTTGGCAAAAATGTAAGTAAACAACCCCCAGACTACAAAACTTTATTTCAATACTTTTAAAAAAAATCAAAACAAAAAAACCCTGCAAGATTCATGCAAAACTTTTCCAGTTCAGGTTCAAGATTAAAGAACTAGAGTGAGAGTGCATCAGACTACTTAACTACCAAAAAGAGATGGAAAAGTGTGTTAGTTATCTTCAAACCAGAAGAGGTTCTAATTTACCCCCTGCTACCTGACAGACGTAACATGTATACGGTAATACGTATACATATTTCTGAACAGTTTATATAGACACACCAACGGATGATTTGAAAGCACCAAAGACTTAAATATTTCATCACTAGAACAAGTACTTCTCTTTTCTGTCCCACAAGAAGTACCTTAACCTTGGCCAGTCACGTTCACAACTAAGAAAAGTTTACTCAGCACAGCAAAAACATTTTATTACGACCATCAGGCGCGTGACTGTCTCGCTGAGAATTTAATTTGGACTAACTCAACATTAAGGGCCTGGAAGTGAAGTTTTCTGAATCCACTGGCCAAGTAACTCTGTGAATACTTAATACTTACTTTATCTGTTCCTCTTCTCTGTAAAATTATACCACTGGCTAAAAGGGCTTTTCCTGTTTCTTCAAACAATTTTTCCTCTTCAATTTTTCCTTCTTCTTTCAGTTCATTGAATTTCTCAACAAACCTAGATTTCAAGATTGTATTTTTACTCTCACAGATAACGTTTTGGTTCACTGACTTAAGAGGAGAAAGGGACAAGTTTCAGAAATATTTCTAGCTTAATTATAAATAAATCTTACCTCTGGCAAGTAGATATGTAGTTTGATTGCGACAGATCGAAAGGTCTTGGACCGCTGCCATAAACTCTGTAAAATCTCCTATTCAAAAAATAAAAGAGTTTCATTTTTCAAACCATCAAAAAGGGTTACGTCTTGGAGTAAACAAACAACATCAGAGTTAATTTAGGCTACAACAAAGAGCATTCACGTAACAGTTAATGGAAAAAGGAGAAATAGTTATGTTTTACAGAGATAATCCTTCCAGAATTCTTTAATTGTTCTCATAAATTCTAGTTAACCTTCACCACCGCCAGTGAGCCAGAGGAGCACCGTAACTTCTTCACAGAGGGTTTACGTTAGCCCAACCTGGCCACCCAACGCAGCTCACAGTTCTGCGTCGTACAGATGTCCGCCTTTTCTACCGCAAATGAGCCTCCACCTGAAGCGATGCCTTTTGCACCTCCGCCAGCCATTATAAATGCAGGGGGGATAAGACGGTAGAAATGCGTAATGCAGTTTCTCTGCAACATGAACAAGCAGAGAAAACCCTGCTTGAAGGACCAGTGACAACAGCGGCAGCTGTAGTCCCTCCGCAGGGCTAGCGACAAGGGGCCGAGGAGTGTCTCCGGTGAATGGCGGAGCTCAGGCACCCCTCGGTGGCCGTCCGGGGAGGGAAAGCGGTAACTCACGCTCGCACTTCGTCCTCCTGGTAGAAGATGGGAGGGATGACATCCTTCACCTTGCCGTAGCGCGGCCGCGGCAGCCGGTAGACGGGCTCCCTCAGCGGGGGGAAGGCAGCGTAGACATCGAACCACAGCGGCTTCTCGATCACCCCGATGCGGAGCAGGTTCCGGGTCCTGCCGGGGGAGAGGAGCGGCGGGGGGAGCTCAGGGGACACCCGCACCGCCCCGGCCTTGCGTCTCCCGCCCGGGGGTCCCCGGGCCTCCCGGCGCGCCCTCCCGGCGCCCCCCAGGCCCCCGCGCCGCCCGGCAGCAAGGGACCCCGCGCACGACCGCCCGCTCTCCGCACCGGCTGAACACGCTCCCTATCTTCTGCATGCGGTTGCCCGCCATGGCGGCGCCGGCGGCCGGGCCTCCCCTAGCAACGCCGCCACCCCAGCAACGGCCTGGCCCTTCCACCCGGAAGCGGAAACGCTTCTCCTCTCCTCCGCCGACTGGGCCGCTGCCAGGGCACGCTGCCAACAGCCGAAGGACGGCGGCGGGAGGTGGCGCCCAGGCAGCGCCAGCCGATGGCCGAGCGGGGCGTCAGCCGGATCGCGTCCCCCCCACCCAATTTAAAGGCACAGCGCCGCCGGCCCCCACGGCCACCCCCAGCCCTAACGCGAACACGCGGGGCCGGGGCCCGCCGCCCCAGCTGAGCAGCGCAGCCCTCCCGCCCCCCCCGGGCTCCCAGGGAGGCTGAGGGGACAGGGATGGGAGGCCTTTCCCTGGGGCTGGTTCCCCCTCGGGGGATGGCGGGGCCGGGTCCCTCCGGGCAGGACGGCCGCCCTCAGCCCCAGCGCGGGAAGGACCAGGGGTTCCAAGGCCTGCGAAAGCCACGTCTCCTCAGGAGGCCTCTGCCGCCATGTCGGGCACCTGAGGAGGCGAAGGTGACAGCAGCACGGGGAACCCCCAGCCCGGGCCTTGCCCCCACCGCCCGGGCCTTACCCCCACTGCCCGGGCCTTGCCCCCACCGAGGGCTCTGTCCGTCCCCAGCTGGGGGGGCTGTCCAGCACCCCACCGTGCCCGTGTCGGCTCCCCCCAAGCGGCTTGGGAAGCCGATGCCCCAGAAGAGCAGCAGCCAGGGAGCGCTGGGCCCGAGCCCAGCAGCCACCATCAAAACCCTCCCCTTCTTCCCCAGCGCAGCCTTTGGACGCAGCCTTTGGACGCACTCGCACCGCCAGCAGCTCTGAGCATCCATCCTCTGCTTCCAAATAACACCCGCTCCTCCGGGGCCAGAGTGCAGCTCCGGGGGCTGGCGGGGGTGAGGGGGTGCAGCCCTCCAGGAGGTGCTGTGGACAGGCGAAAAGGAAGGGCCATGTCCAAAAATACCAGCGTCCTCCTTAGCACCAACCCTGGAATAAGGTGACACCAGTTGTGCTTCCCTAAAGCCCCCCTGGCCTTAGGGCTGTGAGCGCCAGCAAACCAAGAGGGCAGATAAACCCCAGCCGCAAAGGAGCAGTTGTCACCCCATTATGCTCGCTGAACACGTGCAGACCCTGGCAGGGCGGCCCGGCTGCTGTCTCCAATTTCTGAAGGAGCCGTTGGGGCTGCCCTGCTGCCAGCCTCAGCTAACTGCTGCGGGTGACGGGGCAGGACAGCTGCCCCGGACAAGGGACACGGTCCCAAGGAAAGGGGGAGCCGTTGTCACCCACACTGCCTGGTCCCACGAGGAGGGGATGCATCAGAGATTGCTGTTGCGTGCTGTGCCTGCGCCTCCTCAGTGAAGTCATTTCTCTCCGTACGGCAGGAATAACATCCACAGAGGCTGGGGCTTGTCTTCTCCACCTGTGGCCCTTTACATCTGCCCTGTCTGCTGTTCCCACCGCTACGTCCCTGTGGCAGCCAAGGAGCTTGGGGACCAGTGGTGACATTGGGCTGCAAACCATCACCAGCAGCGGGATGCAGGGAGGATCAGTCTCTCCTCTGTCGCCTTTTGGTGATCGGTCTCACCCAGACGGAGAGCGAAAGGTTGGATTTGCCGCCGCGGTTTGCACAAACCCTGTCCAGGGGTTGCACCATGGCCTGATCCTGCCCTGGGCAGCCCCAGCACTGCTTGCTGAGCCCAGGAGGTGGCAGCAGATGGTGCCTGGCTGCCCAGCACACAGCCCCAGTCTCTTTTTTAAACTTGATTTATAAAACCCAGCAGCTACACCCAAGCTATTTGCTCTGTGTAAACAGCCTTCCCCCAGTCAGCATTTCCACCAGTCGGACTTGGGAGAAGTGTATGGCAGTGAGCGATGCCTGGTCACTAGGTGCAGCCCTTAGCTTGGGAATGAGCTGATGGAGAAAAAATACATCCCTCCTTCCACCTTCCAGCCTTGGGAAGGAAGGGGGCAGTAAATTTCCACCGCAGACTGACAGCCAGCAGGTACTCGATGCCAGTCTAAACCACCTCTAACATTCGTTGTCATCTGACCACAGTTTTCAGTCCTGGGCTTTTCTCAGCTGCTGGTTTTCTTAAAACAGGGTTTTGAAAGAAAAACCCTTGCCCCTGTAGAGCAAAAGAATTCAAAAGGGAGTTGCTGGGACCGCTCCAGGGCTGCATCTGAGCTGCTCAAAGGACTGGGCAGGCCCTGGTCTTTTCAGCTCTTTGAAAAAGCCCTGGCTCCCCCGCGGGCTCGCAACAGCTTGCTTGGCCGCTACAGGAAGGCAATATCCAGGGCTTCTCCAGCATTTCGATGCTTTTGACATTTAAGGCAAGAATGCCTTGACTTTTTCCAGCATCTTCTTTCCCAGGGAAGGTTTCCAAGCCACACTTGAGGCTGGGGAGCTCTAATCCCGCCAGCAACTGAAAGCTGCTCCTGGACAGCTGGCGCAGGGCAAGCAGACTCTGGTCCCATCCCTCGCAGGTGCACAGCCCCATCCCTGCAAGCAAGGGGGATGCTCCGCGTGTCCCCCGGCCCTGCCGCTGCTGCCCGGGGCTGCCCACGAAGCACCATGCCCTGCCGCCTCGGCAGCTCCCCACCGCGGGGAAATAACCCTCCTCCTGCAAGTCCCAGGCTGCCCACGGCAAGAGGAGGTGGAGACGTGGAGTGGTCCCCGTGGTTCACAGCCCCTCTGGAGAGATGCTGCCTTGGTAAGGCTGCCCGGGGCAGGGATTTCTCAAGGACAACACAGCCTGGACAGGCCAAAAAGTCCTAGTCTTCCCCAAAACAAAGGGCTTGAGACTGAGGTTTTGGGTGCTGGCTGGGGACACAGGGGGCCAGCTCCTCTAAGTGGGGCTTGACGGGCACCTGCCCTTCCCTGGCAGAGATCCTCCCTCACTTTTGGGTCCATGTGCTGCTTTTTGAGCCTCCAAGGAGTTTCTCACCAAAAGTTTTCCTCCTCGAGCCTGTTGCAGGGAACATGAAAGGAAGGGGAAGCCAAACCCAGTGCTAAGAAGGCAATTCCCTACGGGAGCGATGCTGGGACCAGCCCCTTCAGGAGCAATTCCACCAACGCCATCCAGCTCCATGCTCTCCAACTTCACAGACCCGGAGATCCTGCCAGCTCGGCACAGTGAGGAAATGTGCAGGGCTGGAGATGAATAACAGATATTTCAGAAATAATTCATTATAATAACATATTTCCATTCCGCCAGGAGACAACGCGAAGGAGCCAGACTGCCTGCTTGACAGACACAGAGGAGTTGCTGCGCGATAGCTAATGAAACAGTTTAAAGAAAACTCACACGCCCCGTCCCCGAGAGGCTTGTTATTTTCAGAATGAAACAGGTAAGCCACAGCATTTTTCCTTTTCCGCTCTTTTCCTGAAAGGCAGGTCCCCACACACATAGCTGGCCACGGGTGGGCTGGGAGCTTCCACAGAGAACCGTGGCACAGCCCCCCCGCCAGCGTGGGTCAGTGGTTGTGCTCCCCAGCACGCTCAGTGCCAGGATGGTGTCCCCAGTGCAGAGTCCACCCTCGCAGCCTCTGACCCCAGTGGAGCCCTTTCCCCAGGGTTTCTGCTTTCCCCGAGTCCCGGGCTCTTGCTGCTGCTCACTCACCGTGAGCTCCCTCTGCTCTTCTCGTACTCTCCCACAACAGGCACCGGAGGGGACCTGCTCCTGAACCAAAGATCCTGCCAGCTGGAAGCAGGAATTGCTCCTGGATGGAGACAGGAGCTCACCAGCGATTAGTCTCCCACGGCGCTCGCTTTCTCAAGAAAATCATAGGATGCAAATTCTGCACCAACACAAGCAGTGAGGCAACAAGCCAGGGCGGCTTTTGGGCATCTGCAGCCATGGGGGGAACAGCTAGAGCTGGGCTAGAGCTGGCATTTCCCGCCCCACCCTGAGGTTTTTTTCTACCCCCCCCCGTAAAGGAATGGGAGCAAAAAAGCAAAATACACCCGAATGTTAAGAGTACAACAGGACTTTATTATATGAATTACTATTAAACATCTTTAAGAAAAAAAATCACTTATAGAAATAAATTCTAAAATAGCAACACTCACAAACATCACAGTTTTTTTTGTTTTGTTCTTTTTAAACCATTTTGTATACAAGTGATACAAACGTCACTGAGAATTGTACATTTTTATGTAAGAAATGCATTTTGGCTTCCAAGCCGGTTTTAGTGGCCTTTCTACTCATTAGACCTGATTTTTTTAAAGGACATAAAAATAATCACTTTTCATCCTCCATTAAAACGCTACTTTGTGCCCCAAGGTATTTTGAAACGGCTACAGAGTGACATCATTCAGCGAGGCTTCGCCTAGCGTAGGATATTTAAAAGCAAGTTGTTAGACCGTGTTAGCAAAGACATCCCCAAGCCCCTGCGAAGTGTACACTGCCAGCCCACTGCCAACCCTGTGTGCCCATGGGTGAAGTGCCCACTTTCGGCACTGGACCCTTCATGGTTAGCACGTTGCCAGACCCACACAACACAAAACCATTACTGGCAGGGTAGACAGAGCCAGCAAGGCTGGGGGGTTCACACCTACCGCATGCAGCGAGTGGAGGTTGCACGGTGACACCCGTCCCCTCCCCGCGTCCCCCACGCTCCATCCTGCTCGCAGCCCCCAAGCTGCCCTTCCTCTCCACGTTTTCGCACAGGACTGCAGCCCTGCATCCCAGCAGGCAGCCCTGCGTGGGCTCCATCGGGTCCCGGGTCGCATCGCAGAGAGCAGAGGATGCCGGACGCCTTGGGGATGTGCTCGGCCAGATCAGCCCGAAGCAAAAGCAGAGGCAGCCTGCTGCCTCCGGGCTCCTCTCCACCAGCAAACTACGGCTGGGTTACAAAGACAACTTGGAGGCAACACGTCAACTAATGTGCAGGCTGAGCAGACAGGGGAGAGGAGGAACAGTGGCATTTACCACTACGCCACTTGCTGCTGTTAAAGCCAGCGGTTCCAGCAGGACTGACCTGTGACGTGATGCGAAACGTGGCCTGCCCAGCACTAGACTGCCAAAGAGAGCTCAACGCGATCCTCCGCAGCCACGGCACAACACAGCCCGTCCTCCAGTGAGGACAAGGAGCACAGCAAACCCTCCAAGGGCTCGGCAGCAGGAAGACATGCCGCAAGCACCCAGGCACAAGTGCTTCGCTGCCTCTGTCCCCGCACGCCAGACCAGCCCTCCAGTGACAACCTCCTCGGCTGGGAGAAGCAGAATTTCCTTCCTGCAAGAGCCTGAGCTCCTGCCCAACTGCCTGTCAGTGCTTCCTGCGTTCATGGAAACTTTGCTGAAAGTTAAGCCCTCGGTAGCTAAGAGGCGCTGGAACACTGACAAGCTGATCCGGTTCCAAGCTTGGTTTTCTTCCAAATACGCAGAGAGCTGATTTGGACTGGGAGGGAATAACGACAGCCTCCTACAGACCCCAGAGCCAACAGAGGGTAGGAAAGGAGCCCCTCCTCTCTCTCCGCCAGTCTCAGGCTGGGGATAAAAGTCTCACCCAAGGACTGAAGGGCCTTCTGTTCCCAGTAGCAAAGCCTCAGCTTCACATTTAGCCCCTTGCACCCATAACCACGCTTGTGCCCCAAGCCAGGCAGGGACACATGCCTGTCCAGACACCCGTCTTACCCCGCACACTGTAAAGCGTGCCGTGCCTCTCCGGGACCTCCCTCCACCCGACAGCTGGGCACGCAGCGGGGAGCAGGGCGGGCTCGGAGCCTGCACACGTCGAGGCAAGGCCAGCGTGGCTTGGGAAGGCTCTAACCTGTCAGCTGGGCTGCCACGACTCAAGGGACGCTCCTCTCTCCTTCTTTCAAAAGAAAAGGAGCAGACACCAAAGCTGGGATCAGCTCGGTGGGGTGGGTCTTCTGCTGCTTTGATTTTAGGAACCCAGAGCGTGCTGGCATCCCGGGGTGCTTCCAGCTCAGTGCATCCCACCCTCGCCCTCAGCACCCTGGGCTTTGGCCGAGCCCTGGTGCTGCCAAGAGCGCTTCGTGTGTGCCAACGGGACACTACCCGGACCCTGCAGCCCCAAACACCTCGAAGCAGCCCCAGCCCTGGCCAGGCACGAGGGAGAGGGCGAAGCACACGGGTCCCCACCGATCCCCGCCGCGGCTGTGGGGGCGATGGCAGCGGCGCTCAACAGGTGCACCGGCTGCGTGGCTCACGGGGAAGGAAATCTTGGCGTCCACTTCAAAGGCACGCAGACTCCGGGCGGGTTTGAAAAGGAGCCTGTCGGGAGCCAGCGCCTGCAATGTGGGCTTTTGTTACCAAACCCCGCCAAGAGGCAGGGAAAACAGTTGCGTGTGTGTTTGATGGCTGGGGTTTCTGCGTCTGCCGCCTTCGCAGCTCCAATCTTGCAACATTTGTGCTGGTTCGCAGGAGCCAGAAAGTGAAACAGGCATGTCTATAGCCACCTCCTGCATTTAGCAGTAAACAGATTATGCCGATAAAGGAGAAGAAAATGTGCTGGCGGGAGCGATTTCTGACTTTACGCTCGTCACTCATTACTTACACAGGGAAGGAATTTGTTTACGTGATTATTTTTAGCCTGACAGCATCTCCGAAAGCTGCAATGATTCAAGCGCTGCCAGCCGGCCCCCCAGCCCTCTGCCGGGCTCCCCGGCGAAACGAGTCCCTGGGGCGGGCATGAGGAAGGGTGCTCTACTCCTGCCGCCGGGCCAGCCCCAGCTGTGCACCAAACCCGGCAACGCTCACAAGCCCTTGTGCAAATTCTCCGTGCTGAAAATGCCTCCGCCGGCCTCAGCTGCAAACCCCCCAGCTCGGGCATCGCATCTTTCCTGCGGCGGGCGGCATCCCCAGAGCCGCCGAGCACCCTGCCCAGCAGCCGGGACCACCAGCGGCACATCGCACCCGGCGGAACGTGTCCTGCTTTGGCAGTGAGGGTTAAACTGATGCAAAATCCAGCCCTTGGTACTGCCCCGCCATCCTGCCCCGCGGCCGCACCGGCCCGGCCGGGAGGTGAGCCACGCTGCGGCCCACAAAACGTCCGGACTTCAAGGCAGTTTTAGCAATGCCGAAGGCAAAGGTTTAATTCAAAGTGAAACGCCTAGGAAAAGAAGGCCTTTCCTTTTATAAACAATTTATATTATTTGACTATTACCTGATCTGAATCTCTGCTCATTACTCCTAGCAATAGTAGACAACGGCTGTTAGGTTCTTTTTCTCATGTGATTTTTGTTTGTTTTTTTTTTTTCTCCTGTGTGTGCAGAGTAAAGTTACATCAGATCGCTACAGAGATATGTTCAGGCGTGCTCCGGCCAAGCAGATCCCACATGTGAATGCATCCTCGTTAGAACAACTGATTTTCATTCCTCTTGCAACGCCGCTCGGACCGAGAGAGCAGGCAGGACGCTGCTCATCCCAAGCCTGAGCTCCGCTGGCTCCTCCACAGCGGCTCACATCAGCTGCTGACTTTTTTTTCCTTTTTTTTTTTTCCTTTTTGGCTGATTTGCTAGATAGGAAAAGTTGTTTTCAAACCGCTGGTAAGAAAACATTGTGCCTCACTTCAATACTTGTACTTCAGAAGAGTACAACAGCAAAGGGGAACAGCCAAAAAACTGGGTTATTGGTTGGGTGTTTTTTTTCCTTTTTCAGCCATCTTCTTATGAAGCCTTGTGCACGTTCTGTGCCAGCAATAAACCTCAGCGCTGGGACCTGGAGGGGAGGAGAAGGGGAGGGAAGGAGAACGGTGTGTGCTCAGCCTTAGCCACACTGTCACCAGCACTGGCACCGGCCCGTTGTGGCACCCGGGGCTGTTACCAGCCACAGCATCCGCAGCTGCCCACGGGGCTTGCCCCAACCCGGACACGCTCTGGACCAGAGCATCCAGCTCCCTCCTCCAGCCAGGACGGATGGATGGATGGGGCCATTCACACACTCACCAGGAAGCACTCGTCCCCAGGTGCCTCTCACCGTTACTGCCCTTCCTTCAGCGTCTCCTCCTCCTCCCGGAGCTGCTGCCTCCGCGCTTGGAAGTCTTCATCTGAAAGGCAGAGGCAGGCGGGGGCTGTCAGGGACTGCAGCCGCTTCCATGCCAGGACACTGGCCACCGCGCCATGATCCTAGCCCCAACGAGGTGCCCCAGCGAGGAGGACGCCCGGCCCCTGGCCTGCAGCAGGGATTTCCTCGCCCAGACAGACAATCCCCAGCGACTGGGACACAGGGACTCTGCCAGAACATGCCTGACAACACTGGAAGGAGGTTTTGGCTCATGCGGTCGCACCTGAGCCAGCCCCGGGGTGGTCGAGGCCAGCACAAAACCCACTGCCAAGACCCACTTCTGTGCAAATCTGGCCAATGACAGATTTGCCAGGACTGTGTCCTGACCCTGAGCTACACATCCCGCAGGGCTGCACATCCCGGCTGCAAGCCCCCAAGACTCCCCAAAAGAGATCCCCGTCTCCAGTCACCCTGGCAAAGTGCACGCTCACAGGAGAGCCACATGGGACCAAGGGCAAGCCCATCGCATGGGTGGCCATGCCCCAGCACGGCCCCAATGGAAACCCACTCCAGCAGGACAATGGCGTGGGACAGGACGGCGCTGGGCACCACAGGACCCCAGGTAACCCATGCTGAGCACAGCACACACGTCATGGCATGGCACAGCGTTTCTTACCGCACGAATGTCCTTCGACATCGTCGAGAAGATTTGCCGTGGAAGCTGCTGTCCCCAGCCTGCACCCTCCGCTAAGGAAACCAATTGTGGGGCCGGGACGTGGCCGCGGTTCCACAATCGCCTTTCCCAGCCCACAGTCCAGCCACGACAGGCAGCCAGGAGGCTTGGGCCAGACCACAGCCTCGGGGAGACCCCGGGAGCACCCAAGCGAGGCCGCTCCAACAGCCCCACACCCCCCCAACAGCTCCCCAGCCCCTTTTAGGATACACTTGGTGCTTCAACAAGTGTTTTCTTTTTGATTTCCTCATCTTCGTCTTCTCAGAGAAGGCTCTGGCGAGTTCAAACAGCTTCTTGCGCGTGGCTGGAAGGAAGCAGCTGAGTGAGGGTCTCCCCCCAAAACTCTTCCCAAAGCTGCCACGGGCAATGGGGAGGAGATGGCCAGGGCCAGTGGTGTGAGAGCCACCCGCGCCCCAACATGCCACGGCAATATCCTGGCTTTGCCTGGAAACACCGGGGCTGTGCAAGGCTGACAGGCTCGGAGAACCAGGTCCTGCGACCAACAGGGACACGTTAGTCCCTGGCAGGGGTTGCTGACGTTTTTACCCTTTCACTGGGATTTTTGTGACCTTCCCTACCCACGACTGACCCACATCTCTCCAGTGTCTCAGCTGGCTGCAGCCCAACTCAAGCTGCCCAAAGACCTCGGTCTATTTTGAGATGGGAGAAGCGGGCTGTGACTTGCTAAGAGGAAAGGATTGGAAAAGGGAGAGTTACAGCAAACCCTCTGCTTGCTTTTCTAGGATTCACACAAACCCTGCTCAGAAATTCCTCTATTCCCCCACACCACCTGCATCCTCGACTCACGCCACAACCCACACATGCAGCAGGGACAGACGGACAGTGCAGAGCTGGGGCATCAAGACTCAGGTCTCTGTCTCCTGTCTGTCGTGCTGGCACCCAGCCCTGATGTGCGGCACAGGAGCTCCCTGCCGCTGGCGAGGGCTCGGAGGAGAGCACCGCAGGGCGGGGATGCACCAGCCCAGGACTGTAAAATGCAGATGGAAAATCAACCCCAAAGCAGCGGCTGAGCACTGGCTGAGCACGACGGGCCACACCAGCGTGCAACGGCTTGTGCCCTCTGTGCCGATGTGCCAGCCCTCCGTGTGACTCGTGGGGTAATGGAGACGCGTGTGTCCAGCTGCCAAGAGGGGTGACAAGAAATCCCCATGCACACATGCTAGCAGACATGCGTGTGCCAGCTGACGTGCATGCACAGACACACACATGCAGAGCGGACACGCTGCGTGAGCGGGGAGCGTCGCAGCACTTGGGTGAGGGCCAGGCAACACTGCCGGCTCTTCCCCTGCCCGCCCCACTCCCACCTCCCCTCCAGCCCTCGCAGGCGTCCCGCCGCCAACACAGAGCCTGCAAACCGACTCACATTTTCCCATGTGTTTCAATTTGTCTCTGAATAAGGCATCGTCAGACACGGCACCACCGGCCTCGCTGGTTACAGAGGGGGCTACGTCACCTGGAAGGCAAACATCTGGTCACCGGGAGTGCGTGCGCGGCGAGGGGAGGCTCGAGACAAATAATTTCCATGACCCAATTCCAGCGCTAGCGAAGCACAGCCCTGCCACGAGCAGAGCTGAGCCAGAGCAGGCAGGACAACGGCACTGGAACGCCAGGGCTGGCTCTGGATGAGGACCCTCTGCAGATATAACCCCCAAGACGGTGGGTGCAGCAACATCAGCTTGCAGCACACCCTCAGCCCCGTGGGGCTGCCCGCCTTGAGCCGCCCGCGAGCGGGCGTAGAGCAAGTGGCAGCTCAGTCCCACCACCAGCACTGCTGCAGAGCTGGAAGCCTCCCTCTGTGCTGCTCCAGGGACAGCAGCCCCAAATTACTCCGGGCACTAATTGCACTCTGGGTATTAGATTGTGCCCATGCTCAGCACCTGGGACGGCAAGGCCACCAGATCAGGAGCAGAAGTTCAGGCATCCCAGCAACCCAGTCAGGTAGACCAGAGACCCCAACAGCCATGTCCCCGAGACCCCTCCCCTTGGCCCATGCCCCTTCCCCAGGTCTGGGTGCCCTCGAAACGCCGTGCGCCCGCTGTGCGGCCAGCTGGAGCTCCACCACGCTGCCCAGCCACTGCGTCTCGCCCGCCCCTGCACGGGGCCGTGACAGACACCAGCTCTAATTCTGACCCTGGGCAGCTGCTCTGCTCGCTGAGGTTAATCAGGATTACCCGGGAACAGTCGTTATGCCTCCCAGGCACAATCCTCTGCTCCGGCCAAGACAAGGGATGGCTTTGTCTCCCCTGGGAACTGGATCCCAGCTCCCAACCACAGGGATAGATAGAGGCAGGATGCAGGAGCACCTCCACATGGGGAAGGCAGGGAGGGCAGCAGCACCCATCCCCAACACCCACCAGCTCCTCTCCCACGCTGGGGGGTGCAGTGGGGAGGGATCAGCCAGTTTCCTCCCCCCACAGCCACTTCGGAGGCAGCTGGGCAGAGGGCTGGGAACACAGGAGCTGCTGAGAGGCGATGCTCACATGCATCTTGAAAGTTACCTGATATTACAGAGGAGAAACCAAAGTCGTTGCTGACAGCAACAGTGGTTGACTTGGATTTTTTTGACTCATATTTCAATCGATCTGAAAAACAAAAAGCCCAGCACCCCGCTCAATCAGACGCCCAAGGCAGCGCACATGTCACCGCTCCCCTCTACTCTCATGGCTCCCGCGTCTGCAGAGGGACAGGCTGATGGCAAGGGAGGGAGCTCGGGCTTCCTGGCGTCCCACCGCAGCTCAGCCGCCGCAGGAATGGCCTGACCCAGCCCAGCAAGGGAGTTTCTGCGCAGCCGGGCTGCAGCCCCAAGGTAACGTGGAAGCACCTCCTGCCAAGGTACATCCTGCAGCGGGACAAGATGTGCTGCGCTCCAGGTAGAACTGATCTACCAAAAAGCTATAAAAGCTCTTCGGAGCTGTGCTCCTCCCTGAGGACGCGCTTCTGGCCTCTGCCGTGCTCCAGGGACAATAAACATCTCCTCTGCTACAGCTGGGGAATGAGGATGCTGTCCTCTGCACCCAGGTGGGCTCAGCACACTCGGCATGGCAGGAGCAGGGCCAGGGCTGAGCACAGGAGGAGGGTGGCCTTTCACCCAGCGCCTTCACCACCCCGACGCTGAAAGCCCGTCGCTTCAGCACGGCGACCACAAGCGCTTCGTTGGGAGCCCGCAGCAGCAGGCGGGAGCGCTCCTCTCACCACGGCAGAGGAACTGCAAGCACACCACAAGCGCTTCGGTGGTTTTCCAGCCACAGCAGCCGGGGGCGAGCCCTGCAGTGAGGGTGCTGCCAGGACCCTGCAAACCACCGGCAAGACCTCTGAGGGAGACGGCCCCTCGGCTGGGGGGCTCGGAGCCAGCGGCAGCGCAAGGGAGGGGAAGGGCGGCTCTCTGCTCAGCGGCAGCAAAACCACCAACACCCTTGAGCCTTCCCCATGGTGCCAGGCCGGCTGCTGGCACATCAGGAAGTAACGTGGTGACAAGGAAGGAGCAATCATGGCAGAACTGCTCTCCAGTTCAGACCCTGCCAGTATCTGGAGAGGGCACACCGGCCGGGCTGGGCTCAGAGGACATTTCGGAGGCTCCTTGCTATGGATTTCGCTAGGCTTTGCCAGACACACGGCAGAGAGGCAGGCAGAGGGAGGACAGCCTCGTGGCAGGCGGCTGAGCACCAGGAGCAGGAGTCTGGGGAGCAGCCCACTGCCCGGTATCAGCAGGTCGGACCACCCGCCACCGCCCTGGCCGCATCCTGCACTGTCTCTGCTTTGGCACGAGCCACGATGCCACAGGCAGGACAACGCTGCCAGTGGCCAGTATCACAGGGGGAGGCACGCAGCCAAAACGCAAAGGCAGATGTTTCTGAAGGCACTTCTCACCTCTCTCCAGAGCGAGAAGGAAATCCCGGTTCCTCTGGAGCTCCTTCATGAACTCTTCGTTCTGCAGGAAGAGCGCGATCCGCTCGTCCTCAAGGTACTGCTTCCATTGCCGCTCCTGCTCCAGGGAGCCCTGGCCCCGTGGGGCGAGACCCTGCAGCACGGGCTGCCGGCAGCCGTGGGAGCCCTGGTCAGGAGGCAAACACGGGCAGAGGTTGGTCGGTGGTCTTGGTGCCTGTGCCGGCACACGCAGGAGGCTCCCTGCAGCAGCACCTCAGGCTGAGCTTGGCCTTTTGCTCCTCCGTTATGCCACTGCACCTCCAGCCCCGACGGCCATCGACTGCTGCTCCCCTGCGGGGTCCCTCCCTCCTACACCCAGCGCCCGACAGGCCGGGGCACCGTCCCCCCCCGGCCGGGCTGCACTGCGGATGGTGCTGCTGCAAAGGGGACAAAGGGGGACAGGGCACGGCCACCTCTGCCAGGTGGGAAGAGGGACAGGGCAGAGGCAGGAGGGGACGGACATCCCACACAGGAACGAGGACCTCTTGGTCTGGGGTCAGCGGGGCACGGGGAGGAACCAGTGCCTCCGGAAGAGCTCCTTTGCAGAGCGCGGACTTGCAAAGATTTTTAACTTAAAACTGTGGGGTTGAGCCAAGACAGAACCTGGTGTGGAGGCGAGGGAGAAGGGTCTTAGCCGGCTTTGCTGCTCTTATTTCCCCCTATCTAAAAAGCAGAGACTGCAATTTCCCGCTGACAAACGTCCCTGCGCGAGGCACCTCACGCTCTCCCCCAGCTCCCGGTGCGGTTGCACCTGGGGAGCAGCAGAGCCACGCTGTACAGTCGCAACCTTATCCTTGCCTACAATATTTATCTGATTTGTAGCTGCTCTCAGAGAGCCATAAAAAGAAAAAGCACACAATTACCGGGGAAAGGAAAGGGCAGCTGCTCCTCTCCTTCCCCTGAGCCCAAATGAATTGGCACGTTCCTATTCCCAGAAAGGTAATATAGCCCGTGAAGCTCAACTTCCAGGGCAATCATTTATGAAAACGTGGCAGGCTGCCTTTGGAGCCAAAAAGGGAGGGAGGAGCCGATGCTTGGGGAAGGCAGGGTGCCTGCAGCCCTCGCCAGCCCCTCACCGTGCCAGGAGGGCACTGGCCCCGTTTATAGGCTGGCTCCTGTGTTAGCAAAGGGGCCGAGGGACACCCCAGGGATGCGGCGTGCCCAGAGCTGAGCCGGGTGCCCAGCGCAGTCTGTGCTGGGGCTGCTCATTCCCCACAGGGCGCTGCCTGCCCCATGCAGGCAGAAAGGCACCTGCAACCCCAACCAAGCCTTGTGACTCCAAAACCGCCACAAAGCACATGGGGACTCTGATTTCCCAGGGGCAAATCCTCTGGTTTGCACTAGATTTTTCCATCCAAGTTACACTGCACCAGCCCCCGAGCGCCCTGGCAGTGCCGCTCTCCCCAAGGGCTTATGCTGGTCCTGCTGCTCCTCTCCAGGGTAGCAGGTAAGATTTTCAAATAATTTAAAATATTAGGTGCTTATTGCAAGTGGCATTTCTGGCACTAACCGCTGGGCTAATGGCAGGAAAAACATCAAAGCCTCGCTGGAAGATTCCCATTTCACACCTTGCTCACTTCAATCTCGCCTTGAACAACAAGAAGTGCTCCAAGACTCTTGGTTTAGTCCACACCCAGTACCCAGATCCTTTCAGGCACTGATGCCACAAGCTCAGGGTGGCTGAAGACTGGGTTTGGTGCTCCATGCCGCACCGTGGAGCCGGGGAGTGGGCTGGAAGGAGCGGCAAGCCTCACCTGTGTGCCGGCGGTCTGCTGGGGCAGGATGCGGAGGAAGTCCTCAGGGAGGTTGCCCAGGAGCGGTGGGTTCCAGTTCCTGTAGCGCCCGGGCGCTGGGGTGCTGCCGGGCCCTGGCACATCCGTCCTGCAGGGCAAGCGCAGACAGCATCTTTGGTGAGGGAGAAACCCCCTGACATCTGCCACAGCAGCGGGGCACAGAGCCCAGCACGACAGCCCCCCTTGCCCAGCTCCACCAGTGGTCCTGGGAACCCAGAACCCACAGCACACCTCCCAGACCCACAGCATTAGCGGTAGCTCTGAGAGTGAAAGGCTTTCCTAGCAAGTTTCAAATCTTTGGGAGCTGCTTTTCAATCCTTGCTCCGTGACTGCGCAGGCTGGATTTCCCTTCTCCTCCCCATTTTGCTCAGACTCCCAGAAAACAGCCCTGTGGGAGCCCTAGCACGGCAGGATTGTGCTTATGAAGCTGATGAACGTCTCTCACCAGATGTCACACCCAGCCTGCACAGCCAGCAGCGCCTTCGTCCGAGGCGGCTGGCACAGAGGCGGCTTGCTCTCCCGCAAGCCCCAAACCTACAGCTGAGGCGGTGCTGCCGGGGGAGAGCCTGCACCCCGCAGGGCCAGAGACCCCCGAGACTCGGCAACCCGGCGGCAGCAAGTCAAACTGACCCGAGGTCTCTGGTGCCGAGAGCCGCGATGCACGGGGCCCCAGCCACCCAGCACCTGGTGTTTTTGAGCGGAGGCAAGTGCTCCCTGCCTCCAGTAGCTGATTTTTGCCATTCCATGCGCTGCCGGAGTGGCTTTCCGGGCCCTTCAGCTGTTCACTTTTTAGGGCCTCGCAGGGATTTTTTAGCCAGCTGTGAGCTTCATTCATCTCCCTTGGCTTCGTCTCACCCAGCCCTAACAAACTGACGCCAGATGTCCCTTGCCGGAGCCAGCTAACACGCAGCAAGACCCCCCGGGTGCCAGCGCAGGGTGCTTCGCCAGCCGCCACGAGCAGAAGGCGCGGTGCAGCCGCAGCGAGGGGCTGGGGGCTCACCTGGGCGGCGGGGTGGGCGGCAGGCGGGGGTAGCGGCTGCCGAACGCGTGGCTCTCATAGGTGGGAGGGGAGTAGACGGGAGGGGGCTCTTCATCCGAGCTGTCCGGTTCCAGGGTCCGCTCCAAGATCTGCAGGGCAAGAGGACAGGGTGAGGGCGAGCCAGGGAAACGCTCCCTGCTGGGCCAGGCCCCTGCACGTGGAGCAAAGCGGGGACGGGACCGGCTGAACACTGCTGCCGAGAGGATGGGGGCAACCTCCCGGCACCGGCCTCCTTGCAGCAGGGGTCTTTTGGTGCGGTTTGGAGATGCTGCTCTTGAGGGACAAGGCACTGCATTTTGGGCGGGCGGTGAGCCTGCCCCTGGGTGCACACAGCCCTTGGGGGCCCTCTGACAGCAGCAGAAGGGTCTCAACGTTGGGTTTTGGGGTGGGAGGAAGGAGGAGGGTGCTTTGGCTTGAGCCTCAAGCACTGTCGAAGACAAACCAGCCAGGCTGCACACTCCAGGTCAGCCGAATCGTGCACTCAAATCTCTGCCCATGTGCAGCAGCCAAGTAGCATCATGCCCAGGCAGAAACAAGGCAGGATGAGACTGAGCTGCCCACTCGTGATGAGCTAGCCGTGGCGGCCAGGGATCCAGGCAGGGGACCCCCACTCACGGCCATGTGCTGGGGACCACCGGCGGGAGTTACCTCGGGGGGGATGCTGTCCTCCGAGTCGGAGCTGTCGTCGCAGCCGCTGCTGTCCAGGTTCATCTGCAGGAGCTGGTCAATGGTGGCGTCCACGGCACCATTGTTGGCCCTCAAGACGCACTCAATGATGTCGTAGTCCATGTTGGGGAACATGGTCTTGAAGTCCTCCATGGCCTGGTTGAACTCCAGCCGGCGGACCTGCCTGGCGGGGCGGCTGTTGTTGAGCTCCTGGGCAGAGGAGCCGCCGCGCGAGCTGCCGTTGCTGCTGCTCCGACGGAAGAGGCTCGTCATGGCGGGGCGGCTGGCGTGGGGGCACGGCGGCTGCGGTCCCAGATGTGGCAAGGTGGGCGCCCGCCACCGCTCTTCACGGGGCACTGCCCCGGCAGCCGGCCGGGAGCATGGGCAGGCAGCGAGGGTCCCGCTCCCCGCAGCCGGTGGCACCGCACGTCAGCCCCCAGCACGCTGCAGCATCCCCCCACCTGCGGAGGGGAGAGGGGAGAAAGTCACCGGCGGGACAGAGCACCCAGAGGCACCAAGAGATCCCCCGTCTCAGCGGGGAACATTCAATTCAATTCAACCCATCCAACCGCATCCTCGCGGGACCATCCCATTCCTGCAGCGGGACTGGCACGCCGGAGCTCGGATGCACCGTGCCGGGTGCTGTACAAACAAAACGCAAGGTAAGAAAAATGGCATTACTTCCACTGCCAAGGGCTGCCCAGATTTAACATTTCCAGGTTTGACATGTATTTATAAACACAGTAAAATCTCTCTTTAAAATAAAAAATTGAGTCGGCTCAGAGAGTTTCAGAGCAGGGGGCCAAAATACTCTGCAGCACGGCAAATCGACCCTTGGGAAAAGCCACCAAATCCAAGATTAACATTCACTTTAAAACCATAAACAGATTATACAGCTACTGCTTCTCATTTGGAAATGCAGGGCCAAATTCAGTTCCGGATTAACTCCGCTGTTGAAACAGAATTACCCCAGGAACACTTTTGATCCATAATATCATTTTCAAAGGCTTTTTCCTAAGCGGCAGGCAGAGAGTTCAAGATAACTGTCCCTAAAATGGTATTTAATTCAGAAGAATGTGCCAAGCACATTTCTTAGCGAAACAGGGTGTAATCAGATTCAAAGCCATTAAGCGGAGCAGTCACCTCTGAAGGTCACCCGGGCTCTCCCCTGCCTGTAGCGAGGCCGTGTGTGACAGCCACGTCCCCAGCGCTCGCCCGGCCTCGGCCGCTGCACCGGCTCGCAGCCCCGAGCTGCTCCGAGGGGCTTCCAGAGGCTGCCAAGAGCGAAACCCACTTGCAAAACCTGGGAAACTTGGCACGAATTCCAGGAAAAGGTTTATTTTGGCAATGCTGGTTAACCCCCGTTTTCATCCCCAGGGACAGCCCTGCTCTGGCTCCGTACCCAGAGGAATCGCTGACACCTCCAGAGGACAGGGGACGATTCCTGCTCTGCGGGCATGCTCCGCTCTCCCTCCCTGGCTTTTTGTAATCCTGGATGCATTTGCATTCAGATGCCCCGAGCGTGCCGCCAAGTTCCATGGCGAGCCCGAACGGCAGCCCCCCGCAACACCGGGACCCAGCCAGACCCCGCACCCCGGCGCAGGGCAGTGGTCCCGGGGCTGAGTTCGGTGTCACGGGGCCGTCCAGCTGATACTCCCACGGGGCACGGGGTGGCCGTGCTGCAAACAGACCTCTCCACACTGGGAAGGCAGCTGGAGACCCCAGGCACACACCAACAGTCCCGCAGGGATCCCGCCCCACAGGGATTCCTGGGACCCAAGGAAAAGCAGCAGGAGGTTCGCTGCTGGGCTCGAGGGGCCATTTCCAAAGAGCACCGGGAACCCCCAGCCCGCTCCCCGCTCGCTAACAAAAAGCATTTAACAGATCACTCAGCTGAGAACAGTCTCCATCCCCGCAGTCGCTCTCTGTCCCCAGGATCGGCTCCTGCTCGCCAGGAGCCAGGCGCGGAGCAGCGTTGTGCAAGCGGAGCAGGAACAATTCCGACAGCCCTGCCCGGCTCTATTCACCAAGGACAAATAAATCTGCTGGAGTCAATTAATAAAATACTGCTTGTCGGTTCCTCCTCTGCTATCATGACTCATTCATAGCAAAAAGCCGGCATTGTTCACACCTCTGGAATTATACTTTAATTCCAATATTGCATGGCTGGTTTAGTCACATATTAAATTGAGTTATAACACATTCACAGCGTACTCACGCTCCTTAAAAGATTTGGCTGCTCCAAGAGGATGGAGAAAGAGCCTGGACATCACAAACAGCTTATATAGGATACGCTGCAAACACACACAGGATCCAAATATGAAGATGAGAGCTTCTGCAGAGAACCATTAGCTCAGCAATGCCATGCCAGCACATAAACCTCAAATAGTAAAGTCAGCCCCCAAAATGAAGAAATGTGCTTGGAAATCCCCAGATCTATTTAAAAATCCTAAGATCTATAAAGTAACAAGAAGTGCCTGTGATTAGGAGTCTTTGTCTCCCAGCATCTGACCTTTGAGTGTGTATTTAAGGTCTTCTCTATAACCACGAAGGCTGGGAAATCCCATTTACCGGAGACAAAGCCCCCAGCCCACCACACGCCAGGCGCTGGCAATCCCCCTGCAACCCCTCCGCCACGCTGGGGAGGGACCGGCTCCTGCGGGCGCAAAGGCCTCTGTTCTGGGGAAGGCGTTAGTCAACGTGACACGAGAGTCTGGGGCAACTCATTGAAATCGCAGCCCATGCTGGATAGCGTGACTGAGCGCAGCAACGCAACGAGTAACTGAAAGCTTCTGGTCAGAAGATGAACTAAATTAGGGATGGGGACAAGATATTTATACGCCAAAAAGGCTCTGCTGCACATCTGGCTTCAAACAACCCCGAGGGATGGTGCTGCTGGGACCTCCCCAGCCCCTGAGATAGGGCTGGAGGCTGCGGGGCTTGCAGGAGGCTGCGGCAAAGGGCGCGTTCGGCAAAACCAAGGTGCAGCCGGTGCCCCGGAACAGACCAGGGCCACTCCACGTGCCCCACGGGCAAACACCACTGCGGGCAGAGCTGACGGTGGTGAAACACTGCAAATACAGGCTTTTAAACCAATTTTTTAAAGTCCTGCTGCTCATCCAGAGAAATGCAAACCACTACACCGGCATGAATTAAAATCCAGACAAAAGCAAGTCACGACATCGGAATGAGTCAATTTAGAAGATAAAGCGGTAGTTGTATTTGCAGGATCCTCCCCAATTCCTGCTTGTCCGCAACAGCATCTTCAGGTGAGCAGTGGGGAGGGCAGTGGCCCCCCCAGCTGCCAGCGTGGGGAAGGGGCTCGGCACGTTTCTGGCCCTTATTTCTGTGATGGCAGTGAGGGGCTGGGAAGACGCCAGGAAAAGCAAAATCCTTCGGATTTCCCAAAAAGGAAAGAAGGAAGCTGGCGTCCAACTGCCAGCCCAGGCGCGAGCATGGGCTCGCTCGGGGCACGGTGGGGTGCAGGCTGGGCTTCTCTTCGCCTCGTGCCCCCCATTTGCAGAATTAGGCTGTGATGACTCGTTTAGCTGTTGCCTGATCAACTTTCTTCCTGCCTTAAAATAGTTCTTGCTCTGCTGTCACACAGAAAAGACCCTGAATGCTGTTATTCATTCATCCAAACCCGGGGACAGGCATAATCCTTTGCCCTTCTGTTGCACCCATCACAGGAGGAGCTTAAAGGCTCTGCAAGCTCTGGGTGCACATGTCCCCATCCCACGGGTCGCGGGGAGCGGCGAGGCGGCAGCAGGGACCCTGGTGGGGCCGGCACTGCCCCCGTGCCCCCCACCAGCCCCGGCAGCATGGGGTAAAACCTCCCGTCCCGGTAGGGTCGGCAGCTGCAGAGCATGGGCAGCGGCTGGTCCTGGCTTGCCCCGGGGACACGGCGGCAGCTCCCGGCTGAGCCGCCTCCGCACCCAGCAGCCGTGGCTGTCCCGGCGCTGACCTGCGCCACGGAGAAAGTGCCAGGTGACATCCCAACGCCAGGCTGGGGGCCAGGCGCAGAGCCAGCGCCGGCCCTTCTGACGCACCGCTGTAGCATCAAACCCGGAGGAAAGGCTGCCGCGTTGTCACTTCCACGCCAGCTTTCATCCAAGCGGCTCTGTGCTCCGGGATGGGGGTTAGCACAGAAAATGCCCACGCAGGTTTTGCCATCACTGCCTAGCCAGGACAGCACGGGATGCTCTCCTGCACACATCCACAGCTGCTTTCTCACTGCACGCTGCGCTCAGGCACCGGCACGCCTTTGGGTCCAGCTCCTGCCGTTAGCTCACCACTTAAAAAACACAAAATAAGACCAAACAAAAGCTGGCCTTCGGGGAGGAGGCTCACCCCTGGGAGCCCATGGGTGCACCCTGCCTTTTCTCCCATCCGAGCCACTAACAACTTGCACATTTCAGATCCACCCTTGCCCTCGCCTGAGACAAGAGCAAGACCCCGGCAGCCACGGAGAAACCCTTAATTATGCTCATCGGGGAGCAGATAAGGTGCGCGCAGCCTGGGGGAGCACATCCTCCACGCAGCCCCTGCCGCCCCATCCCAGCCGCCATCCTGCCTTTACAAAGCTGGTTTTCACCCAGCCCTGGGAGCGGGGCACCTCGCAGAAATGGACTTTTCACATCAGGGCCCACTGTGGCCCCAGGATGGTCCGAGATGCTGCCCCGGCCGGGAGCAAGCGCAATGCAAGGCGCGGAGGAGGCTGCCTGCAGCTCGGCCGTCAGCCATCCGGGAACGGCACAGATGAGCAGCCAGATAATCCCGGGGGTTGGTCAAACTGGTAATGTCATGCTGGAAACAACAGTTGCTCAGCTCTGTGAGGAACGCAGGCCGAACGGAGGAGCGAACAGCTGTAAAAGCATGGGGACCGATCGCTTGCAGCCCTCGCAGCTCAGGGAAGAGCCTTGGCACCAAGTGGAAACGCAAATATTCCCTTCCCCAGTGTCTGCTGCAGCTCAGACAACAGATGGGATTGCTCAAACACCGCTAAACCACCCCAGACCTTTTTCCCCTGTTATTGCCACGCTGCGTTTGTAGATCATCCCTCCAAACGGGCCGGAGCTGCGACCCCCGTTTGCAGCCAGGACAGGGGTGACAACATGGAGTGTTGTTCCCCCAGCCCAGCGCTCCCCCGAGGGCACCCATCGCTCGGCGGCAGCCGCAAGCCCAGGCCTGTGGTGACTCGGCTGGGGGATGCGGAGCAGAAGCGCAGAAGGCATTTCCATGCACGGGATTATCTAGAGACGAGGGCTGCCAGCACCTCGGCTTCTGGAGGGAAGACTCTGGGAGGAAGTCTCAAAAGTAGGGACGTTAAACCAGAAATAACGGCTTCGGCCAGAGCACATTTGCCGAGCTCTGCCTGCAGCCAGGCCCCCCACTAAGGGATTGCTCGGTACAGGAACAAGAAGTCCGGGAACGTGACTGCTCAGCGGCTGCAGGTGTGACTACAATAGGATTGCAATTGGGATGAAAAGTAAACGATCGGGAACAAAAACTACAGTGGTGTCTACCAGCAAACTGAGAGGCAGAGCACACACCGAGGACGTGCGGGACGGGGCCTCATCACTCTCTCCAAAACCCCCTCCATCACCTTTCTGTCCACCTCAGGGGATGCGCACGCACACCTCCTGGGCCCGCAGCCTGGGAAAACTGCTTGGGAGCAAATCCTTTTTCACGGAAACAAACAAGCACCCGAGGATCCCTTTTAATACTTGTTCCACCACGTATTAAAACAGCTGGGTTTAAGCCCTTTACAAAGTAAAAAGCAATCAGGGAGGAGAGCAGAAGGAAGCCCTGTTTGAGAACCTGTGCGTACCTCTCTGCAAAACGGAATTCCCCTCCCGGCTCCGGGAGCAGCGTTCAAAGCCAGAGCAGCAGCCGAGAGGTGACCGGGGAGAGCCACGGAGCGAGTCTGGTCCTGACGCCGGGCATTGTCAGCGTTACCGCTCAAGCAGCCTCACCTGACGGCTTTCCTGGGGAGCCCGCGGCCAGACCTGCACTCTGAAATGCACGATAACCACATTTAAGAGAAGAAGCGGCGGCTGCTGCTGCCTCGGGGCACCCATTGCTCGCCCAGCCGCAGCCAGCCATGCCATCCTCCCGGACAGATTTATGAGGGCCCTTTGTGAGCTGACCAGATGTCGGCCCTCCACAGCACCCAGCTGGCTCATAAACCAACGACACCCAGCTAAAATCTGGGGGGCCACACTCAGCTGGGACAGGAAAGCCAGGCAGGGCTCCGCTGGGGACCCCTCGCCCCGCCGGAGCAGCACCCGAAGCACCCACTTTCCCCCCCGGCCAGTGCCAGGATGCAGCGGGATCCGCAGGGCTGCAAGAGGGCTGCCCAGCCCCGGGGGTCCCGGCACTGCGGCCAAGCCGGGATGCCCCCAGCCCTCTCTGCCAAGCGAGGGCAGAGCCACCCCCCTGGCCCTCGGCATTGTGCCGCGCTAATCCCCGGCTTTCACACATTTGTCATGCCAGAATTACACCCCCCCCACCCCCCCCAAACTAAGCCTATATTAATGAGGTAGCACTAGATCTTCATCAAAAAGTCGCCTGCCTTGCGAGGCTGCCTTGCACTGGTTTCATTGAAGGTAATTTGATCTTGGTAGGACGACATTCCTAAAATAGTTGAGGGAATTCAAACATGAAATAAGGTTTCCAGGAAGGGATTAAAAAAAATAGGTCAAGCAAGTGTGAGCGATTAAAGTAACCCAGCATCCCTTTGTATGGTTTAACTGCATCTCTGTTCAACTCTGTCTTGTATCAACGTGTAATAAATTAGATGCAAGAGGTTGCCTAAAGCAGAGAGGCCAATATAAGATTATTCCGCGAGGTGGCTGAACATCAGTGACCTTTCCTCCTCCGGCTTTCACCGCCGACATCAAAACACGCGTCCCAGCTGAAAAATCAGCTTAAGAGCTTGTTTGAAATGGCTACGAGGAGCGAGTGCTGCCCGGTGCAAAGGCACAGGCAACAGCAGCCAGGTCCTGCTGCCAGCGCTGCCTCCATCCCGCGGGAAAGCCCTGCGCCCATCGCCAAGCTCCCTGCCTCAGTTTACCCCTCCATCTCAAGCCTCGCAGGACAGAAGCCCGGGCACCCCCGTGCCTGCTCACGTCCCCCCCGGCGCTGCAGCCATCATGCAAAGCCCTCGCGCCATATGTCACACGAACCCATCTTTAACCGCTTATCCCTTCTTCTCCCTTTGCACTCCTGGTTCGGCACAAAAGCACCGGGAAGCCACGGGAAGTGAAAGAAAATAAAAATTCCTGTGCAGACGAAGGTGTGCGGCTCTCCCCGGGGCCGGACCCCGGTCAGGGTGTGTGGCGTCACCTCCAGACGATTTTTGGGTTAGATTTGGTCAGCGAGCAGCTAACAGGGAGCAGGCGAAAGCGAATCCAGGCTGGGGGCAGGGCCGGCCCCGCTCCCCGGCTAATTAGCACAGCTGATTCACAAATGCTAATTTGCCATTTTACGTCAAGGGTCAAAGAAATTACAGGACAGGAGGGGAAAAGCGGAGAAAGAGCCTGAGCAGAGGCAGCCCCTTCCCCTCCAGCTCTTTGCATAGCGGGGACATACTGGGAATGGACTGGGATTAGACTGGGCTGACCCTGCCCCAGCCTGGTGGTGCAGAGCATCTCTGCAGGATCTGGCCCCGGGCATCCCACAAAGCCAGGCAGCCCGGCAGGGACCAGGGACCGGCAGCGCAGACCAGGGCCAACGCAGGCGAACGGCAGCACCGAGGTGCCGCGCAGCCACCAGCATCTCCGGCTGCTGCTCTCCTGCCGTCGGGGTTTAGGGGCCATCGCTTAAAGTGCAACGGGAAGAAAAAAAAAACCGTATTGATTCGCCCGAGGCTCCATGGAGCAGCGAGACCTCACGAGTTTCTATGGAAACAAAATTAGTCGAGAAAAACTGTCTCTGACGGCACGGTGACTTATTTACCAGGACAGGCCCCTGGCCATTAGGGTCTGGTAAAAAGATTTAAAGGTGATCGTTGCATGGGCTGCTGGCAACCCCTTAACTCAGGGCACTAAACCACAGCCGAGGAGGAGGAAAGCCCCTGGGTTTCCACGCCGTGTGCACGGTGAAACCCACCGGGGACACTGAGGGGGCTCGCGCGGGAAGGTCCTGCACCTCCATCGCCACGTCTGCAGCTTCAGGTGTCCCCGGGGAGAGGACGAGGGCGGCACGGGGGGACGATAGGGAGATGCAGCAACAGGGAGATTGCGATGAGCAGACAGGAACAAGCTGGTGTGAAAGCGGAGAGCCGCAGGCGTCCGAAGCCGTCACCTTCCTGTGGTTTTGCTTTTTTACAACAACTTGACTGTACCGACGAGCACGCACATGAGCGCACCAACTCTGCTGGGCTGCTCATCAGCTGGCTCCTGCCCTGCCCTCGGGGAAGGCGAGCGGGTACAGATGCCCTGGCAGAGCCTCTCTGGGGAAGCCAAGGGAGCCCTGGGGTCACCCTGCAGGTATTTTGGGTGCAGAGGTAAAGCAGGACACCAGTCTGCCCTCCCAAGCAGGACCCCTCGCTTCTCCCTCCTCCTCAGCCCCTTGCTACACGGCACGGCAGCGATGCATGGCATAAAGCCAG
Source organism: Gavia stellata (assembly GCF_030936135.1). NCBI lineage: Eukaryota > Metazoa > Chordata > Aves > Gaviiformes > Gaviidae > Gavia > Gavia stellata. The sequence goes on along the minus strand of NC_082618.1, from coordinate 11,516,192 downwards.
CGAAAAGGCTCCTGCCCGACGCCCATGCCAGCCACCCGGCACGGTCGCCCATCCCTCGGCATTCTGGATGAGCCTGCGCTGCCACCGTGCCAAAGGAAGGAGCCGGCCACAGCCCCGCTCAGCCCGCGGCAGCTCCCGGCACCATGCTTACAAGTCAGGATTGCTGCGAGCCAAGACTGGGGGGAAAAAAGGGACTAATTAAGTTGCAAATGGAGGCGCTCTTTTTTTTTTTTTTTATGAGTCACTAAGCCATATGGCTGATGCAAGCTATCCCGCGGAAGCACCGAGCCGACAATTCGGGCACTGCTGTATCCTCATTGTCCTGGGACACAGCGTCACACTGTAATTGCACCGGTCTTTTGTCCTCCCTCGCACCGGGTGACATTGCTCAGCAGAGGAGAACCTACTTGAAACGCTATACCTCACCAGGGACAGATATTTAATTAACACCAGTACGTCAGGCCCCTCCTGCAGAAGCATTTCCAGCCAGCCTCAAGAACAGGCTCCTCCAACCCCAGCACAACAGGACTCACGGGCAAGAAAAAAGCCCTCGAAAGCCTAAGTATCAAGTTTGCCTCGTTCCTTCTGCTCCATCACAGCACATCACGGTTTTATGCGGAAATTATACGGGATGCTAACCTGGATTTGAAGGCAGGCCAATGCTCAGATAAGTTCTCAGTCTCCTTCCAAGCTCAGGAGCAGAGTCTGCTCCTGTGCCAGCACAGCCCCGTTTCCCCGTGGCGAGGAAAACCCAGAGCCCCCCGAGCAGAGGCTCTGCCCACTGCCCCCTTCGCCCGCCGGCCGCTTGCTGTGCCCAGCCACCAAACTAGATCACGTTCTTCTTCAAAATCCCATCTTGCTTCCGTTTTGTTATTTTTAAGTTTGCACAACTATTTCACGTACAACCCCATCGCTGTCCCGTCCCGGTTGCTTTGCACTGGCCTGACCGTGGCAGTTGCCAGCCAGGGAGGTTCAAAGCCACCAGGGCTTTATAAGCAACAGTTTAGGCTCGGGGAGCCCGGGAACCCTCCCCAAAGGCCGTCCCCCATTCCCACCGCTGCCTCACAGCCCCGGCACGTGCTCCCACGCGTCCCGTCTCCATCGGCCGGGGCTCCGGCCACCATTCCCCCCCTGCCCAGCCCAGCTCTGCAAAGGCACGAGGGGGAGCACCGGCAGGGTCCTGCCCGCAAGCTGTGCCCAGGCTCCTGGTCCCCCTGTCCCCCCCGTCCCCTCACAGGTGGCACCCGGAGGTGAAGGCAGGGCTGTGCCCGACGGAGGAGGGTGCCACTGCAGCCCGCGGTGCCTCCCTGTGCTCCCCGGCTGCTGCAAAGGTTGCACTCGTGTGTTCAACCGCTGTCTGGAAGGGTGGTGGCAAAGAAGAAACCCACCGTTACAACTGACTCTGTAACCGAGGCAAATATTAAAATCAGCTTTGAGCCTGAACAGCCCCAACTAGCAGCGTGCCACGCTCCATATTCTGGAGTCCATCTGCCTATTTTCCCCCCACTCAAGCTCTGCTTTCCTCGCCAAGGACAGCGGCAAGGCTCCATTGCCGGCGTGCTTGCGTGTCCGGCTGCGTGTGCCTTCCCCGGGGAAGCGAGCGAGGGCAGGGATCGACAAGCTGTCAGGCAGAAGGAAGAAATACCACTTCCAGGAGTCAGAGCTCATTTCCCAGCAATAAAAGCAGACTGGGGCTGGGGGAAAGCACCACTAATGGGGATGCACATCCCGTACCACTTCAGCCGCCTGTAGGAAAGGACCTAGGGGCTGCAGCTTGGAAAAATAAAAGCCATCAACAAATGCTTGGTTTTAAGCAGTACAGCCCTAGATTGGGTTCAGATTGGCACATAAAGGATCTGCCCTTCCCAACACGTGTTATTGCTGTGGACGATGCCCTCCACGTGCCAACCTCGTCTCCCCGGCTCCTAGCTACAGCTGCTCCAGCAGATGGGAAAAGAAAACATTATCGCTTCCTCCCAGGAGGGAAATTGCTCAGATCAGCATCCTCCCTTCTCCCCACTCTCCCCTCCATCCTCTTCAGCCCTCTATCCCCACTCTACCCACACACACTCCTCTGGGGACCTGAGGAAGGGCCAGAGTATCCATTGCTCATAAATGCCACCTAGAAACGAAGACCTGAAGCATTTGTGCTTCCCGGAGTTATTTGTGGGTGGATTTTATCCTGTTTTCCATCTATTCTTGGTGCGCTTTGGTGAGGAGGGTCCCTACCGGCGAGCCAGCAGCCTGCCTTCCTTCTGCTGGGTTCGCACACCGCAGCTGCAGGGGATGTGAGAAAGACAGTTATCTCCCCAAATCAAACCCCAGAAGACACAGACAGAACCACCAGCAATGGGGACATGCCGGAGCCTGGCCACGCACAACTGTGGCAGGAGGGGACAGTTCCTGCAAGGCAATCAGTTTGGGTTTTAAGGCACTTGTTTGTTTGTTTGTCGCTGGGCAACCAAGAGGATGGAAAAAAATATCAATGTCATATTGTCACCTATGAGTCACTGCTTAGCGCAGGCAGAGATGCCCCATTCCTCCCGCCGCCCAGCACGGGGCAGCTGGGGAAGAGCCCGAGGCACCCCAAAAGCAGCTCACCCCAGCTCTTGCTGCCTGCCCAGTCCTGCCCGGATGCCTTCCCCATCCCTGCAGCTGGGGACACCAGTGGCCCCGGGACATCCGTGGCCCAGGGACAACTTTCCAGGCCCTGAAGGCGGTGCGGGAATTTGCATTTATATTTGCATTTCCTAATTGCGCCTGTGGGTTTCCTGGGGCAGCGGCTGGCTTTGGTTTCCATGGCACGTTTTGTGCAGACCCCGAGAACCGAGGGAGGCACAAAGGGGCCACAATGGACCTGCCAGTCACCCGCATCAAAGGCAGCCGGTGGGGTGGGACGGGGGCACTGCGGACAGGGGCACCGCCGCCTGCCTCCCCCGGCACTGCCAACACCGGGGTGGACGTGGGGAGACCCCCTGGGCAGGGGAAGAGGCTGGCCGGTGGCCGACACTCGCGGGACACTAGTGGTTTCGGCACTGCCGGAGCAGCGGTGGGGAGATGACGCCGACGGAGCTGCTCGCTGGCAGAGCCAAGTTCAACCACCATTGCCCGGAGGTGGCAGCTGCCCCGTGCTCATCGGAAGTGGTGCAAGAGCCGGACCCAGATGTTCCCCCTGTTCTCGTTTCCCATTATTTTCAGCCACCTTTCCATCCAGCTGGGGTGGGTTTCTTTCCCCTTCCAACTTCCCTATTCCATTTAGGGACTCTCTTGCCGGCGAGCTCCCAGCCCCGGCTCGCCTCGCACACCACCGTGCCGGCTCGGCTCCTGCGCTGACCCCAGGGAACCGGCAGACCAGCCAAAACCAGGACCAAGGCCTGGGAAAACCTGGTCCCCAAACTGTTGCTGCAAGCCCAGTGCCACCAAGCAGAGGCAAGGCTCCGGCCAACGTCCCTCCGCACCCCGGCCACGGTGATGGAGATGCTGCCTCCCTGGCCACGCCACAGGAGAGGGACCCATTACCGGCTCACACACCTGCGAGGGGCTGCGTGTTAGTACTTCAAGCATTTTTCTTATTTTATAGTATACAATTATCATCATCATCATTAACTCGTGCCACCCAAAAGCTTCCCAGCTCCGACCACGAGCACCCCATGAAGCTGACCGGCGAGCGCACCCAGAGGGTTATGGCAGCAGCCCCCTCCCCGTGGGTCCCACCCCGGATTTTACCCTCACAGCACAGACACCAGGCGCAAATGACCCTCCAGCTCCTCTCCCGGCCGTTCCCCTCTGAACACCACCGTCCGCAGCACGCAGCATCCCCCGTTATCTTCACCCCCACAGAGGATGTTTGTGCAGACAGATAAGTACCAAGCACTCGCTATCGTGCTCCCCGCACGCTCTTATCAGCCCAGGGCAGAGGGGTACCACAGCACCCACACCACCACGATGGCAAAGCCCACCCAGCCACGCCGCGGATCCGGCTGGGGGAAAAGGTTAGGTGTCGGTGAACGGGTTAAATGCTGTTTTCTTAGGGTTTTTTTAATTTGAATGCTCTTTTTTAATAAAATGCTGAAAAAGTCAAAACTTTCCTGGGAACTTTGCAACTGGGAAGAGGATGGGCACCTTTGACCCATCTTTGAAGGAAACACTTTTGGCAATCAGAGGCTCTGGCACCGGGAAGGGGCTGCGGGCACCCAGGGATTGGCGTGTAACGCTCTGCCGGCATCAGGCACATTCTCACCGCAGCGGAGACAGGTACTGCCAAGGTGGTCAGACATTGTGGCGGGGAAGGCCACAGGAGCAGGGTGCACAATGATGGGGAGCGACGAGAAAGGCACAGCGAGCCGACAAGGGCTGGGTCTCCTCCGCCGCGAGGACCGCCGAAAGCTCTCCTCTAGCCCCACCACCGGCACCGGCCGATCTCCCCTCCCAGAGATGCACGGCTCCCCTAGGGTCTCACTGCCCCAGCGCCGGGCTCCAGCCAGGCACCTCCACGGGAAAACCTTCGTGAAAATCACAAAAAGCCTTGCAGCGGAGCAGATGCCGCTTCAGTCTGTGTCGTTAGAGACGAACGAGGAGGAGGCGGCAGCGAGGAGAGCCACAGCTTCCCCGGCCACAGGTCAGCCCTGCCAGCAAAGCCCCAGTCGCAGCCTCAGGGGTCGGCCCAGGACGGCAGCTTCCCCGCGCAGATATCCTTACCGCTCCGTCCCCCGCATTTGTTGTCGGTGGTAGCAGCAGCAGGAGGTGTGAGGAGGAGGTGTGATTCCGCTGCTTTTTAAAAAAAATAATGAAAAGGAGCCTTTCCAACCCGCCTGACGAGACAGACAGTGCATGAGAGCGCTGCTTTGAACGGTGACTTCCACAGGCGAGGCAGCTCTCAAAGCCTTCTCCGTCGCCGTTCGCCCACCACCCGTCGGTGGCAATTCCAGTGCTGGCCGGGAACCCCGGGCGAGGAGCAGCCTGGCAGGACGGTGCCCTCCTTCCTTACGGGGAGATGCGGCTGGGCACCCGGCTGCGGGTCCACAAACAACCCAGAGCCCGGGAGGTGACCGCCGACGCCGGGGCACGCCAGGGCCCTGCCACGGTCCCTGCGCCAAGCTGTGACCCACCCCGGCTGAGGTGTCGGGGGTGCGAAGCGCATCGCTCCACGAACCCGGCGCAGAGGAAGGGGATGGCGTCCTGCAGCGGGAAGCCACCAAAACCCAAACCCTGCCCGCGCACCCTGCGCTCCGGAGGGGTTACGCTCGGGCAGCGGCCACGCTCCGGGGGCAGAGGGGCACACGGGTGCCGCCGCAGCCCGGGCCTGCCCCAGGGCTGGGGTCTGCCGTCCCGCTCCCGGCCCCACGCGGGGATGGGGACGCTTCACCGCGCACGCCCTCAGCAGCACCCACACCTCCCTGAGGGCTCTCCCCACCCGGGACGGCCTCTGCGGGACACCCCCGGTGCCCGGCGGGAGCGGGGGCCCCCGGCACGGCCGAGGCGCTCCGCCGGGCGGCGAGGAGCCGGGAGGAGCGGCCGGGCCAGGCCCGAGGCTGCGGCCCCCACCGCGCGGCTCCCAGCCCGGCTCCGGAGGGGGCGGCCGGGCAGCCGCAACAGGCGCGGCCCCGCACCGGGCCCGGCCGCAGCCACCGCGCCGCTCTGCCCGGGCCCCAGTGGAGGCCGAACGGGCGGCACCCCCCCTCGGGCGGCACCCCCGGCTCGGCCGCGCAGCCCCGGGGCCGCCCCCCGCTCCCCGCCCGGCCCCGGCGGGGCCCGCGAGGCTCCGGGCCTCCCGCGCAGGCCGGGAGGCACCGCCCGCCCGGCCCGACCCCGCTCGGCCCGGCCCGGCCCGGCGCACAAAGAGCCCCGGCCCGCCCCCCCTTACCGGCGGTCGGCGCCGCGCTGCGGGGGCGGCGGCGGCAGGCACCAGTCACGCCGGGAACCATGGAAAGGAGCCGGGACGGGAGACGTACGTGGCGGGCGGGCGGGGGCGGGGGCGCCGCCGTGCCCGGCAGCTGGGGGCGGCGCGGCGGGGCCGGGGCCGGGGCCGGGGCCGGGGCCGGGCCGGGCCGGGGCGGCCCGGGGCGGGGGGCGCTGGGAGCGGGGCCTAGCGGCGGCGGGGCCGAAATGCAGCGGGGCCCGGGGGGCGCTTGGGGCCCCCCTCGGGGCCGGGGTGACCCCCCGCGGGTCTGGACGTGTGTCCCCCCCCGCCCGGGCCGGGGCGTCCCCCCGGGGGGGAGCGCGGCGGCCCGTTTCGGCCCGGCCGGAGGCGTCGAGGGGCCGGCACCGTCCTCTGCCCCCGCGGAGGCCCGACCCGCCGCCACCGCGGGTCTGCCCGGCCCTGGGGGCGAGACAGCCCTGCCGGGGGGCCGGGGGGGCTCAGGGTCCCCCACGCCGGGCCCAGGCTGCCCCAGCACCCCCGGCTGCGGGGCCGGGCACCCCCGGCCCTGGGCAGCGCCCGTGCCGAGGCGCGGGGCGGCATCCCGAGGAGAGCCGCTTTCTGGGGCTGGTCTTCTGTCTCCTCCGCACCCTTAGAGCATCCCAGGCTCCTGGATGTCGGAACTCCGGCCCCGTGCACGCGTGGGGTAAGGAAGAGGACACACCGCTCCTGCCCCAAGGGCTGAACATGAGAGACGGATTATAACAAAGCATCACTTCGACCACAGATAGAAAGCAGCCGTCTCCGGTATCCAGCGCTACAGCGTCTGACAGCTTGCAGCCATACCACATAACAGCTCAGGACGGGAAGTGATCTCCTCTTACAAATTACAGGAGCCAATTTACACAGGGCAAACACTTCCCGTTTTGCAGAGACCAGAGCGAGACCGCAAACGGCAGTGGGTCAGGGCCTCCGCTTCCCTCGTAGCTCTCCAAACCCTTCGGGACGCGCTGCGGGAGGAACACCGCACCTCCGGGCACCCGCGGCCGGCCTCCCGCAGCACCCTGCCGCGGCTGGGAAGCACGTCTGTGGGTGCCGGACCCCGAGCACACGTTTGGGACGGTCCAAAGCTCTCGCAGGCCGGCCCTCCGTGCAGAGATTTTTCCCCACTCAGTCGTTTCATCCGTGTCTGGCAGCTAAGCGATCCTTAGCCTGGGTAAAGATCTGTAAGGCTTTGACAAGGAACACAGACATCAGTAAGAGTGAAAACATTAGAGGCAAACCTTCAGCTTTCCGTGCGTACGTGTGCCACAACATTTGCTTTCCCAAAGTTAAACGCAGATCAGCATCTCGCCTGTGACACAGCGCCTTGCAGTGAGCCTTGTTGACTGCAACTTCTTTTCCTAATCCAGGCTTGTTTCGGGGGAAACAGGCGGTTTTATCAAATTTCTTTACTGTCCTTTGATATGGGTCTTAGCTGCTAATGATGCTAGGAAGTAAAAAGAAATGGGAATAGAAATACACAACTATGAAGAATTAAAATAGCGAATTTAATTCAGCCAGTTCCAACTATATTGCCAATTCCCTGAAAAACAAACCTTGCACAGAAAACACAGAACACAAATGTTTTTGTCTTGACAGCTGGCGAGAACAACTAAGTGAAAGGGTGAATGGAGTATTTCTGCCTTCTCTGAAAAACAAAAGGTGCCACACGTTCTGAAAATGCCCCTTGGTTTTGTACTAAATGGGTTGATTTTGGAGGTAGTTATTGGAAAGGCTTTGCAAGGAAAGCAGAGGTTTATACTCTGATACAAGCAGTCATTTCAGATGCCCACACTGAAACGTTTTACAAATGTCTGGGTTTCAAAAAGCGTTTATGCTTCCTTAAAGAAAAGCCCAGGGCTTTTAAAAATGGCTCAAATTAGCCCAGAAACCTGAAGAACCAAAAAATATGTTATTCTTTTCAAAAAATCGTAAGCCCAGCTTTCCCAGCGGTCTTTACTTGGGCTTCAGGGAGACGCAATGTACAACGGAATGATGCGATGTTAACGCTCTCGCCAGCCCGTGACGAGGGAGCTAGCTGGACAGCCTGGCTCAGTTTCTCTTAGCACTGAAATACTTTTTCAAACCAATACCAAAAAAGGTTTGTTTCTAGGTCAAGACCTCAGTACTAAATTTTAAGCAGGGGCTGACAGTCAAATCTGAACACAGCTGTAAAATGGATTCGCAATAGAAGCTCAGGCATTCTTTTTCTAATTAGAAAACAGTCATTGAGCCTTGCGCGTTTAAAGGTGAAAGCTATTTTTGACATAAAAATTAGCACGTAGTTCCTCTGTCATCCTTCAGTTGCTGCTCTGGAAGCTGTGAGCAAATGATCCAAAGATAAGAAGTACAAACACGGTGAATTAAATGACTAGGTAGAAGGAGATCAAGTTTTAAGTTTTATTCTGCCTGACGATTAGGAGAGGAAGAGGTTTATTTTTACACTTACTATTTATCCTAAAAAGCACCGGTAAAAAGGTCCACTTAAGCACTGAGACAGACTTCAAAGGCATTTAAAAACTTGAAGTGCTTTTAATAGCTGCCTTTTGAAAATACTGTTAGGTCTGTTTTTGAGATGGATAAACAAAGGATAAACAAAGCCACCGAGAAAGCAAGGCAGGAGTTCTCAGAAGGACCCAGCAGTGAAAAACTGCAGTCCACTTCTCAACAACTCGAGTCCCATACAGGGACCCTAAGATAAAAAAAATATCTGAGTCCTGGATGCTTATAAAAACATGAGTGTTCTTTAAATCCAGATTTTCCTTCCTTCTTTGGTGGGAATCTAACCCTGACAGCCTTGAAAATTAACCCCAGGCAGTTTTCAAAGTGCGTCTCGGAGTGACCGTTTCTAAAATAAAAGTGAGCGAAGAGCGAGCAGAACTTGGAGGGCTTATCGCCACCAGTAATGCCATTGACTAATCCCTCAGCAACCCCGGCCCCTTTATGTAACCTGGGATTGCTGCAGCTCAAACAGCTTATTGGGGTTTTGGTGTTTTTCTTTAAACCTCTCGCGGACAAATGCAAACACATCAAATACTTTTTTCTTCTGCCACTCTAAAGAAAAAGTTATTGTAAGAGGGGAAAAAAAATCTTTTATTTGTGAACAATGGCAAATAGAATTTAACTCGTACGCCGAGAATCACACGTTTCTTTCATCCGTGATCTTGACTGAACAGAAATCTTCCCAATTTACAACACTCAGGTATAACTCTCCAATGGTAAGACACAAAAGGTCGACCTCCCAAATTTCTCCTCACCCTGAACACCCTCTGGAAGTGGTGGGGTGTTCCAAATAAAGGAGAAAACGTGCCCAAGGTAAAGCATTTGTACCATTTCCTGGCAGCGTGGGTGCCTGTGCCGTAATACTTCCCGTGGCCGGCTTCCCCGCAGTGCCTCGCCAGCACAGCCGGGCACCCGGAGGCTCTCCTTGCCCGGAGGACGAGTTCTCGTGCCATTGCTCTGCCTGTTCTGACTTCCCACAGCACAAATCCTCCCAAGGCAAAATTCAACTTTAAAACTTTCAGTCGGTGCTAAGCCATTAACCTAATGCTGCGTGCTTATGGAAACTTAAGAAGAAAAAAATAAAACCCCTATTGAACTACTTGCAATCGGAGACCTGAATGGGCTCGATATAAAACCCACTCAAATCAACGGCAGCAATAGGCTTCCCTGGATGTTGGACTAGATCCAGCTTAAAAGTTTCCATGAAATAAACTAGGCTAAGCGCATCAGCTGCGTAGAAACTAACTCGGTGTAACAGGAGCATCTGTTCTTCACATCCACCATTTTCTTATAGTCTTAACTTCCCAGTGCTGCAGTGACACGAGTCGCCATACAAATCACTCATCGCTGTCGTGCAACTAGACATCATCTCCTGACGGCAGCTGGCCTTACTGCCTCGTCATACTGCGGGCGAACCAGCGACTATAAGGCAGCATGCATGCCATATAAACTACTTGACCAAGTAGCTTCCGTTTGTCAAAAAACAGCTTAATGTATTTCGTATGATGGCATTGCAAGTGAAATTAATGTCTGTATTGAGACAGCTGAGGAGCACACCTCGGAACCATTTATACATAGTACAAAGCAAATGTTTACCCAAGTACAAACGAAACAGGTTGACAATTAGCTAATGTAGCTTTGTGGACATAAACCAGGTACATTCGAGCAGAACCAACATAAAATAAAAAGGAAACAGCCCTTTTCCTATCCCATGCTAAGAGCACCATGGTTAGTGGTTCGGGAAGCCTCTGTCACGTTGAAAAATTTCCTTGCCGGTGTTTAATGTGTTTATTCTACTGCTACTCTGCTGGGATAAAAATAACATCAGCAGGGCACGCTAGCTGGACGGAGGACCCACTGTCAATACTACAGTAACTGACAACATACAATTAAGTCTCACACCTGTTTATTGTAAGTAATTCATAGATAACCACTTCTAGTACACATTTTCATATTGGCTTTTAATGCTTGTGTTTTTTTAAGCTCAGGGACACCCAAACTTCATCTACGGGTCATCTCTGCAATTTACCCAGATCCAGAACGCTACACCTACAATGTAAAACTGGTGCAAGTTGGTTTCATTGCCACGGGTAACGGAGATGGCTTGGAAACTACAGATCCCAACATGCAAGGCCCCACCAGCGCGGGCTGCTCTACGCTACGGGAGGAAGGAGTTTTGCTGGGGTGCATTCGCCTCACATGCCTCGCTTCGGCCGTATCAGCCTAAGTCATGCAGCTGTCTGCACGCAATGCTCTACACAGTGCAAAAACGAAGACCTCTACACATCTGGAGTAAGAACAGTGGTAACAAAGTCATAGCTACATATTCTTCTCTACATTTTTGTTTATTGAGACAAACTAATTAAAAGGCACAAACATAGGGCATATGTTTACATGGACATTATAACAAACATATACATTAAAAGTGTAGGAATGTGTTTCCTTTCTGCTAAACAGAAAGTTCCTAAGCTTTTATATATACAAAAGTTGTACAATTTGATGTCCTAAAGTACAAAAGATCATTTATAAAATTATTTTACACTAAGCTCTATTTTTTTTGTTTTTGTTTTACTATGTAGTCCAAGCCCCTAGAACAGTTTCACGTAATGATACAGATACCTGTCACCTGAGCCAGCAGCCTGGCAATCACTGCTTGTACTGACACGGCAGGGTAGAAACGGAAGCAGTCCATTTTGACTAGTCAGTCCTGCTAGCACTCTGTGAAAATGCGCACACGCTAATCTCCATAGCTTTCAACTTCATTAAGATAAAAACATCTCAACTGTAATTTTATTATTTTTTTTTAATGTAGAGTCTTGGGTTTAGGGTGGGTTTTTTTTAAACAAAGTTTTAAAAACGTGAATATGTGACATGATAGTCTAAAAAGTATATCTGTTTCCCTAGATTTTGCTTTCTACTTTATGTACAGATAAACAGGTTAAGAAATAAAAAGCACATGTAGCTTAAACATGTGTGACCATTTGTGGAGAAGTTCTGGGCTGGATAGTTCAAACCATCACCCCAGAACTCCCACAAATTGATAGAAATGTGTTAACACAATAGAAGAATAACGTAAAAATGATGATGTTTGCAAATATTTACAAAGTTGAACAGATTTGCACAACACTTGATTAAGAAATAGGGGAGAAATTAAAAGACGCTCTCTGCTTGTCCTGGAGGGGCATCCTACCTAGTTAGTGGTTAGAATAAAAACTGTATACAATTTAATATAAGACAAAACTTCTAGTGAACAACTAACACGTCTGTCCCCTGCTGTAACACCAGCAGGCTCTGATTGGGAGGCAGAGGGCATAAAAATCATACCCAGTGCCTCCAGAATCTTCCAGCTTAAAGCAATATTTCTTAAGTTTCAAAGCACTCCTTTTGCTCCTAGATAAGAGTCCCATAGGGGTCTGACTGTTCAGAGACCATGTTTACATACATTTCGACTCCTCTTCTGTCAGCCATGGCTGTTTCTCACCAAACAGTAACAGTTTTTTTTAAAAAAAATGTTGACTACAATGCTATATTCCCTTAGGGTAATATGTTGGGTAATATTTACATCTCCAAATATCAGGTCACAATCCCTATTATATGTTGAAGTTAGAATGATAAGTTATCATATGCTTTGCATATCAGAGCTGGTATCACCTTTCCCATAGGGAATGCTGCCTGAAATTATCATATTCCCAAAGGTAAAATGCATATTTTCTCCAAAATGCATTTTTTTTTAAAATGACAACATTGTAATGCATTTACTCATAAAAAAAAACATCAACACAGACAAAGATTCTACACTAGCTCAGAAACAGTGGACTTAACGACTGGCAAGTTAAAATTAGCCATCCACCCTGTTAAAGATACAGAGGGGTTCTTTGCTAGTGTTTAGATTAAAATAATTTTCTAAGTTATAATTTGGGGGATAAAACATAAAACTGTTTTTTAATGACCTTTTTTTTTTTTTTTAACTCTGGCAAATAAGTATCTGCTCTAATTCAGCATCAGTCAGCTAAAAGGTAAAACTTACTTTAAATGAAGTGCTCCAGTGAAACTCAAGTTTGAACCATGAGCCAAATCAACAGGGGAAGATGCTACTATGGTCTCTGATGGTGCATGTTGCCCCAGTGTCTTAGTCTGAATTTATTATTAACTAAAACAAAACCAAAAAAAAAAAAAAAAAAAAAACCCAAAACAAAAAAACCCAACAAAAAAAAAACCCAACCAAACAAAGCCCAAAAAAGAACTGCTGGTAAGGATTCCATTTTAATCCTTTTTAATACTGTTTAGAAATTCTTTACCAGGGAGGAGACGTGGGCAAGGCCTGGGGCAGGAAAGGCATGCTCTCTACCGGTCTCATGGCTATATTTAACGGACCAGCTAACGTCATCGGTGTGGGGAGGTTCATGGGAGATGTTATAGTGACTGGATGCGCTATATTCACTGGAGCGGTTACTGGGGTAGGTAAATTGACTGGTGTGGTGAGCGTTAATGGAGATGTCATGGATAATGGACTTGTTATAGTTACAGGATGCCCTAGGTTCATCGGACTGGATATATTAACTGCACTTGATACATTTACTGGACTTCTCATGCTCATTGCAGCTGCCACTGTGACTGGGTTTGTGATAGTCCCAGAAGCCACAGAGGACGTTATATTGAATGGAGTAGTAAGAGTCACAGGCGTAGTAGCAGCAGTGGAGGTTTGGCACAAGTTAGCAGCTTCTAAAAATGAGACATAAAAAGACAAAAAGTTTTTAACACATAAAAAACCATGGACAAGATTTAAAAAAAACAAACAAAACAAAACAAAAACAAAACCCAAACAACAACAGGTACAAATTCTGGAATAATTTTCTTTAGGAATTATTAGTAAGTTAAAACTGTTAACATTCTATAGCCTACAAGAAATACAAACTCTCATGCAGTTCATTTCAATTCAATATTTTTCTTCCTGAGAAGTGAGGTTGTCTTATAAAGAGGGTTTCGATGTTCATAAAAACAGTATCGTACAATCAAAAAAATCCTCCCAAGAGGAACATTATAAATAGAGGAGAGAGTGTACATACCGAATGGTACGTACTCTATAGCCTTCTCAAAGGTGAACTGACATTCTGTGAAGGTTTTAAAAAGTCATTATTAGGGACTGATAAGCAAAGCTCGTTTCAATATTTACCTGCTTATTTCAGTCTTAATTATTGCTACTAAATTGTTTCACTGATCACAGTACTTCTACTTAGCAATTTTCAAGGCTACCCAGTCAGTATATCTTTCAACCCCCATTATCTCCTCAGCTTTCACATAACCTACAGCTCCACACCAAGTTTTTTTCTTTCGTGTTTTTTTTGGGTTGGTTGGGTTTTTTTTCTCTTTTTTTTTTTCCACTTTGTTTTGCAGTAAGCAGGAATTAAGTGCCGAACGAGGAAGACCCAGGAGGCCAGTGCCCGGCTCTGCTGCCGGCGGGCTCTAGCAGGGCTGGGCACTGGGGGAGCGGGCACCGGTGGCCCGGGACGGCGGAGGGATCACTAGGCATCCATCAGCACCACCTGCCGGCTACCCATACTAGAAGGCTCCAAAAACAGAAGCGGGCCGGTGGACGCGGGTAAAGGGAAGGGACGACTGCTAGACAAACCGACAAAAATACATTCTAGATCAACGTTACGGCACTTCTAAGTCGTGTCTTATTCCACATTTGTAGGGTAGGACACCAAGCTCAGTCTACACCCACGTTTCAGGAGGTAAGCCAGGAGCAAAGAGTCCACTCTTGCCACTCGGGCAATACAAATGTACCAAGACAGAGTTAACTTTGAAAGCAACATTAGCCCCATTCAAGGGTTACTGTTGGTTCTTCAAAGTCCATATCTAGGAGGGGTGGAAAGGAAGGGAAAGAGTAAAAAATAAATAAAAATTGTGAAAATAAATAGTACTAGACTGAAAAAATCCCATATAGTGTTGCAAAGCCAACGCAACAGGTGGCACTAGCACAGGAGAACCAGCATGGGAAGAGTAGCACATAGGCATGGCACTGACTGGTCTAGCTTCACCTTCCAAGCACAGTAATACGCAAAGACACATCCCACCCATGCCCCTTCCACAATTAAATTAAGCTAATATCATCAATCTGACAACACTTCTCCCCACCCGCCTCCCTCGCCCACCATTCTGTCCAAAACCACTGTTTCTGTTAAAACATATCCAATAATCTCAGTAAGAAAGGAAGCGAAGAGGGAACAAGACATAGGGAGGAACAAGTAGAAAAAAAAAGTCTCAGAGATTTTCTAAATCTGACACCCATTTGCTTTACCCATTTAGTGCCCTGAAGATATTTAATATTTCTGTTATCACTACACTTTAACATGAATAAGCTGTTTCTATACTGTCTGATCACAGAATTCGATTCAATTGGAATAACAATCAAGGTGAAAGGAGCTAGCAGCCTAATACACAAACAAGACCTAGAAAAGAAAAAAAGAGTGAAGAAACGGAAAGGAAGTTTAGGAGAAAAGAAAAAAAAAAAGGTGAGTCAAAAACATGTATTGCTAAAAACAGCTAGTGAAAAACAGTAAGTGAGTGGTCACAAAGAATTTCTCCTAAAACATGTAATCCACAAGAGTCACATGATAGGCATTAGAAATCAAACGGTTGTGAAAAGAATAAGCTAGCAGTAATGGGAGACTTTAAACTACTGTACTCCTAATGACACTAAATTGAAACAATCTATTATCTACAAAACTGACGCACTGACAAACAATAGCAAGCTATTCAACTTCAATTACAGTAGCATAGGTATAGGCAAGCGGTGAGCTAGCAATAATGAAAAACACGATCACTTATTAGTTAATTTTGTAATGGAAAAAAAAACAACAAAGAGATAGAAGAGTAAGTTCTATGAGTTCTCTAGAACTTTATGCGAAGACAGTTACATGACGAAAAAGCAAATGGAATAAATAGGGAGAGAAAAGATGAAAGGGACACAGAAAGCACCCACATGCAAACTGATGATGATGCAACGACAGAGGGTGTTGTATGTGTATGTATATATACACATATATATATATGCACACAAGTTAACAACTGGTAAGTATGCATAAACACAGCTAAAAACCACATGCAAGTCAAAAAAACACCCTCTTGCCTCGGAGCAGACACAAACATCCCTTTATAATTGGTGACTGCTACGTACACATTCAAGCAGAGACCAAAGGGAAGCAAGTAATAAGGAATTCATTTACAACAGCGTAATTTTGGTCATGTTATCCTCCTGCTAGTTTTTAGCTATTACTTCTAACATCGAGAATGAAATTTTCATGTAAGGCATCCTTTTCTGACATCTTAAACTCCCTACATAACTGTAAACTCCAGTATCTTAAAAAACCAAGACTGTAAGTATTGTTTTGCTTTACCTTTCTTCCGTGCTTTGACGGCCTCTTCCCATAATCTCAGGGTCTCTACCTGCTTTCCAGGCCAACTTGTTACATGTTGCTGCTGCTGCTGCTGCTGCTGCTGTTGCTGCTGTTGTTGTTGTTGTTGTTGTTGTTGCTGCTGCTGTTGTTGTTGTTGTTGCTGCTGTTGTTGCTGCTGCTGTTGCTGCTTCTGATTGCTGGTCTCTTCACTCATGCATGCTATGCCAATTAAGTAAGAACACAAATTCATCTTGAAAAGTTACTCTGTTTTCTGCTGAGATCACAAAGGCTTCTTCCGTAAAGAGTGTGTGGAATCTCGCAGGATTCCAAGAGCAAAAATCACAGAGGTGTTTAAAACCACATAATTAATTCTATGTTTTATAAAACTATTTTTCCAAGATCTAAAAACCAAAATGTAAGTCAGAAACATCTGCTTTCACTGCCAAAAATGAACTTCCTTTCTGATTATTTTGTTTGTATTTTAGGAGGAATGATATAAAAGACTACAATGAGTCTCTAGAATTCAAGCTGATTCCACTTTTTCTAAACTTCAGCTCCAGTTTTTAAAAAAAAAAAAGAGCCTTTTTACTTTTTATTGCAAGTATGACTTAAATTTTTCAGTTTACCTTTACATCACAGAACAGCATGTTACTACTCTCTGGCCACATTACAGCTCATCATTTCCACCTCTAACAACTGCAGTAAATGCCTCATGTGAACTGGCTTAGCACCACCAAACTGGCTTGGGAAGCCAGAGCTGTAAACCTGTACCTTGAAAAACACGTCACATCCAAATTTCGTATTAAGCTCAACAAGCAGGCATTTTAGACATTCCCGGTACCTTCAGATTATCCAGGAGTAAAGATGTTGTAAATTAAAACTGTTTAAAAGGCTTTAAGGACAAAGTTTCTAAAGACGTTCCTTAATTCTCCCTTTTTATTCCTCTGAAAACCCGTCCTATATCACTAACCATGCAAGTTAACTTAAGTTACAGGTATTTTCATAGGGAAGATTTGAAAGTCAAGTCTTCGTTTGCCTCCTAGGCACTCCCAGGTTCAGGGTTCAGCACTTCCACAGAGTTTAGGACTAGAAGGAACTATTACAAACATCTCACTCCTGCACACCACCAGTCAAATGCCATCAATGCCCCAAACATATCAGGGCTGGATTTAAATGCTTTTTGTCAGCTACTGCCAGAGGGAGGAATCACTGAGCCCCAAGGTCAAAGCTCAGAGAAAGCAGAGCAATCTTTCTCCTAATTTTGATGAGCTTTAGATGAGGCTTCAAACCTGCAACTTGGCAGATCTTAGCAGTTCTGAAATATTCTAAAATCTCCAGAATTATCTGTTGGACTTTTAGGCCTGAACAGTTCGGGAAGTAGCACTGTACTTAGAAGCTGAGAAAACTTGGGAACTCTTTTCTTCAAGAGATGGGTTATTCTCACAAACTGCAGGGCAGTCCTAAGGGATAACAGCACAGTCTAGCAGCAAACTAATTCCACATACGCCAATTTCTTCAGCTGAACAAGATCCTGTTATCAAGTATCTATTTTTAATAGGTGTGAATGCCCAGACTGATGGGTGTGGTTTTGCATTTTAACGTAATCAAAGGCAATTCCCTTTGCAAACACATTGTTATTAGAAATGTTTTTAAAACGTTCACCTACTTTTATTGATGCCTTGTTTACAGGTATTACAGTTGATACTTTGGCTCTGCCCGTGTGTCTTTAAGTGGCTGGTGATATATGCTGCACTCAGAAGTTTACCACAGATATTACACGATACCTTTCCTTCATGGCGCACCATGTGTGTCCGCAGTCTGTCTTTGGTGGCAAAGGCAGCAGTGCACGTCTATATGAAGGACAACAGTTACACTTGAAGTGCAGACAGCATCATTACAGTATGAATTACATGCCCACTGTAAGCCCATTTTACCTTGTAGGTGCAAACAGTATCCTAAGGATATTGACAACCTTAAGTTTTACCTGTATTTATAGAGAATCCAGAATCAAACTACTAAACAGAGGCTGAAAATGCAAGTTGGCTTCAGAGACAATTAGGACAAAAATCATACTCTATGCTACTTGAACTTTCTTACCAGAACAAGAGGTAGCTTATAAAAAAACCCTAGAACGGGCAAAGTTGGTTTTTGGTAACAATTTTACTGCACAAATCTGAACTTGGTTCCTTAAGCTGCTCAATTACTTCTGTTCCCATCCAAATCAGAACAAGGAAATGAAACCTTTTTCTAACGCTATTCTTTTTACACAAGACTTTAATATGATGAGTCACTAAAACACAGGCTGGAACAAGCATGGATCTTCCAAGCAAAACAGTTAATTATTCAAGGCAGTCAAGTTATTTTTCTTATACTCGGTCACCAACTTATGTCAACTTGCTTTCACCTTCCAGCAAAATAACGGATCCAGAATCAACTATTCCAACCCATTTTAAATGGATATACTGAGAAACGCATTTAATTTAAATATGCTGAGAAACACATTGCACACATTACTCCAGTAATCAGCACTGAGCTGAGGACGCCGTTACAATCCTGCTACTAAGTTAAGCATACTGTAAACCAGCACACCTACGTTGTTCTCCAAGAAAGCAGAAAGCCTCTAATCTTCCTAGAAAAGTAGCCAGAGCATCCCTTTAAACTGCCTCTACAGAACTACAGTGCTGCTGGTATGCAAGACAGATGCGACTTTATTCCTGAACTTGCTTTCCAAAGAAAAATTCAGGAGCAAATACAGTTCTGGAAAGCTTATTCACCTGAGATTCTAACGACACAATAACGTATTGTTCTTAATAAATCACTTTAGCCCTTACTTGGCATTTGAAGGGTCTCTCTGTTGAGTGAACATGTTTAACGTGACAGCTTAAATGATCAGGCCTGCAAAAAAAGAGAGGAACAGAAAAGAAAATGGATTATGTTACAAATACATAGTAACGACACCTTGGCTAGCGGTGCTGAACACTGCTCTGATGACCCCTTGCAGCCCACATCCCTCTACACGGCAAGAATAAATACATTCCCCGTACCTACGCAGTGGCTTTCAGCTAGAGTAACGCATAGTTATGCTGAGACCCAACCTGCAGTTTAAAACTCAACCGTGTTCTTCTTACACACCTGAAAATGGTACATTTGGTCGTACCTTGTGTAAAGGTGACAGATCAACAGCTCTAAAGGTTGAAGTTTTCTCTGTTGCAAGCACAGATACAAATACAGCCAGCAGCAATGCAAGCTCCCCCACAATGCTCTGTCAGTATGCCCCAGCCTTGCTACGAGACAAGGAGACACTTTGCCTGCCGTGCCCCATTCGGTCATTGACCTTTGCAAAGGCTGGTAAAGGGGCTTTGTGGTCACCACCAGTGACACAGACACGTGTCCTACGGGACCTGGATGAGGTCACGAAATCATTTCAAAACATTCTCGTAAAAGAGCGACCACTTTTGGCCACTGCCAATCTGGCTCAGATCAAGACCCACACCCTAGAGGTAAACAAGGCTCTTTATCCCCTCACCAATCTTCTAAGTTGTCTGGTTCTCCTAGCCCCTCGCTATGATAGCTTAACCCTTCTTGGTTATGAAAAGCCAATACTTGAGCTCGCCTGGGATTTTCTACATGGTACCTCGAGAAGCCTTTTCCACAAACACCACAGGTGTATGGTTTCGTGATGCCACCTTCGTGAGACCTCACGTGGTAAGTCATGCGATCCTTTCTCTTGAAGCGCTGATTGCAAATTGGACATTCAAAGGGTTTTTCATCTGAGTGGGACAGCTTGTGCCGGTTGAGGTGGTAGACATCCCTGAAGGCCTTTCCGCACATCTCACAAGCGTGGTTCTTCTTAACGGGCTTGCTGGGCTTCTTCACCGTCTGAGTCACTGCCATAGCCGTTGCGCCGGCACTACTGCTGGGGTTGGTGGCAGAGGAAGACGTAGTGACTGTGGACAGGATGCCTGCGATAGTCGAAACCAATGAACTTCGGCTGTTGTCACCAGCGATGGTCGAGATAAGGGGCACCATTGTGGTGGGAGTTTTCTTTGGCCGTGACACTAACTTTATCCCTGTGTGGCAGGACTCGTGACGCCTCAAATGGTAGCTGTCCCTGAAAGCTTTGCTGCAGTAAGTGCACACAAAGGAGGTTTTAGGTTTTTCCTTTTTAATCCCAACAATAGCATCCTTTAATGTTTCTGGTGCAGGCTGAGGTTTCTGCGTTATTGGTAAGGGCAGAATCGGCTTCTGATCGGGTGGCTCAACAGCAGAGCTCAGGAGAGGCAACAAACTGTTCTGTGCTGCCTGCTGTTGGTGATGTGAGGCTTCGTGTGCCTAAAACCAAACATTCACACTTAAATTCTATTGATGGGTGCTCACTCTGACGCGGTGAGAACATTTACAAACTACAGGAAAGCACATTCTAGACCAAAAGCCATTGAAGTAACAACTGGAAAAGGTTACATAATTTTGGTTTTGGACAGGATAAACCGCTCGCGCTTTAAATGCATTCGCTGTGCAGATTCTGTGGTAAGTGTAGGATGGCACACATCATAACAATCAAATAATTATTAAGTTTCCGGAGGGCAACACTTCTTATGGAAAACAACTAGGCGCTTGTCAGATCTTTTACTAACACAGCGTTTGATCTTTACATAACAGATAACTTGTTTTGCTAACGATCATATCAGATGCCACCTTGGGACTATCTTTGGAGCGTATGAATGTACTGAAGGGAGTTGCAAAATAACGCCCCACCTTTAAGCCGAGCTTAGTGCATGTTGAGAATTAAACTGCAGCCACAGAGAGCCAGGATGCGATAAAGCGTCTTAACGCATTCATACCAGTATGTGAGCACTGAAACCAAAGCAACTCAAATTGAGAGCCGTCTAAAGCCACATTTCTATATTTAGCAGGTTCCCGCCGCATTTATAGACTGACCACTGTGCTCTTTGCGTCTGGAAACTAATAAGAATAGCGACATGTTCTTTTTCTCTTCGTCAGCAGCTACTTTGCGATAGGAAGAGAAGCTAATCGATAAGCACTGGTAGACATCTAGAGATGCTGGATAACACAGTTGGAGGGGGTTGAAAAAAAGACCTGAAAGCCGTTTCAAAAGAGGCAATACCAGCTGACTCTGAACTACAGAATCAGTAGGAGAAGCTAAAGGGAAGAGACAGAGGAGGACCCCCCCATGAGCATGCTGCAGCAAGCACCGCTCAGCTGAGCTGCAGCCTGCACTGCTACGGGCTGCTCTACACCACGCTTGTATTGGGCACTGTTTATTCTAAGGCAGAAAACACTGTTATTAAAACGCATCCAGTCAGACTGGGACGAAACCCTAGCAGATACAATTTTAAAGTGGTTTAGAAACCACACAGACCAATTCAGCCTAATGGAGCATTAAAATAAATCACTCTAGCACCTTAAGCCAGTTTAAGCGCATCTGTATTCAAGATGTGCCTCAGTCTCATCAGACCAGTTTTAAATCAGTCTCGTTATTAACGCAGCATGCCAGCCAGGTCTGAAGCTGAGTTTGGGGAAACTTGCATTCCCCTTAGATCAGTACTGCTGCTTTCCAGGACTTCTTCCCTACGGTCTCCTTCACAAAAATAACACAACTCGAGGCTGTGAGAGCTGAATAAAACGCTGTGCTGGCTCGCAACCCCCAACCCGTCTATTTTTACATTGGTTGAGGATGGACAGCGTTACGAAGCACGCTCAAGCCAATACTCTTCCTATGTGACTCCGTTTCATCGCGTCCTTTGGAGAAGACAGTACTTCTAGAAGCTCACTTTGGGACTTTTTCTTAGTTGCATCCAAGCCCCGGCCGTTTGACCTCTCCCGATCGCAGCAGCGACTACAGCCACCTCGGTGCAACTCTCCCTCGACTGCAGGGGGGCTCCTGCCTCCTCCTGCCACCGCACAAGCCCTGCATCACTTCAGCCACTCGTTTTTCAGGAGCACGACGCCGGTGATCTTTGGATAAAAGCCACCGGTGGATACAAACACTAACCCACGTGGGTATGAATACGTGCTCCCTAACACTCCAAGCCTATCTGACAGGAAAACAGTTCACGGGAGAAAGCCCGGATTCAGTATGATAATGGGAGACAAAACTTGCGGGAATCGTCAGGAGCCAGGCCAGCCCATCCGTTTTTATCCGCATTTTAGGTCCCATCTGTGCCGAAGCTCGGGATGCAACAGGTAAGCTGAACATTGCCACACCGTGCCTGGCCACAACAGCCACCTCAAACAACAGCCTAAGGGGCTGGTTCGCAGAAGCGATTGCTGAAGAGTCGAATGCAGAACTCTCCTGGAGGCTACGCTGCTAAATCGGGGCACGGCACAAGCTCCAGCATCTCCATTAAACTTTTGCCTGACTTCAGTGACAATTGTGGATTTTCAACCATTTATTTTCCGTGTTTTTAAAAAGCCAGAGACATCTACATTGCATAAAAAGAATAGAGTATGTACAATACACATTGAAAGTACAATATTAAGCAAGTTGTGTACTTAAATACAATTTTAATTTTAAAAAATTCTGAAATGTTTTACAACCAACTTTAAATAAGCATTAAACAATGTTGTTAAACTGCATCAGAAGACACTTAAGAGCACCTAAGGATAGATCCAGAGATACAGTTTCAAAGGCAGAGCTAGCAGATCGGATAATAGAGAGCCCAAATCCTTTGGACAAGGTTCAAACTTATGCAGTTTATGGGTATTTTTAAGCCCTAAAGAATCGTCAGCACTTCAAGGTAATGATGCACTTACTCCTACGGAACCGATAGAGACTGTGGACGTAAAACAATGTATATTCATAAGGCTCCAGGCTATGAAGCCGCTGCTTATATAAGTCTGCTTATCTTGGTTCCCAGATAGCCAGTGTTATTAGCAGCGCCGTCTTTCTAACAACCCCTCTTTGCAACAAGCAGTATTCCTCAGTTTCCAAGGGCTGCCTGCATTAAAGCCTTTTAAAAAAGGATCAGGCAGTATTTTTTTTTAACTCGCTGTTGGAGAAGGGAAGACAGCACCTGCTGCACGCCTCTCGCGAGTCATTTTTATTCAGGCACAGGCCACGGTTTTACTTGACCTAGCATTAATGTCAAGTCAACATTTTTGCGATGTTTTGATCGCCTGGGACAGGCTCTCGTGCAAAATACCCTCGTTCTATCATTGATTTTTTCTCTCCTGGAGGGGCAGTAAACAAAAAACCCCTGTAATTCGTGACCCGGAGTGGTAGGATGTGGCATTGTGAACTTCCAATGCCAGAGGCTAAAATATTTTTGCGCTCCAGCCTTAATGTGAGAGCAACAAATTAGCATGAGTCATATCTTGAACACTCTATTTGATGGATGATTCCTCCCCACATTAACAGATACAACTTTCACTTTCCGAGCAGATACTAAAAGTGGCTTTCAAAATATGCATTTCAGGGACTAATAATATCCAAACAAGAACTGCTTATTCAGTCTCACAATTGTTTCTTTAAAAAGATACAATTCATCAAAATGCCACCTAAACGCAATCAAACAACTTTATTTGGAAAGAGCAATTTACAGTCACATATCCCACCGCTAGCAAGACTAAAATTAAGACATTGCAACCTCCTCTAAAAACATTTTGCTAAAAATTACAACTTTACACACCGCGTATTAAACTGTCCCTTAGAAATCCTGTCACAGCTGAAACACACACTTGGTAAAACTCCCCCCACGAAGAATGAGCGTGTATATTCAGTCACTTGCATTTGTTACTTAACCGATACTGGGGAGGGGGGGCCGGGAGGGGCTTTTAAATCCACTTTTTGTTACTAGTTTTAACTGATCAGTTGGATCTCAGCTGCCATGCTGTTGGTGAGAATGGGAAGAAGAAAAACTAAAGTCACATCGGGAGTACCTTAACAGTGCTTTCTGCTGGGTGCGTTAGGATGCTCGCACCCTAAATCATTGGGTTTAACAAAATGACTCAAGAAACAATATTCAGCATTTATTATGAGGTCTTAAAGCTTTATTGTTTGGGGCAAAAAAAAAAAAAAAAGAAAAATCAGAGGAAAATTTCCACGTCACAGTTTTATGAAGATGCTTCCAAGTCGCACATAGCTAAGTACGTTAGGAGAGTGAACTGCTGACTCCTTACTTAAAAGCAGCAAAGCCTACTCCTAAATCAAAGTGTGACATCGCTACTTCAAAATACAGTACCCTTCAAAAAAATAAAGAGGAGCAGCAAGGAGCTGGGCACGTACTTGAAAGTATTACTTGGCATTTCTCACAGAGGCTGCTGCAATACCGTATTGCCAGCCTACGAATAATTTCCCCTCGAAAACTCTCATCTGTGAGCCTGGGAGGAAAGGCAGGCGATAAAACAGCCCCAACTCGGAGGGAGATGGCCCTAAACTAAGGAGATTAACTTCTTTGCGTGAAGTTTCCTACGTGCGAATCACAACTGCCCACTAGAGTGAGAAATAATTCACAAGACCTCAGCCAAACTCGGTGGCATCACCCGCATTCATGACGAAAAGGCGGAAAACCCAGCGCCCAGCTGCCGGTACCGGCTCCCCGGAACATTCCCGGCGTGTTTTTGGAGGCAGAGCACCCGAGCGAGTGACTCATCCCTCGGTACTTGCAAGGGAATAATTTTTCCTCTCTAAAGGAATGGTGCTCGCTCTTGGCGGATTTATTCATTCAACTCAGGTTTTCAAACTCGTGTCACGGGTTGGGTTTGGGTTTAATTCCGAGGAGGACAGTGAGTAAGCGAGTGACCGCTGCTGGGAATGTGCAAAGAGGATTATTTTACCTTGAGAAAGGTGATGTGTGGGGCTTGCTTTTTTTTTTTTTTCCTGCTGCTGCTGCTGCAATTACACATTTTATGTTTTCAAGCTCAAAAAGAGCAGGAGGCTTCAGAAAACAATCCGGCGTGAAAAGGCTCCGCTCACAAAAGCCAGGGGAGGATTTTTTTTTTTTTTTTGGTACACTGGATTTTCTTCGGAATTACATAAACAGCGGTGTTTTTAAGTCAGTCTTTCGCAGACAGAAGGGGGGAAAATTGTGACTCAGTTGGCAAAGGGAGGGGTGGCACGCTCCACCGTCCCTATTGCTCCCTATTACCGTTAGCATTTCGGCAGTTTTTACAGAAATCCGGCCCGCTCGCGTCCTATTTTAAAAGAAAACAAGCTCCCTCGTCACCCGGCCCCTGAGTCAGGCTGTTTAAAGAGGGATTAATTTATTCTCCCAGACACGGTGTTTGTTCCATGGGGGTTTTGTTAGAGCCCGGTGGAAGGCTGGGGCTGTTGTTGTTTTTTTTTTTTTTCTTTTCTTTTTGGCGGGGGGAAGAGAAAAACAACAACAAAAAAAGAAGCGATTTCGGGGTTCTGGGGGGGAAAAGAGAAAAATTTTTAAAAAATTAAAATATAAACATTGCCCTCTTTTTTTAAAGAAAAATTAAAGGAAAAACACTGCGGGGCGGCGGCGGAGCGCCGTGCGCGATCAGCTCGGGGGAGGCGGGCGGGGAGAAAGTGCAGGAGGGAAAGGAGGGAAAAGAGCTGCCGGCGGCGCGGGGCCGGGTCAGCCGCTGCCCCGGGCGGGCCGGGCCGGGCCGCGCCGCGCCGCCGCCGCGGGCCGGGCCGGGGGAGGCGGGCGGGAGGCCGGGCGGCGGCGCTGACTGACAGCCCCGGCCTAGCGGGGAGCCCGGCGGGCGGCCGCCCGCCCGCGGCCGCTGAGGGGAGGGGGGGCGCGGGCAGCGCCGGCCGCCGCGGGGCCTCACCTGAAAGAGGAACGCGGTCCAGTTGGCCTCCATGGCGGGGGCGTCCCGGCCCTCGGCGGGCGGCGGCGGCGGCTCCGGCGGCGCGGTCCCCCCCTCCCTCCCCCGGGCCCCAGCTACATGGAGCCGACAACAAAGCGGCGGCGGCGGCGGCGGCTCAACATGGCAGCGCCGAGCGGCCGCTTCCGCTAACCTCCGGGCTGCACCACTGCGGCCCAGAGGGGGGAGGCGGCGGCGCGGCGGCCCGGCGGGGCGGCGCGGGCCCGGGCCGCCGCGGCGCCGCCCCCGCCGCTCCCCTCGCCTCGGGGCGGGCGGCGGACCCGGGCGGCGCGGCGGGGCGGCGGGGCGGGCGGCGGGGCCGGGGCGGCGCGGCGGGCCGGCCGCCCCCCCCGCGGGGCTGGCAATGGGCCGGTCCCGGGCTGGGGAAGCCGAGGCGAGCTGTGGCGAGAGAAGATGGAGGAGCGGGCGAGGTGTCCAGGGCCGCCGCCGCCGCCTCGCCGCGCCCCGGCCCGGCCCGCGGGGGCCGCCCGCGCCGCCCGCCCTCCCCTTCTCCCCTCCCCGCCCGCCGCGCGGGGAGGGAGCCGCGGGGGCGGCGGCGGCGGGGGGCGGCTTCGCCCGCGGGTGCGGGCCGGCGGCGGGCGGAGGCCCCGCACGTGCCGCCCCGCCCGCCGGCGCCAGCGCCGGGACCCGCCGGGCCGCGGGGGCGGGGGAAGCGGGGGGGGCGCGGGGCCGCCCCGGGGGTCGCCCGGCGCCGCGCCGACCTCGGCCCACCCGGGGACCGACCTCGGCCCGGCCGGGGATCGACCTCGGCCCGGCCGGCGGGCGTCCTCAGCCCACCCGGGCTGCCGCCGCCCGAGCGGCCGCTGCCGCCTTCACCGGGCTGGCCCGGGCCTGGCACCCAGCCGGGCGGCGCTCCGGGGCTCCTGGGGTGCAAAGCCCTTCGTCAGCGCACCGGGGGGGGCCGCGCCATGGCCGCACCGCGGGGCTCGGGCCGGGCTCCCCCCGGGCTGTGCAGCCCCGCTGCCTGCGGGGCCCCGGGCCGGCCTCTGCGGGTCTGGGCACCCCGGGGCCTCTGCGGCCCCCCTCCCCGCAGGCTTTCCTACGCACGTCCAGCTAGCAAACTGATGGGGTTTGCTTGTATCTAAGGCATCTTCAGCGCAGCACCTGAATGCAAATCAAAGCCACAAGCAATTAAGTATATACTTACCGTTAATTACGTGTTTACACACATCAAGCACATCCCTGACAGGCGGCAGGATGGGGCCCCGAGCTCCCCGCGCGGGGAGGGCTCCTCGTGCCTCCCGGTGCTCTCGGGGGACGGGGAAGGACGTGGGGGCACGGGGTGGGTGCCGGGGGCACCTGTGCCACCACCTCGGGTGCCATCTGAGGGGCGTCTGGCGTTTCTTCAGCAAGCACAGGAAAAACATGAGTGCGGCGGGTGAAACTGCAAGGGGATGGATGATTTAAAACCAGACCTCTGCTCACAGACAAGGGTCCCCTTCCCCAGGGCTGGGGAAGATGAGAACAGGGTTACAAAACTTCATTTTTTTTTTTTTCCCCCAGCTCCAATCAATCCTCTTTGCTCGGGCCCAGATCCGTGCTGAGCCGTGCTGCGCATCTGAGGCCTCGGCCACTGCGGCGCCCGCTTCTCCAAAAACACCCGGCAGGTCGGGCACGTGAAGAAATACAGCCCTGTTGCCACTGGCTTCCGTGCAGCTTGACCTCAGTCAGCACGGCTAAATATGGCTCACGTCGATGAAGTTTCCCATACTACTTCCTCCCTTACGGGAGAGCCGGGTGGTTTTTCTTGTCTCCTGTTACAGATAACGCAAAGACCGGTCCCAAAGCCCCGGCTCAGCGTAACACCAGTGCTGCGCTGCTGCGTTGGGAAGGAGGGATGGCGGGGACCGAGCAGAGGACTTGTTGGGGGTCCCAGCCCGTCGGCTCAGCCGTCGCTTCGCGCGATGTTGGGCAAGTCACCTGGCTCCTGCGGCGCTGGTCCTCGGCCCTCCCCAAGCATTTCTTCACTTTCCAAGAGCGTTGCAAAACAGTAGTTCTTCTGTTCAGAGTGACGCTTGCGGGTGTTTCACACCTCTCAGGCTATCTGCTGGCTTTTTTCCTTGAAACCCCAGCGCCAGTGTCAAGTGATTACGTCAAAATCTGTTTGCATTAAAAAAGAAAATGTTTCTCGGCCTTGTGACCCCAGAGGACAGTTTGTGGATAAGTGCCCGGGGGGCTCGGCTGCCTGGAGCGGCCCAACCTGCTCAGGGGCACCCGCGGCTCTGAGAATCCGTCTGCCCCGGGGAATTTGGAGCCTGCTTGTTTTTGACCCCCCGCCTCTGCACCACGGTAGACCTCTGTGCTGATGCATCCGGTGAGCAGCACTGGAAACGTGCAAAGTATCACCCTTGCTCTGCAGAAGCTCTGAATTAAGAAAAACAAACGAAAAAAAGGAGTCAAAGGGGTTTGCTAGTGCACGTGCAACACGCGCTCTCAGCCCTGCCGGGATTGCAGCGGCCCAGCTCACCCATGGATCGCTTGTCCTGCTCAGCAGAGATGCTCTTCCCAGCCGCGGCGCAGGGGCAGCCACGGCATTGCCCCTCTCCACCCCGCGTGCCACCGCTGGAGGGTTTCCCTCTCCCGCCCTTTATTCCGTCCCCGGCACTGCCACCGGCAGAGCAGGGGCTGCAGGAGAGCCGATGGAGGAAACCTGTGTCTGTAGAGAGGGGGACACCACTGCCGCTCCTGGTTATTTTTCTCCCGGTTGGCCAGTTATTTTTGTTAACGCTTATTAATGAAGACTTGGGAGAGCTCTCTTTGTGAAGGGCTCACACTCACTTCAATTAAAGGCTAAGAAAACTACCCAAGCGTATCACTGAGTCATCGAAGAAATCCTGACGAGCACGTAGGAGGCTAAACTCCACGTTCTTGTTTTTACAACTAAAGAACCAAGAGGGGATACAGGAAAAAAAACTAGAAGAATCAAAGCTTTCTTACTAGGTCAGAGGAGAGGGAAACAGAGTGGGAACCCACTTTCCTCTCGATAGCGTCCGGCCAAGCCCTCCTGGCCCCTCTCGCACACCCGACACATCCCGCAACGGGGCAGTGACCGCTGAGAGAAAAGCTGCGTTGAGAGCAAAGCGAGCCGAGGCGCTGCAGAGAATCCCCAGGGGGGGGGAAAGAGCTCGTAGGAGCTGTATTTATAAAGGGCAAGTCTATGCCAAACCTGACGAACTTTCCTTTACCCAGAATTATAACTGGAAATACAAAAAGCCACAGTGTTTGAAAACACATATTTACATTTTATATGCCCCAAAGCAGAATAAACAAAGGTTAGATTTGTAAACTCTCCATCTTAATTAAAGCAGCGCTGCTTTGGACAAACCCACATAACAGGTGGCTTGAAGTGTTGTGTTATTTAATTTATACCTTCCAGCTCCCTTAGTCATCGAGCTGGGACAGCGATAGCATCAGCAGCCACCCCGCTGCCACTCCGGTACCCGCGGCGAGTGTGCAAAGGGAATTTCTAGGGCAGCAGGAACCATGTGGCCCATTTACCGCCGTCCTGAGGCTGCTCTCTCCTGCCTTTTCAAACAAAAATCTTCCCTCCTTTCTTCCTCAGCACTTCCCACATTGTTGGGAAGGACGGGAACGCTGCCAGGGCCACCCGCGCTGAGGCCGGTTGTGGGGAGCCTCCCGGGGACCAGGGCAGCACCGGGGCTGCCCCTCGATGCCACAGCCATGCTCTGCCCGGTGCGGGCGCTGCCGAAACCCCCGCGCAGCCCTCGCCCACTCGTGTGCCCTCCTGCCACCCCGCACGCGGCTCCCCGGGGACGTCCGCCTCCGGAAGACACAATACCCATGGTCAATTTGTCAAACCCACCTCGTGGCGCGACTCGTACAGAGAGGAGCTGTTTCCTCTGCTGTCCTCAGCCACGAAACAGTTAATAAAGTGCCTATTTGCACAGGCGCCATTAGCTGTCCTGCCTGCTCGGGAAGCCAGGCAGGGCAGGGGGATGCAGCTCCCCTCCGCAAACCCAGGAGCCCAGGAAGGACCATCTAAACTCTGCTCGTTTTACCCCGTCACCCTTGCAGGAGCCCCCCGTGCGTTAGGACCTGTAGTGGGACATGAACGATAAAATCATAATTTGCTTTTCTGCTGTCTGCGCATCTCCCATGGTTATAGAGCGGGTGAGTTGGGCTGGGCGAGAGGCTGCCCCGCGGCAGGCGTGGGCACCTGGGCACCCTCCTCACCCGGGACCGTCAAAGTGCTTTCCCCCAGCCGCTGCCTGCCTGCTGACACGCTGTGCTCCGATTTCGTTCGGCGAGCATGTGCTTGCATTGCTAAGAATAGAAAATGTTGTCAAATATTTCAGCTTTAGAGAAGCCCCTTTCTGTTTGTGCTCTGCTCCCCGAGCGATGCGGCGGGCTTTGAATTTCACAACTCCATGAGGCTGAAGAGCCCTCGAGCGTGTAAATGAGCTGCGACGACATTACTGAGAATGTGCTCCCCACGGGCAGTTTCCCCTCAGCTGCTTCCCAACTTCATGTCTTCTCCGGTTTCTCTCTTTGCAGCCTCGACTTCCCTCTCAAACTGACCAGGGAAGCTAAAAAGAGACCCTAAAATAGGTCACCAGGAAGCACAGGTTGAAGCAGAGCGTGCACCCGCCGCGAAGGCTCAGCCGCCGGCGGGACAGCCTCCCCGGCAGCGCGGCCACCTCGTGTCGGCTCACACCGTGGGAAGAGCTGGTGTCCCCCAAAGAGCATCCCACTGCATCCCTCTGTCCAGCGCCCGCTGGACAAGCGTGTCCCTGACCTGCAGCAAAACCCAGGTGGAAGGTGCCGCGGGGGCAGACCTGTTTCCTAGGCAGAGGGAAAGGGAAAGCTCTCGCCAGACGGCTGCCCGCAGTCGCCATCTCCACTACTGCACAAGCCTGCTGCCACCATCCCTCCCTCCATCCTGTGCCCTCGGGCAGCGGTGGCAGCGACGTCCTGCCCGCACCATGCCAGGGCCACCACACACGCCTGCCCCGGGGCTTGGCGGGAGCGCTGCCGCTGCTGTCGCCTTCTCGTAATTAGAGCATCTGAAAGATCGCTCCACTTTTCAGAAGAGGAAAATAGGATGCAGGAAATTACCAGCCAGCTTGGCTGAATCACTGCAGAGAGGCACTACGACAATCAGCGGAGAAGCAGCAAGAAGCTACTCAAAGGGAAGGAGCCTCGTTAGCAGGGCTCAGCAGGGATTGCTGAACGCAGCTCGACTCTGTTTTCATGTTTTCAGCACCAAACTTCGAGGTGCGTGTCACTGCAGTGGCAATCTAAAAGGAGGTAGGGAGGGAAACTGGAAAAGCCAGCGTGATGCCCATGGCGGTGGAGTCGTGCTGTCACAAGCACCACGTGCTGTCCTGGCAGCGGGGAGACCTCCAGGTCCGTACGGAGCCGGTGTCAGCTCCCACTGCACACTGGCTGGCCCAGGGCTCCCCGAGAGCCGGGCGATGCCCGTGCCCCCCGCCAGGCAGCAAAAGCATTAAGGCTGCTCCGTGTTTTCAAGCACTTCCCGGCAAAAGCATTCCCATGCCACACAGCCCTGCAGCGGTCGCTCCCCTCCGTGCAGTTCTCCTGAACTCTTCCCTCCCTGCTGGTGCACCCACTGTCCCCCCTCGGCCACACTGCCACACCTGCTATGGGAAACCCTCCCGGCCTTCCTCCGGATTTCATCATCCTCCCTAATCTTTGCCATCCCATGAATCCGGCACCATCCCCTCTCCCCACAGTGCCGTGGCAGACAGAGTCCCGCTTTCCTGCAGCCTGAGCTTTGCTTTCCCCGGGCAGGCAGCACCGCCGGGGGCTGGCTCATCTTCCTCCATGGCTCCGCCACTTCCCTCTCAGCCCGGCGCACGCCACGGCCGCGCAGGAGATGCTCGGTGCTTCCGGCCGACGCGGCCCGCGGGACGGCGGCCAGCGAGCCGTGGCTGAGGAGCACGGCTATGTTTAGCCCTGCCGCCGGCGGGCAGCGCGCCGGGAAAGTGGCGTTATCTCTTCCCACCTCCTTGTCCTCAGCTGTGCCTGGGCTAATCTCTGCTTGGCACCTTGAGCAGCGGAGCTGCCCCGCGCCACAAGCACCCAGTGTCCTTTTGTTATTATTTTGGTTATCACCCTCACAACTTTTTTCCCACAAAGCGGTTGCTGTCATCTGCCGCGCCGACGGAGCGGAAGAGCTGCCCTCCCTGCCGCTCACCACGCTGGCCCTGGGGACGGGCGGCAGGCTGCTGGCTTTGCCACTGTCCTCAGGCACGTGCAAAATTACTGCCCGTGCCCCAAAAGCGGGGCCACCCGTCTCTGCTGCTGCCCGCTGCGGGTGCACACGTGGGGGATGCCCCAGGGCAGCCCGGAGGCAGCCGGCACATGGAGGGGTGCACAGTGCCCGGGCACCGATGCCATGCAGTGCTGATTACCCACCTTAACATCAAATCCTCGATTCTACACATATATATGATTTACACAAGGACATGGAGACATACAAGGGTTTCTGTTTCGTGTAAGGACGTTTCAGAGACCCGCTGGCGGGTGCTCACCGACCCCTGCCCACCCGCCCTGCGCTGCCCTCGGCACTTTGCCTTTGAGCAACTGCTGCTCTCCAGAAAAGCATCCACCGTTTGATTCGAAAACTTCATGAGACAGAGCATGTACCAATTACTTAGCGGCACGCTCCTCCGGTTAATCACCAGTGACCATTTTTAGTAATAATTCCTGCGGGGCCGAGGACTGCAGGGAAACATCCGCTCCTGCCTTGCTCCCCTTCCCACCATCTGCGCCGGCTCCTCCTGGGCACGGGATGTACAGCAGCAGGCACATAAGGTCAGCGTGTTTAGGGAAAAACACGGCCACTGAATTAGAGCAGCCGAGCCGGCGAGGAAATCCTAGTGCTAATCCCTGATCTTTCACTGACACACGGCAAAGCTCGGGCGAGCCGGCTGCCTCCCTCCTCCCCAGCCACAGCTGGAAAACGTGGATAATGCTGCATTACCTTCCCTGCAGGGCTGCTGCGATTAATAGCAGCGAAGAGCTTGGAAATCCTTCGGGGAAGGGAGGGGAGATGGCACGGATTAACACCCAGCTAGATGGCCGTGGTCCCCCAGGACCCACTCATGCCTCTGCCAACACTGTGCCCCATTTTCTGTATTCTTCGCTATTTAGTTTTTTTCTGGGACCTGGGTGTTGTTTAATCTTGTTCGGCAGCTATGGATTGTCTCCAAAATAATCAATATTTGTGCATTTGTCAGCATCGCTCAGCTGATCCTGCAGGGATGAGCATCCAACACCGGTGGGAGCCAACTCTTCACTGTATTTCCAAGGAATGAACATCATCTTTGGCGATACCCACCGGCTGCTGCCGAGCCAGGACACAGGTACCCAGGCAGCTCCAGCGAATTTCAGTGCCGCCAGGACACCCCACCACACGTGTGCGGGGAAGAAGCGGCAACGTGGCCAAAGGAGGGAGAGTCAAATCTAACCCCGAGCTGCGCAGAGGAGGTTTTTCCCAAGTTTAAAACAGTATCAAAAATCACTAGAAAAATACAGACCTGCCCTTTGTCAGAAGGAAAATACCCAGAGCTCAGCAAACTGCCAAGTTTTTAATTTTTAAATTTCCACTGGTGTGCTGGAGGCAGCTGCTTTCTGCAACCTCTCGCCATCCCAGCGAGTAAAACACTCTGCACCGTCCCTGCCCCGGGAGCCAGCCCAGTGCCGGAGCTCTGCGTCCACGCTGGCAAATCTTCCCAGGTAGAGATCCGCATGGTCTAAGCTCGTCAGAATCCGTCACGTCATCAGCTTCGCACAGTGCAACCAAGTCATGCACGAAACGGGTATTTTTTAAAAAACTATT
Source organism: Gavia stellata (assembly GCF_030936135.1). Classification (NCBI taxonomy): domain Eukaryota; kingdom Metazoa; phylum Chordata; class Aves; order Gaviiformes; family Gaviidae; genus Gavia; species Gavia stellata. Next base: position 11,482,747 of record NC_082618.1, on the reverse strand, counting down.
ATACCCGAAGCGTGAATTGTTAGCTGACTCATAGAAATATGAAACTCACTTAAGAGACGAATTAGAGCTATTAGAATACAGAGGTAATTACTCATGTGAACAATGCCCTTCTCAACTCTTTAATGATTACACAAATTAGTGCATAAAGTTATGTTAATAGCCCTACAACTGTTGCAGATACATGCAGCCCTCCGGTTGGGAGGGGATGAGCAGCAGGCCGAGCCAGGACCCCCTCACCGCCTGGGACGGAGGTGAGCGAGGGCCAGGCGAGGCTGCAGCCCATCCCGCGGCTCTACCGGGCTCCGTGCCCACCCCGCGGCTGTGCCGGGCTCCGTGCCCGTCCTGTCGCGCTGCCGGGGTGAGACAAAGAGCTGCGAGGAGCAGGCAGCGCGGGTGGGTACGTCAGGCTCTGCAGTCTGACTCACTCGCCTTCTTCAGGCGTGCGGGAGAGGCATTTTAGGGAGTATTTGTTACACAGGGAACTTCCTGGAATCTTGATTTTATTTTTCTTTAAATTCAGCTATTTGCCATAGCTTCAACTGCAATTCAAGATAAACTCCTCTTCACTGTGCAGGTGCAGTGAGGATTATTTTGCACTCAGCATAGTGGACTCTTACCAAAGCTGTAGCTATTTTTAGACAATCTAGAAATTACTATAATTTTGCTGTACAGCTAAGAACTACCTGCTGTTATCAGGAGTAAGAAATCTCGAGCCACGACTAACACAAACAGATCAATGAATGAGTCTGCTCTTCTAAAGCAGAAGTTTCTGCTTAAAAAAACCAAAACAAACAACAAAAAAACCCAAACTGTGGTTTCGAAGAGAAACCACAAGTTTTCTAACCATTTCTATTTCGGCGCTGATGTCAGGTTTATTAAGCACTCCGCTATCAGTACGATGTGCAATTAAGAAGGATAGATTCGCTCCCTCCCCGCTGCGCTTCCCAAACTCTTTGCACAATGAAGGCAGTATCGCGCTCTGCTGCCGACAGGCAGCTGCGCCGGCCGAGGGCAGGACAGAGGGGCCACACAGCCCCGGGGCAGACAATTGCCCTCAGTGTACCAACAAAGCAGCACTATCGGAAGCGCAGGACCATCTGAAAAGGCAGATTCCCCATGCACGAATGGCAGAGAGCTGCTCAGTTAGAAGCACGGTGGCACTGGGGAGGTAACACCACGGCCGGCTACCTGCCTGCTTCCACCGGCTGAGAAACCCACCTGCTTCTGTCCTTGCGATGAAAAACACAACAATTTAGGAGAGGGGGTTAAGTTTGGTTGGCCCCTCCGCTTTAACAAAGGCATTTCCATCTTCCAGTTACTACCCCTTTCCATTTGGACTCTTGAAAACATTAAGTTTTGGGAAGAACACGTTCATAGAAAAGACACTTGGAGCTTCAATTTTGATGTTTAAATCCTAGAAAATAACATTCCCAAAACAAGCAGCAGCAGAACAGCTAATGTGGTCTGACCACTGCCTTCCAGCAGAACCCGTTCCCACTAATTTATGGAACACGTTAAAATAAACCGAGGCAAGTTTTACCCAACAGCCAGAGCTGGGTGAGGAGACTCGCACAGCCCGTGCCTGGAAGCCAGAACTCCCTGCGAGGGAAGCTAAGCCAGCGCTGACTCAGGTTCATTTTCATCCTCGGCCCGAGAAGCCGAAGGGGGAAAGAGGCAGCGCAGGGCTGCGCCTGGCAGGAGTGACTGGTCCCAACACCTGGCTCACTCCAAACCATCTCAGTAACGAAGTTAACGAACTCAGAGACACAGTGTCATTAAAAACCAAGAGTACGTCAGAAGGCACAGACTCCTCCACATAACTGTCCCTAGCACTATCAAAACCGGTTTATAGCACATTTCCAATATTAATTTAATTCCTTTATTTCTGAAGTCCACTACCTCAATCAGAGAACATGACACTCCCACCGAAGAAGGTGAGCCACACTGGCTGCTGCAGACGAGAGCCAGAAATTAACACACAGTTGGGGAAAGCCTTGGTTCACCCAGGGAAGTGGGCTCTCCTACTCCCATCAACTGCATGTCTGGCTGTTAACGGTACAACGGCAGAAGAGATTTTACAGGAAAAAAAAACTTCTAGAGGCATGAAACTCACTAGAGCTCCGCACCGTGAACAGTTTTATTACAGGATCACCAAGCGCTTTACAAACACCAGCGCCAAACAGCAACATGAAGTACACAGCGGGTGGTACAGAGAATACAGGGAATGGGCTGGCGGCAGTGCACGCGCGACGCTGGGGCAGACACACCGCGGCAGGAATACAGGCCAGCAGGTCACCCGCCATGGTGACCCACCTCTCTCCCCTCGGTGTGGAAAGCCAAAACGAGAGAACAGAACTCCGACATTGCTCCCTTCTCTTCCATCTTCCAAGTGAAACGAAAACGCAGCGTTTCCACTTCACACGGGGGATCAGCAGCCTTCTTGCAGAGGTATGACACCCACTGGGTCCTCAAGAAAATGCCTGGAGCTTCACACGAAGGTAACAAGGTCCACAAATCCCACCGCAGAGAAACGCTGGTGTGACCGCCTCCTCCTCGGCAGAGTTCCGGCCCTCCCGTGCTCCCCCCTGGGGAGGAACGGCTTTTCCACGGCATGATGTTTATCTCAAAGTGGTTTGCAGCTGTAGTAATCTCCGAAGCAAACAATTGTCAAGTATTTCCCACTCGCACAGTTCAGCTGCACGCAACAGAAGCGAGAGCTGAAGCACCGGCCCTCTCTGCGCACACCCCTCACCAGCTGGCTCTCCCGTGCCAGGACCAAGCCTGACATTTTTAAAGGCTTCCTGCACCTCTTAACATTACAGCTTGTACAGATACTTCTGTATCTTTCAGTCAGCTGAACTACCTCTTAAATTAGCGCTCCAGCACATTAGTTAGCTCCTTATGAACTTGTTCAGAACCACTGGCTCTGCCTGGACTCCCCGGGTCAGAAGCCAGACTCTCGTATTTCAAAGAGGGGACTGTGACCCCTTTGACTACCAGGGTCCCGGCCTCCGTCACCCTTGCTCCCCGGTGAAGTTCCTTTCTTCCCAACCCCTATGCAGTCAGAGAGCAACCCTCTCCAAATACCACTTCAGCCCAGTCAAACCAAACTCCTCGTGTTTCCTTTTGTGAAATGTTTTGCCTCCCTGAGCACACTCACAACCTTTGCATTAGAACTGCTCTCATCTCACCTTTCTTGAATGCAGGTGACAGAACTAATCAAGGCTCAAAATCAAAAAGGTCTGGGTTTTTTGGGGGGCAAACTTCCCCTTTTTTCAACAGTGCACACCTATGTGCCATGAAGCAGGTGCTGCCCACTCCACTCCCTTGTTTCCCCATACCCCAGCGAACTTCTCTGGCAAGAGCCACCCCACCTTCGCACTCCCCCAACCCACCCTGCTCATCTCTACAGCTCCTTTTCTTCCCAGCCGGCATCATCTGCTCAAGCACCTAAATCTGTTCTGGCCGTAACAGAGCTTTCACCTCCCCCCCCAAATACAGCGCTTTGCCACCAGGATTTCATCATTTTTTGGAACAAAGTACCTCTCATATACACAACTTCGGCAATACAGTATTTCTGGAGGGAAACATTTTGTAACAAACTATGCTCTGTCACAACACACAGCACCCTCCATGGCGTTACGCCCACCAGCCTGCCATGCTTAAAACCCAAGTCTGCCCATCCTGCCCCAAACACAAACCCTCATCTTACAAGAAAGCAACCCTCCTGCCTCGCTCCATACGGGACGCTCCGTTTCCCTGCCATACTGAAGCAGCCTGCAGCCATCCACCCCTGTAACGCAAAGCATACGTTATTTACGCAAGTACTTATTAAACATTAACCTGATCGCCACCCTCTGCGCTCTCTGGGACAGTCCCACAAACCGGCAACTATATCATGCAGAAACGCCTTTCTGCTCCGCACTGACACTTTGCTCTTTAATTCATTATAAAGATACTCAAACACAAGCCACGCCATTTCATCAGACAACCAAAGGAATAGTCATATACAACCTATTTTAAGCGATGAGAATATTCCCCCAGGGAAGGTGCCGCATTTCCAGCCTGGCCTCAAGCCGCACACGCCGCAGGGGTGCGATTACCCCGTGCTGACGCCAGCCACAGCGGCTCAGTGATCACACTCAGCCCTGCCGCTAAGGGCCCGCACCGTTACTCGCCTCCCGCACACCAACGCCTGAGCCCACGGGCACCGGGAAGGTTTGTACGCCCTGTATTGCTTCTCAAGAGGATTGCGGGGGGAGTGCTGAGCCTGATTAATCTCACGTTTTCCTCCTGTGATCCCTTTAGATGAGTATCGTTAGCAACAACATTAATATTAAAGCATCCTCTTTTAAACAGTGAGAATTCTTCCTTTTCCCCTACTCATAGAATAAATTCCACCCATTTCCCAGGGAACTGATCCTTTATGTAGGAGAAGCTCAAACATCAACGCTTCCTGTGAAACACTACATCTCTGTTGAACACAAAAGCCTTTTGTTTGAAACTTGCGATTTAACAATGCTGCAGTGGCAAGCAGAGACTAAGAATCTTAGCAACAAATGATGACAACCATGCTTGTTTTTTTAAAAATTTTATTTGTCAAAGAAAAAAGGCAATAGCCAATTGAAAACCTACTTAATCTTTAACTCCAATTTTTGTCTTTAAATTTAGAGAAATGACTTATTTACTTTTTTAAACAAACCCCCCTTTTTCCCCTTTAACGTTTACCATCTACTCGTGCTGAATCCTTCCAAGGAGATTGCTCCAGCGTACCTCTCCAGGTCCTCGCTTTGCTCCTTTTACCAAAAAAATGAAAAACTCCATCGTGCATCTTAAGGGCTCCAATCGTCAAAAATAGGAAAAAAAAATCTTTGGAATAGCCAATTGAGTTGAATAAAAAAATCCACACGAATGCGGTTTGGTTGGGGCAGGAATCCACTCCTATGTTCCTGGTAATTTGATCCCGCTCCATGAATCCTTGTAATTCAGCCTCCCTATCCTATCCACATTATGATTTGAATCCAATGATCCAGCTCCAAGGATTGGGATCCAGTGAGCCCTCTCCAATCCAAACCTTTATAACCAGCAAAACCAAAAAAGAGGAGGCAAAAAGTTAGATACTGTAATGAAAAAATAGGCTTCTGGGGAATGATCAGTTATGTTTGCCATCAATTAATACAGATGTACATTAATAACTATCAATTCCCCAAAACAAACTTTTGAATGGTGATGCTCAGATAATTTTTAGAAATGTTAATTACTATTCGGAGGAAACATCGTAATATTTACAATATGTCAACTGAAAATGCCAACATACTCATCGCTCGTACGGTGGTGTGCTACAGGTTTTGTGGTTGCAAAAAATGTTTATGAAACTGGAAAAGCTTACTGCTAAAGCTATCCACCTACTGTATGTCTGAACTATAGCTAGCACTCCCAGCTGGAAGGTAACAAAATTAACTAACCGGAGTTTTCAAACATATCGGTGAGTCAATTGTGAATTAGTCTGAGGGGGCAGGGCTGAGACTTAAGAAATTATTCCCAACTAGGTTTTCTATTTTTGCTGTCATTCTGATACTTAAAAAAATGAAATAGCAACGCTGTATCAGTCACACAGAGGACATGCAGATTTTAGCAGTATTGATATTATACTCTGATTTAAAGACACCCTTCATCTACTACAAGTGTACAAATACTACATAACATTAACACTTGTAACCAAATGCTGCATGACGAAGTAAACCAATGCTCCCACCCCCGTCCCAGTTTATTCCTTTAAAAAACTAGAATGGAATAGAGAATTACAAAAGCAAGTATTTAGCCACAATTGCCCCCCAAAAAAAAGTTTTAAAGAAAAGAGCAATTGTAGTCTGCGGTAACTAGAACATGCCTGAAGTGACACGTAGGTGCACGTACTCAATTAACCTGTCTCTCAGTATAAGGTCAATACTGCCAAGTTCATCTGTGACAATAGCACTTGGAGTCATACCATTGCCTCCATTATTGATCTGATCCTCCTCAATCCTCCTTTTGACAATCCTAAAATGATTGACATGTGCTCCACAATCCTTTAATCCAAAGCATTCTTAATCCATCTCTTCAGATATGTCTACAGAAAGACACACGAAAAGGCAAGATAAAATATAAGATCCCCCAGAAGAGACAAGTTAGCCACAAACATCCCAACATCCCCAGCTCGTGTAAACCATAGCTGAACACTGAGACATTTACACAGCAATACCACGGTTCGAAGAATGTTGGTATTTAACTAGAACTAAATTGAAACAATCCTGACTGACATCAATTAAAATACAATTTACCAAAGACATGAGGGGAATGTTGATGTTAAGGAGCAAATACTCACTAGGGATTTTACACAAGAATGCAATTCAACACTTCAGCCAATTTGAATAAAACAGTTTGAATTAAAAAAAAAATGAAAGACTGTACTAAGTAAAGGAAAACTGTGTACAACATGGGGTTCTACAAAAAGATCAGAGCTAGTGATCATTTATGTACGAGATCGGGATCTGCTGTGGCGGGGAGAGTAGCGTGGAGATCCTCTGCTTCTTCTTGGGGAATAACTGCGGCTTCTGCTGTTGCTTCGACTACGGCTTCTGCTACGACTACGGCTGCGTGACCGAGATCTTCCATAGCTTGGACTTCTTGGGCCATCAACTTTAACACGGATGTAGGCAGTTTCTCCCTATTGAATAGACAGAACTTTCGATTGAAAAGTCTAGGCTTTAGGGCCATCTTTTTTAGGCATGCTGACAGACTGAAGATATCGTTTACTACAGCACGGAAACAGACATCAAAGCTTTAAGTCTATCTCCTGACAAACTGACCACACACTTATTTAGCTGCTTCGTATGTAAACAGTGAACACCACACGTTCCTTACCTTCAAATCCTACTGTTAAGCCCCTTGTATCCAATTCTGGCCAAAGAAAGTAAGTATGAAACCTACCTCATGAGATCTAAATTTAGTGTTATCCAGTTTTCGCACAGCGTAGGTCATATCTTCCTTCCGTACAAACTCCACGACACCAGTGCCATCTCGGAAAACATCAGCATAACATACATCACCTGCTTCACGCATGTGATCCTTTAAATCCTGCCAACTTCCACTTGGAGGCAGCCCTATATAAAAAGCAAGACAGTACTTTAAAACCGGATTATATTCTCACCTCCTGCAGTTACAGCGTCAGCTCGCAGCGAACAAAAGGGACTATTTATTAAACAGAGGGGCTGCCTCGAGGAGCCGTTAGCATCCTACGGACAGCGTTCCTCCTAGGCTACACGAGGCGATGCTTTTTAAGAACAAACTTGGAGCTGCATCACCCCTCGCTGGGAAGTTGGCCTGGAGGACCCCGGGGGAGCACTTGGGCTGAGAGAGAGGAATGACTCACCCGAGACGATCACTCTGTACTCCGAGCGCCGGGACGGGGGGCCGTACCTGCCCCGGGGGGCTCCGCCCCCTCCGCCACCGCCGCCGCCTCTGCCGGTGCCCCGGCCGCTCCGAGGGAACTCCACGCGGAGGCGATACCCATCGTAATCGTAGCCGTCCCGCCCGTAGACGGCGTCCTCCGCGTCCCTGCGGGACGGGACGGGGCGGTGAGCGCGGCCGCCCGCCCCCCCGCGCCGCGCCCTGCCCACGCACCGCCCCCCCGCCTTTGTTCCCGCTTCCCGCCGGCCCCACCCCGCGCCGCCCGCCCGCCGCCCCCCTCCCCGGGCCCCCGGCAGCGGGGCCGCCACCCGCAACGGCGCGGGGGCCCGTTAGCGCGGCCCGGGGAGGGAGGGCGCCGATGCGCGCCGCGCAGGCGGGGAGAGGCAGCTCCCGGGCGGCTGCCCCCGCCTCAGGCCCGGGGCTGGGGGCGGACGGACACACGGACACGACCCAGGCCGCGGCAGGGCCCAAGCCCCGCTCTCCCAGGGGAGCGCCCGGGGGTGGTGGGGGGTCTCACCTGGGGTCCTCGAACTCGACGAAGGCGAAGGGCGGGCCCCCGCGGCGGTTCTTGAGGTCGATGTCGCGGATGGCCCCGTACTTGTAGAAGACGTCCTCGATGTCCTTGGTGCGGATGTCGGGGGGCAGGTTCCCCACGTAGATGCGGCAGTCGTTGTTGCCGGCTGGGCCGCGGATCACGCCCCCTCCGGACATGGCAAGGTCAGCAATGGCTGCGGCGGTGGAGGGCCGGAGCACGGAGAGCGGGCGGGCGAGCGGGCGCGGGGCCGAGCCGGGCACACGGGAGCGCACACGCCGCCTCCCCCAACAACCGCTTACAAAATGGCGACGGCGGCTCCCCTCGCGGTCCTACTGCGCGCAGCGATTTCACCCCGGGACGCAGCACCGCCCGCGCTGGAGGCGAACGAGGCAGTGGCCGCGTCTTCCGCCGCGCCCTCACTCCTCCGTCCTGCGCATGCGCAGCGTAGGAGGAAAGTAGTTCCTCCGATCCCGCTCCTTTGCAGCTCCACCTAAGAAGCCGAACCCGTGCTGGCGGTGCCGCTCCTGAGCGCGAGGGTGCAACGAGCTCCGTTCTCCCTCGGAAAACACCCGCTGCCCGCGGTGGGGGAAGAACGCAATGCCCAGCCGCCGTTTTCACGGCGGCAGGCTGTATGGCGTCACGTCCGGTGCGGCGTCCGCGCCAAGAAGGCCCGGCCGGGGCAGGGGAGGGTGTATCCCACAGTGCATCGCGGCGGCGGGGGAGCTTGGCGCCAAGGCGTGGGGTGTGTCCCACAATGCACTGCGGGGGGGGGGGACGGGGACGACGGGTTCTGGGCCGTGTGCAGCGGCTGTGGAGAGGCGGGAAGGGGGAATGGCGGCGGGGAGCGGGTTGCTCTCGGCTGTGGGTAGAAAGGCTGCGGCCGCACCCAGGCTACAGTCACGGTTCTGTCACGTTGTGGCGTGCCCAGGGGGTGTGGGGAAAAGGGCTCTGCCCGCTGCCTAAGCGGGCGGGAGGGCCGAGGGTAGGACGGAGACGAGTTGGGACCGCCTCGGCCACGCTGAGGTAAAATGGCTGCCCTGAGGGCACAGGGAGCTGAATCCAGGCCTGGGTCCGCTGCTCAGCCATGCGAGCATCCTGCTTGCGTACCCCCTTCAGCAGAGCATTAAGGTTAAGTTTTAGGGCTGTTGGGTTTTGGATTTTTTTTTCCCCCAACACCGTGTTCTTCCATTTCTGAACGCTGTATAGTGTTTCTTAGGAGCTGTTACATTACACTAATCTTGTGGTCTGCTGTGGGAGGACACTTAAATCTGCTTTGCAGGCTGAGCACGATGACTTTGGGCAAAACAAACCTTAAGAATGTACTTGACTTTGTGCCTTAATAAAAAGGGGGGGAACAAAAAAGCATCTGAGATTGAGGCAGTGACATCTCAGGTGGACACGTTTATGAAAATATCATATCCTGAGGGCTATATGCTCCTGCAGAAGTGTGTCTTCGGAGGTTTAATATAAAGTTATGTGAGAAATGCTTGCAAAAGAGGGCAGAAAAGGTTTTCCTGGGGAAGAAGAAAGAAAATAGTGTACAACTGTTAAATTTGAGATTAAAGTCACCTCAAAACACCAGCGTAGTAGTCTAGTTTGTCACAAAGCCCTGAAAGATGTGTTAAGGCAGTAAATGTGGCTTTAGATAGACAAACTGCTTCTGTGTGCCCCAAACCCTTAGAGCACAGCAGCTCTTCCCTGGTGCGTCCTGCCTCGCTCTAACCTGGCACGACTTGTTCCTCTGCTCACGCTTCGCTGCTTGGAGTTCAGGTCCCAAATTCCTTTTGAAGTGAGAATTTTTTGTGTAGTCCACAAGACATAACAGATGTAGGAGGGATATTTCGAAAAGTGTTTGAAATAGTTGCAGTTTTGCAATCTGGATGCCTCTCATTTATCCCTTGGTATCTTCTGTATCCCCGTGGTGCCAGAAGGTTGAGTCACTGTAACTGCCGTGATGGGGTTAAAGTAGTATCTGAGTGTGTAGAAAAAGCCTTTAGGCTCCTAAGTTAATTAAGGGATTTTGAAAAATGTGTCATGCCTCTTTAGTAGAGTCTGTCATGCATACTTCATTTTTCATGTGTTAATTAAAAATGCATATTCCTCTAGAAAAACAGCAATCCTGATGACTTACAGTTAGAAAAATATTTTCAGTATAACGTCATAACATGTTTGACTGTTACAAATGCCTTTCATTTTTCTCTCGTGTAGGTTGAAGTACAGCAATGTGCTCTGCTCTAGTTATTTTTAGCATTGGTAGTATCTATGTTCGATTGCTAGTGGTTTAAATAAAGGCTGCTATTAATCACTGAAAGATGTTATGAGAAAGCCCATCTTCAGAAGCGGTGGTTTGCGAAGTATAAACTACCGAGTGTCTAGGGATTTTCTACACCTTTAAAAGAGCGTTACGGTTTCATGGTTCTGTTGGTAGCGGAATATGAACTGGTGAGAGGGTGACTGCAGTGATCTATGTGACTTCAGTGGGTGCTTTTGGGTAAATACATTTTTTCAACCAGCACAATTTAACAAGCTAATTCAGTTATTTGCCAGCTCAGTAGAAATACTTGTTGCATATTAAAAAAAAGAAAAGACCAACTTCCTTCCCCTCAAAAAAAACAAATCTCAAAGACCCCGAATATGCTCTTCCCAGGTGTAGGGAAGGCTCCATCCTTTGCCAAGAAATGAGTCTTTAGTTTCAAAAGCTTATTAAACTGCTGAAAGTTATTCTTAAAGGCATCATAAAATAATGGTAAGTCTGCCTGGTTTGCAAAAACCCTATTGCATAATTCCTTTTGTGTGTTAATAATCCTCGTAACTGCTTTAAATGATTGCCTTAATTACCTTAATGAAGTGTCTCTTCATAGAAATATTGAATGTTTTCTTCCTCATTACCTTTTTTAGCTCTGCGTTATCAGCGCAGTGCTTAAAACAGTTGGATAAGCTGCCGAACATTTATTTGCTTTTGGCTTTCTGGCAAAATGTATATGTGGAGAATCATTAAACATTAATTATGTAGAAAATAAATGACTGGGAAGGAAATGGCAAATAATCTCACAAAAAAAAAAGCCTAACTACTGTATAATGACAAGCTTTCGTTCTCAAAATGAGAGGAATTAAAAGCGGGGCTTTCAAACGGAGAATATTGATGAATAATGCAACTATTAACTGCGTAACTCAGTACGGGAAGTGTCTGAGTGTGCGGAACTTGTCCAGGTGGAGACGCGCTGGAGAGCTCTGTGTTACAGCTGCTCCTCTGTCTGCTTTAGGCCTTCTCATGCAGAGAAAGGAAAACTGCAACTTTCTGGCATTTTCACAGCCGTCCTTCCTCTCCCCTTCACTCCCAGACCTTTTCACATGCTGTCAAAATGCACTCTTGCTCTTTGCAACGAACCGTCCCGATGCCACAGGTGGGTCTTTTTCTGCAAAGATACTAAAATGCTTTATAATGGGCTCACTGCTCGCTTTTATTCATGACGAAACAGCGGCATTGGCAGCAAAGTGTTTTTCCCGAGAGGAGCTGGCAGGGCCGGGGCAGAGCAGGGCCCGCAGCCCCGCGCTGAGCGGGGTGGGCTGGGTTGTAGTCCTGTGCACGGCCGGTAATCGCCTTTACTGCTCGCCTGGCGCTCTTAGTGAGAACCTGTCCTTCCTAAATCGCCGGCAGCCTCCTTGGGACAGTATGATCCAGCTGGGATTAGTCTTGACTAATCTTACTTTGCTGCAAAATAACAATTCCTCAAAGCTCAGATTGTTTGGAAGAAAAGGGTCATTTTTAAAACGGCGTCTTAAGTTGTAACTTGTTTTTTTTGAGAACTAAGCTTTGAATTATCCAAACTTGCTGTTTCCCTCCTGTAAGAGCCATTCTGAATATGCTGCTTGAGTGGTTTCTTTTGGCATTTCAACAGGAACACGAAACTGCACAGAAAGTGTCTTTGGAGCTTGAAATACAAAGCTGATATTTGGGGGCCTTCAATTTTAAATAGTGCCTCAATGTTATCGAAGTTATTAATTTGCATGCAGAAAAAAGATGCAAAAATACAGTTTGTGATTTTTATTCAGAGAAACTCTGAGTACATTGATAAGACAAGGAAAGTGTAACTTTGAAAACATTTCCTATAATAGTGGATGGTGGCAGAGCTAGTTTTATTTATGCAGATTTACATGTAAGCAAAAAGATTTCATATGCACGTGCTGTAGCATGTCTTGATGCCAAGGAAAAACAGAGTACGCTCTGACAGTGTGAATTTTTCCTGAAAGGACACACACAGGTAGAGATTTAGGAGAAGCAAAGCCACCCAGAAGAGCGGGCTGCATCGACTGGTGTTTTCCATAGATAACACCACCTGAATTCAAGTCATGTTGGGAAGGCATTGTGAAAATGCTCATTTTTAGAAATTCTGAAACATCGCTCTTTTTTCTTCCTTAGAACAGCTACACCGTTCCAGCTGTTAAGCACAGTGTGCTCGGCGGAGCTGTGACCGTGAGGTCCCCGGAGCAGACTGCAGAGGTCTTCACGGGACCCGTCCCTGCAGCCTCCAGCCACCTCGCCACCCTGGGCTGGACTCCAGCAACCTGCTGGGCTGGCTGAAGGGGCGCAAGGAAGCGGAATCTGGTTAAATCGCATGTGGTTATTTGTTTGCTAGTAGCAATTAAAGGTTAATTAAAAAAAAAAAAATCAGGGGTTTTGATGTGATTTCTGCTGTCTTGTTTTCACATTACTCTGATTTTCAGCTCCTGGTTTCCCCTTTGATTCCCACGTGCCAGTGCACCACGTCTGGGGATGGGGAGGGGAAGAGGCAGTGGTTAGCACAGACTGAAAACTTTAAATGAGCCCCCCAAACCTGTTTTAATTGATTTCTTTCCCTGGGAAAACGTTTATGTTCATACTGGGCTCTGTGGGCTCCTTCTGCCCACTCTCCGTTGCTCCCTGCCTCCCGCTGTCACTAAATATTGCAGCAGCGGGTTTCATTGCTCTTCCCTCTCCCTGCCTGGTGGGATCCTCCAAAGCCTGGCGCAGACAGAGGAAAATGTTAATGAAAATAAACCTGCTAAGGAATAAATAAGCAAAAAGGAGCGTATCCCTTTGGGTTGCTCATTTCAGAAAGATCCTCGTGGTTAGGCGGAGTCTGGCTGGCAAGGGTTTCCCCTGCAGCCGCTCCTTCGCTCCTTTTTCTTTTGCTGTTTTTATTTCTCTCTGCATTTCCCGGAGTTGCCTCCTTTCCCCTCAACACCTTCTTGCGCCCCAGGCACACGGCATACAGCCGGCTGAGCCGTCTGCGCCGGCATCCACCGAGGAGCTGCTGCCGTAGCGCAGGCCGGTGGCACGGCACCAGCGCCGAGAGTTCGCTGACCCCACTCAGCACTTCCTTTCCCACTGCTTGTGCTTCAACCCAGAGTGAAAGATGCCATTCCGACACAGGGAACTGAAACAGTGGTGACAAAACACCGGGGAGGTAACGCTGAGCGAGCCAGCTCTTTGCAGCAAGAGCTCTGTGCCGCAGGGCTTATTAAACAGGCAATATTTTGTATTTGTCCGTTACAGGTATCGATAGCTTCTCATTTGGTGCGTGGCATCTGTCGCCTTCCCCACCAGGAAAGCGCAGTGCCATGGCACAGCCGTCAGCTGCCCTGCTACGGGCAGTGAGAGCTCTGCGTTTAGACATCGTGGTGGCCATGCCGCTGAGCCTCAGGAGCATGGGTACAGCTGAATCTTTTTGTTCTCCAGAAATAACCCCAATTTTCTAGGCCTCGGTGGTTTTTAAAAGGAGGTTTTCCATTAGCTTTCCATCAGAGAGCCGCTGGCAGCGCTGCCAACGTCCCCGCTCCCTCTGAAAAGAGATGACGGGATGCAGCCCCTGTGGCGTCAACGTGGGTTTGCTGATTTTTTTTAATACAAGGAAATAGAATGAGTGAGAAATGCATTAAAATTTGTTTCAAGCAGAATATTTTTAAATACAAATGAATTTTTAGGAACTGTTTCATTGACATGCATAGCTTTATGTAAACATTTGAGAAAGGTGAGGGATTGCGATAACCGCTTGAATACAAAAAGTCACTCAGACCAAGGTAGGAGTGAAACAGAGCCATATATTTTTACCATCTGAGCTCAATGAAAGGCAAACAAATGAGGAAAAATAAACTGGACGTTTACAAAAGGCCTGGGGTGGGAGCAGCTGCCAAGTCCCTGAGCAGTTTGCCGAGCCCAGTGCCCTGGCTAAAAGGTGCTGCTACGAGGCCTCTTTCTGTTCCCACTGGAAATCCTGTTCCACAGCATTTTATTACCCAGATGCTCCCCTTTTAGGAAACCTCACCGTTCATATCCCTGTCATTCTTAAAGAAGGTGAAAGGTGCAAAATCCCCTGCTTTTAAATTAGCAAGTTAAAAGGTAGTCGGAAATTAGGAGTGGAAACACCCTGGCTGTCTTCGCTCTGCTGTGCGGGGCAAAGGAAAAATGAGACAATTTTCATTTCATGTATGGTACCTGACGGACTGGTACCACAATAGCCCAACTAAAATGTGAAATACAAAGAAGAAACCTAATTTTTTTCTTTTTCCTAGTATGCTTCTTGGGTGCAGTTGCTTGAGGATAGTAAATAAGAATAGCAGATCATTGTAATTTAGAGGCAGCACCCAAGCATGAACGGATATTATTTTAATAGTTTCCCAGGAAGCATATTAACATTTTTATACTCTGAAATACCACACATGAGAAAGAAAGGATCAAAGGAGCCGTGAGCTTCATGGGATGAGGAGGTCTGGGAGAGCTGGGCTGGCGAGGGCGGGGAGCTGAAGCACCAGTAAAAGCTGCGTTTCCTCCATGGGAACCAGTTAGCCGTAAACCCAACGCCTTGGATAATGTTGTGGCGCATCAGAGGACTTTACCGCTTCCTTCATTTGCCTTTCCAGAGCAGAGGTTTTCATTAGACGTGCACCACTTTGTGTTTAAAGAGACACGGTGGGTGTTTTGCAGTGGGAACTGGTTTTGCTGAGTTTATCCTCTGCAGCACTGCTGTGAACTGAGAAAGAAGCTGGTGGAGAGGTGGGACACGACGGGGCAAAGCCCTTCCAGAGCAAAAGGGTAAAACCCACCGTGCTGAGCTCCTTCCTGCGCCAGCCCTCCTTTCTCCTCGTTGTGGCAGACCAGTTTCAAGCCCAGCACGCGTTAGCGTTGCCTTCGGGGAGGCTTTGCTGGCCCCCGGGGCTGCCACCACCGAGCACGGGTGTTCTCCACCGACACAATCCCACGCACGAGGCACCGGCCGGGGTCTCCCGGCACCACCTGCCCTCGCTCCCTGCACACGGAGCTGCGGCTGGAATCTGCTTTCTGTTTGAAGCCAGGCCAATGCGTCGCTGGGCCGTGCGTACACACACGCTGCTTAAAGGTCCCTCCGATTTCCATTATGGCCCATGCGGCCGCAGCTCCCTCTGCCCAGCGCCATCCCCTGCAAGGCTTTTTTGCTGTTAACAGCAGAGGAAGAAAGAGCAATAAATGTGTGCTGCCGGTCCTGGGGGTGAACATAAAGCAGTGCCTCCATATACTTTTGTTTACTCTGAGAGCATCAAAGACGTCAGTGAGTATTTTTTTTCCCTAGGGCTTTTTTTTTATTCTTCTCATTTTCATTTCTCCTCATCCTCCCAGGCAGAGGACAGCTTTGCTCCCTGACCAACCGCTTGCCTGTCTGGAGTTAAACAGGAGCTGAGCGCTGTGCCGGACTGGGGCTGAAGTGTCCCCTGAGCACTGGTGGGACTGGGCTGAACTGGAAATGCACCTTCTGGACACCCGCATCGGTGGTTTACACCAAGGGCTCAGGTTTGGGTGCAGCAGTACGAGAGCCCAGGGAAACCCACTGGCTTCTTGGTGCTCCATGGCAAAGGCGGACACATCCGATGGTGGCTGATGCATGGGCTCGCGTGGAGCCCGGCATGGAGGCAGAGCCGCCTGAAGCCACCGAGGGCTATTTCCAAGGATGCATGCCGTCTGTGCAGAGCTTTGCTCTCCTCCCACGGATATTTCCTTGCCATGGGACCTAAGCAGCTGTTACATTCCCTTAAAAAAAACCCCCACCTTTGCAAAATTTGGCAATGTATATTTTGTTTGCTAGAAACCTCTACTCTTTCTTTGCCATGAAATGCGTTCCTGCTACCTCCTCCCTGAGTCGCCGAATAACTAGCACCCCTCAGAGCGGGGATGTGGCTGGACCCTGCCAAGTAATTCCCACTGCGGGGGGGTGCCAGGCACTTGCAGCCCCGGGCGTGAGGTACGCCCCAATAAATGAAGTCTGGGCATGTTTCGCTGCGTGCGGGAGAGGAACGGAACCCCAAGTGCAGCGATGCCCGGCCATGCACCCCCAGCCCCGAGGCCAGCCTGCACCAGGCTGCGTGGGGGGGGTGTCCTGCTGCGAGGGGCTTCCCCGGGGCCCGGGTTCTGCGCTGGGAGGACACCACGAGATTTCATAAGCACTAAAATACCAAAAGCTGAGTTTCCTTCCTGCCTCTGCACAACACACAGCCAGCACTGGACTGCCGCGCTTTTTGGGTAGTTGCTGTGGCTTTTTAAGGATATCTCCCCAACGTGGATCTGTTGCAGCGGGCGATGTTTGGATACTCAACCCTTCTTATGCGGGGCGTCGCTGTCAGAAGGAAGAGCCCCGTCACTGGCAGGAAAACAGGAATATTCCCTGCATCCCGACAGCAGAGCTGCCTTGCACTCACGCTGGAGATGCAAACAGGGTTTCAGCCAACTGTTCATAAATAAGTCCCTTGTGCCTAGAGAAGGCTCTACGGCTTTCCGTATCATCTGGCTTGTGGCAGGAGATGAGCCGAGTCCAAAGGGTGGCAGTCAGAGCCACTCCGGTTTAGCATCACTTATTTTCCTGGCTTGTGCTGGAGGTGCCAGAGAGAGGCGGATATGGGCTGTGCTCCGCTCCGTCTCCCTGGTCCTGCCCTCGTGCTGTCGCTGAGCCTTCGGCTTGCTGCGGGTGAGAAGCTGGGCTGTGGCCAGGGCTGTGTCAGGACAACCTCTCCCGCTCAGTATTTCCAAGCAGATTAAGCGGTAGGCAGAGTAGCCTTAAGCATTCCTCTAATTAAAACAAAATCCCTCGTGGCCTCTTATATACAGAGAGATATTACAGACTTAAGGGATGTATAAAATGTGTATTTATTGATTGGATCAGCTCTTGCAGCTCCTTCCATAGAGTTCAGTGAGAGCGTTACTAGACGCCTGGCCGGGCTGGCGAGGAGAGCAGGCACGGGGGGTTTGGCCAGTGCTTTCACTGATGCCAGCCCGCTGGGCTGCGAGCCCAGGCACCTGTGTCACGGTGAGCCCGGGAATACCTGCCTGGTATATATACATATAACCATTTATACGCATAGCTACCTAGATATTTCACCTCCAGTGCCCGTCCTGAGGAGCCCCTTGTTTCTGGTCCTGCTTTGCCGGGCTGGGGCTGGTGCTGGCATGGGATGTGCTGCCCGGCGCTGGGCTCCCACCACCGCCCGTTCACCGGCTGTGGGTTTGCGGAGTTGCGCCCACAGTGGGTCGTTTCTGGCTGCTTTGCTCCCGAGTCCACTCGCAATGGTCGTTTTTTCGATTGTGGGAAGGCAAGATCCTTTCTGGTAAAGACCCAGCAGTGATCGAGGGATGAGACGTGCTTTCCAGTGAGAAAAAAAAACACTCAAAAGCTTTTGCAGGCTGAGATTTTGTGCTTAGCAAGTTGCCCCACCACAGTCTGAACGCCAAGAAATGTAAGTGTGTAGTGGAAATGTCTGCAGGCCTGGATTAAAATGGCGCTGGCAGACTGTAACTTCCACAGCGTAAACATTACAGAAAAACAGTGTAAATATGGGGGATTCTATTTTTTTTTCTCATTTTTTCCCTCACTCAGGCCAGGAACTGCTAGAGCTTAAATAAATCACTGCAGAAGTGAAACTGACCTAAATCATTTTCCACAGCGCAGACCTTGTCTCCTGCTTTTGGAGCTTCTTGTATTTATGCTGTGCCAGAAGAGAGTTTAAGTTGTCTGTAAGGCAGCAGCTCCTTCCCACGCCCTGGGGAGCTCGGGGGAAGGTGTGAGATCAGCTCGCGTGTGGCAGCAAGGCTGCTGGGGAGACAAAACCACCAGCTCACGCGTGCTGGGGGAACCAGCGGGTGGTTTTGGTGCTGCACCATCCCGTGCTTGGTGCTGGCAGGTTACCCTGCACCGGTGCGGGGCTGCAGCTCCTCCGGGCTCTGCTTGTCCCCATGTGAGCACCCAGTCGGGTCATGCATGAGTGCCTAAATAATTCATGTGTAAGTGTCTAATCAGCGGCTGCGCAAGTGCCCAGTTAATTTACATTTGAGCACCCAACCAGTTCATGCATGAGCACCCAAGTAGTGCCCGCATCAGCACCCGATTAGTTCACGCTTGAGTGCGCGGGAGGTGCATGAGTGCCCGACCAGTGCGCACGTGAGCAACCGAAAAGATCCTGCATGAGCGCGCAGTGAACCTGCACACAGATTCACAATTAGTTCACACACGAGTGCAGGATTAGTCCACGCATGGATGCCCAGTTAGCGCATGCATGAATGCCTAATTACTGTGCACATCAGCACCCAATTAATGCATGCATGAGCACCCAAGTAGTTCACGCATGAGTGCCCAGTTATTTTGCATATGAATGCCTAATTAGTGTGTGCAAGACTGCTCAATTATTTCACGCATGGGCACCAAGTGATTTACACGTGATTTCTCAGTCGGTTCACCCACGAGCGCCCAGCATGTTCCTGGAGCAGAGACATCCCTGGGGACTGCAGCCCGTGGCTGACCTGCAGCAGGGAAGGAAGGAGCCCGGCAGGGCAGAGGAGACGCAGAGAGCAGCGCAGAGATGCGGCTGCTGTAGATGTGCTGCGGCGGTGCAGGAGGAGACCCCCGCCCTGCAGCCAGCCCAAAGCAACCCGGCATGCCTTGGCACCCCGGAGCTCATCTGAGGGCAGCGCTCTGCTCTGCTTGACCACAAAAAACCAGCCCTGGTGAGTGCTGTGGCTCACAGGAGGGTGGAGTAGATGATCACAACAGCCCTTCCAGCCTTAAAAATTTCAGAAGCCTTTGATGTGCAAGCAGGGCCTCTTGCAGATAAACCACGTTGGGTTTAGGGCTTGTGCTGGAGCACCCAGACAAATGCTATAATGGGAGGGAGGACAGAAAAGAAAAAAATGGAGAAACTCAAGGGAAGAAGTCAAATTAGCACTTGTCCTTGACCTGGCCCTGCAAGTACACCGAGTCTGTGTCCTGAAACCCCTCTGCCTCACGGTCAGACTGGAACCCCTGCAAAGCCCACTGCGGGAGCGAAGCCACAAGGCATGGTCACACAGCATGTGGTTTGACGTGACTTTTCCTTTGGTGTTTATGTTGTCTCTAAACCCGTCTTTCACTTTGGGAGCAATCAGATTAAAGGGAGTTCCCAGCTCTCTGTGCACCCAGCTGGTCTGCGAGCCTGGGCTGGGGTGCTGGGAGCTGGGAGCCGCGGGCTGGACGGCTCAGCCCGCCTGGGCTGTGCCACCCCTCATCCCTCCACATGCACAAAGGCAGTTGTTGTGTTCCCGTGCTAATATGACCCCGCCGAGATTCCGGAGAGATATTTTTATTTATGCATCCTGCATGAACTGCACACCGCAAGTCACTTGCAAAAACTCGCGGAGAGCAGATGACCTGAATACATATTAATAAGGCTCACAAGTTGTTTAGTATTAGTTTTTTCTATCACGCTTGCGGGATGGCAAGGAATGCACTACCTCGTGGAAAGCAATGTTTAGACAAAAAGCCGTCTATAGCTTGTCACATTTTTAAGCCCGTTTGCCTTGGAGATAAGCCCAGGCTGCCCTGACGTGGTGCCGTGCTGTAGCTGCCTCTGCTCCGGGACAGACCCCGGGGAGATGAGGAGCGAGAGCTCCATGCACGCTGGAGCCACGAAAAGGGCCGTGCTGGTTTTGGGGACGGGAAGGCAGGGCATTGCATGGCTGTGTTTGGGGGTTTCAGAGCCCCGGTGCGTGACGCTGATGGGAAGTGTTTGACCCAGTCCTGGGTGGTCTTTCAGATCAAGGAGCATTTCTCCCTGGGCAGGAACACCTCGACCCTCTGTGCCTGCTGCCCCGCTGCTCCCGGCAGCAGTAACGGGTAGTGACCCCTTTCCTGGCTGGGAAACCTGGGGGACAGTCCCAGGTCTGGTGTTCATGCACTCCGGTCTCACCCTGGCCTGAAAGCCTTTGCAGATCAGGCATGGGGACAAGGTGCTCAGATCACCAGACACAGGGAGAACCTGGTTCCCAGTGCCCAGGGGGGAATGTGAGAGTAACCCCTGGGAGACAGAAATGCGCCCAGACTGGGTCTTTGCAGTGAAGAGGGTGGCAGGTAGTGAAAATGCTTTATCGCCCCAAAGTTGTGAACAATAAACCGGGGGACTTGGGGTCTGATACTGATGTTAACAGACTGCTTACGGTGATCAAACCCTCAGCACCAGCGGTGGCAGCTCCCCGCTGGAGTTTTATAGAGCATTTCCTTTTATAGGGCATTTTCTTTTTCCATGGGATTTATTCAGGTTCTATAGCAGGGATTCGGGGAGATAATAACGTACATTAACCAGGGCGCTGGAAACTGCTTCGCAAACAAGATTGATCAAAGCAGCCCAGGACTGATAGCAAACCTTCTGTAATGCAGTTTGCAAAACACTTGCCAAAACAATTACTCCTGGTAAAAAATAACTCATTGGGCAGCCTCGGGGGGGCTGTGGCCGCTGAGGGACCCAGCTCCAGCAGCTGGAAAGCTGGCGGCCGGGGACTGCAGCGATGAGCAAGGGCCAGATCTGGCTCCCCCTCGCCTGAGGCAGGTGCCAGGTCTCGGTATTGAGGTGTGAGCACCCGAGAGGAGCTGCCTGCCGGATCCCACCCTGGGCTGATGAGGGTGCTGGGGTGGCAGGTCATTGGGGTGCCCGGCTGCATGCAGACCTGTCACCCCAGGCAGCGCTTGCCACCCCATGGGTACCTCATGGATGGGCTGTCACTTGCCAGGGAGAACAACGTGTTTTGCAAGGGGTCCAGCTCTGGAAGGCTTTCCCCCCGGCAGAAGATGAACGTGGGGTTGAGCTCCTGGCATCTCGTGCCAGCATCTCATTTCTGTGCCCTTGCTTTGCAGCACGTCTCTGCAAGGAGATCGGGAGCTGACGGCTCTTTGCTCCGTGCATCAGCCACAGGAGGATGAATATCAGCGATTGCGGTGTCACTAGACGAGGAAGAGCACTCGCAGCCACCCTGGCTGTGATGTTCATGCTCCGGCCGCAGCAGGCAGGACCTGACGGAGGCGATTTGTGTTGATACGATGAAGTGGCCAAATCCCGCTTTGTGTGGAGCAGCAGCCCTGCTCCGGGGTGCCTGGGTGTCACTGCCGTGCCCACAGCCCCCGGGACACATGGGGAGAGCGAGGAGGTGAATTAATACAAGGAGGTGCTTTACTGCTGCTGTTGTTTTTATTGATTATTGACAAAAAAGAGCGACTGATTGTGGAGTCTGGAGAAGAGCAAGGTGGTGAGCAGAGGTGCAGGAGACATGGCGGAGGAGGAGAGAGGGAAGGAATTCCTGCAGGGAGAGGAGACGAAGGCGACATTCCTACAGTCATCTGCTATGGACGTGTGCTACAAAATACGTCAGTGTGCCATGTCCATGGCGGGGCAGAGCAGAAGTAGTGGGCTAAGTTGTAGCAAAGTCAGTTTAGGTTAAATAAGAAGAAAAATCTCCTATGGAGGATGTTACTGCGGAGGTGCAGCATGGAAGCGGAGCTGGTGCGATGCTGCAGCCGTGCTGTCAGCCTAGCTTTTGGTTCCCAGACCTCTGCGTTTCTTAGGGCAGATGTGCACAAAGTCTGTGGTTTTTGACTTAAAATCGCGTGGGATTGGAAACACGTCCCGTGGGAAAGCGTGCGGCCATGGGGCAGGAGGAGCACAGCCTTAGATGGCAAACTGCTCCTCGCCGCCAGGCCCTGTTCCTGTTAATCCCTGTGAAGTGCCTTATATAGTGCACTCGGAGGAATTTATAAATAAATGCTTTTTGTCACGATTCAGGAACGCATCTCCCTCCATGGCATTTGAAGCACTTTCTTCTGTCAAGGCCATGCTCCTTCCTGTGCAAAGAGCAGTGCCGAGCCTGCAGCGCCCGGCGGCGGCCGCGGCCGGGGCTGTGCTGGGCAGGGTGGGGGCTCCTCCACCTCCTTTTGCTGCTGACCGCTTTGGGGAAGGAGGCAGGACGTAACTGGGATGGGGTTACACTGGGATTACAGAAGCAGCCACCCACACTGGAGCCAGCTCTGTGGACCATTGACTGTCACCATTGGGGTTCAGGGCCACTGTTTTATACCTCGTCCCTTCGCAGCTGGGTCCCCAGGGCAGGTCCCTCCTGCCCCAGGCTGAAGGTGCCCATGGACGTCCCCGGGACAGGCAGGGCAGGAGGGAGAAGAGCGCTGCTTCTGCGCCTGCTTGCACCAGGAAAATACCGGGAGGTCCGGAGCATGGGAGTCCTCGTGGGAAAGCCTGGGCCTCCCGTTGTGCAGGACAGACCGGACAAGCATCGCTCAGCAGCTGCCTCTAGCCTTAAAACCTGCTGAGCCCCCGTCATCTGCCCGGCCTCAGCTCAGGATTAATAGTGTAGTAAAACCAGACTTCGCGGTTGTCACTCTGGCTCACATGAGGATTGAGCAGAAACTCATGGCAGCAGGAACAGAGATCTGACTTACAACAGTTCAGATCCCTCCCTGCTAACGAAGCTCCTTCATTAGCAGGAGATGGTGTAGCAATAAAGGCCGGGCAACCTGGCTGTGCCAAGGGTGGTGGCATCCCGACCCGCAGGTCTGGCTCGCCTGTGGCAGCAGCGCTGCAAGACTGGTTTGGTGTTTGCTGGATACCAGAGCTCCTTGGAGGAGAAAAGCAGAGGGTTTCCTCCACAGCTCAGTGCCAGGGAGGGAGGGAGCTGCCTCCTCCAGCACAGGCAGGCTGGTTCCTGTGCCTGCACCAGGGCCATAGCTGGGTTCTGTGCCCGCGGCGCTGCAGCCCTGATGCAAACTGTGACTCCGTTCTGGCCCAGCAAGGGGAGAGGCGAGGCTCTACGCCTCCCGCTCTGGGATGCTCATAAAAAATATCCACAGGACTCAGAGGTCTGTTGCCTCAACAGAAACTCAGCAGAGCTATAAATAGCCCAGCCAAGCATCGTGCGGTGAACCTGAGCAGAGCCGGCTGCCCTTGCAGCCAGGCACTCCCACGAGCCTCCCGGGGACGACCGGCTCTGCTGCTCTGCAGCATGGCCCTGGGGAGCCTGCCTGCTCCAGCCGGGCAAACCTAGACCATGCTGCAGCCTACGGGGACGTGGGTCTGCCCCATCCCCACTCCCAGGGCTCCCCATGGGCTCCTGTATCCCGGGTACCCTGCAGAACTCTGACCTCCTGCCTCCCCCAAGCAGGTCCTGCTCTGGCAGCTGCCCATCATCTGCCCGGGCATGGCCTTTCCCCCCTCCTCAGCCCCGAGTTCAGCACCTCCAGCTCTCTCTAGTCATGTGGAGCCTCTGGAAACATCACCATAAAAATATTTACTGCTGCTGAGATGGAAGCCCATAAAGGGCTGTAGCTAAGCCTGTTACTGCATTAGCGCTGGCATCCAAAACAGACGAAGGCAGGGTCCCAGCTGGCAGTGGCCTCTGGTGACCCAGAGCATGTCAGTGGGTGCAGGGCATCGCCTGTGTCCAGGCAGGACGGGCACTGCCCGCTCCCCCTGGGGAGCAAGAAAAGTCAACGTGCAGAAGAAGGCAAGAAAAACACTGCTCCAGGAGTGCAAAGAGACCATCAGTTATTTCCCAGAGCGGTGCAGAGGGATCTCGATGATAATAAGGCTGAGGCCTGAGGCTGTAATTTGATGGCCGCAGCCCAGCCCTCCCCTCTGGCCGCATATTTGTTTATCGACACTTTGCTTGTCGGACGGAGCAGCTCTTGATGCAGCCCCGGGATGTCCGCAGCTCCCGTGTGTGCGGTGCTGGGCAGACAGCAGGTGACCTGCAGCCATTCCCCGGCTGATGCACCCAGGCTTCGAGCATCTGAGCTCAGAGGGGATGCTGATGCCCTCAAATTATCCGTCTGAGGCTGGAGGTCAGGTTCCATGCCGCCAGCGGTGGTCTTAGAAACTTAGTGCTGTGCCCTGCAGCGTTAGTCCTCACTTGCTTTTCTGCTCCTCTCTGGTTTCTGCTATCTTAAGGCTGAAGCTGAGGTCTGGACCCATTTGGGAATAGTAAATATTTTATTTGCTGTTGGGAGTTTTGACCAGTATCTCAGAGACTGCAAAGGTCACACCAGGAAATATCCACTTCATTAGCAAAAAGGATGAGCCCATTCCTGGGTTGCCTGCTCACGAGGCAAAAGCGCAGCCATGGAGTGAACTCCAGCCTGTCCCCCGAGTGCTGTTATCAGCCGTAGGCTTGTATTCCTTGAGCAATCAAATTAGATAGATTTCAGTACCCGGAGTGGCCTCCCTGGTTCTCAAGGCCACGCATGCAATTAAAACTGGTCTCGTTAAGAGCCAGCTGAGCCCGGGCAGCGCTGTCTCCATCTTGCCGCTGTTCACACCAGCAGCACTGTGTGAACACCGCGGTGTGGGAATGGGGATGGCACAGGAACGGGGACTTACTTTGTTTTGCTGGGCTTTTCTGCAGGTGGCTTCTGCAAAGGGCTTCTTGGCACTTCTGCTCAAGTGAAATGGAGCAACCAAAACGGGAGCTGGCTGGCAGCCAGCCTGGCAGATGGGCCCGCGGGGGCAGCCCGGGGGGCAGATGTATGTCCGGAGCACGTTTATCGAGGGCAGGAGCCCCACAGGGGAAAGCCAAGTGGCTGAAGTGCCGGTGTCACACCTATGTGCCAGGATCCTGCTGGCCCTGCTGCTCCCTCGCTGCCAGCCCCAGCGCAGACCTCACGGGCGGGTGTGTGGGCAGCAGACGGGTTACAAGTGTGAGTCTCCTTCGCTGTTTCCCACCCTGAGATCTGCACATGGGCAGCGTGAGGTTTGGCTGCCAGCCCCCCACCAGCTGTGGGGACCCCGCTGCAGGGCTGCCGGTGGCGGGGCTCAGCGGGTTCCCTGCCAAGGCACCGCAGCACTGGATCAGCCCTTCAACCCGCTCCAACGGCACTGGTACCTGCTGAGTTACACGCGCTTTACCACAGCTTTACTCCAGGGAGAGCAGTATCGCAAACCAGGGTACCACAGTGTTGCATCAGGCCTTTCCCCAGATTTGGGGTGAACAGAGAGTTTTTATTCTCCCCTTTGTCCTTACTTTGGCTTTCACACATACATGAAACATCACACATTCTCATGGTGAACGTACGATGAAGCTGTTCGAACAGCCGCCTGTCACCCCCGAGTGCTGGTGTGGTCCAGGGCCGCTTCTCGGCAGCGTGGTACCCGGGGTTGGGATTTTATCAGCTTTCCCACATGAAGCAGGGCTGGACCTGGCAGGAAAGAGACCTGGCAGGACTTGCTGAGACACCCCCAGGGAAAAGCAGCAGCTCCTGCAGGACATGGGACTGGTTTTACTGAAAGATGCTCCCACATTTGCTGGGCATCCCCCAAGATTTGCTGCCAGTGGAAAAGCAGAAAAAAAATAAGAAATGAGGGAGCCCTCTTGACGTGTTCAGGAGGGGGAAATCTGTTTGGCTTTGCGGGGCAAGGAGAGATGCTGAGTCCGGCGGGGGAAACCAAGCACCTGCCTGCCTGAAAACACAGACATCTGGGGACAGTGGAGGAGGAGGAGGAGGTTACATCGAGCTCCAGGAGACCTGGATCTGTTCCTAACGGGGCCACTAACGGCCTCAGGGACATGTCACAAGTCACTCTCTCCTGCTACTGTCTTAGTTTCCTTAGCCGTAAATGTGAGAAGCTGCAGCGATGCCAGCCAGCTTGGGAGGGTCTCACAAGGCTCAAGTGATCAATGACCACCACGCATTAAAGATCTCAGGTGGAAGACGCCGTCGAGGTGCAAAGCTACAACTAATCACCGCTGACAGAACTGGTTTTTTACTCTTAGGTTGAGCCGTCTTTCCAAGAACACTTTGCACATGGCGGTCCCTGGCCTGCAAGCAGCTCTGAGGACACAGAGAAGTCTCCCGGGATGCCAGGAATTCACTGGCGGGGAACCACAGGCGAGACCTGGTTTTACGTGTACACAGCACTGCTGAAATGCAGCCATTTTGGGTGGCCGTGGTGCTTGGTGCCTGGTGACATCACCGCAAATCCTGCCACAAAGATGCCCCAGGATCTCTCAGGGTTGGCAATATAATCCTAAAGCCACGGAGGCTGCCTCCGCTGTAACACTGCCCTGCTTTCAGCACCCGGCTGAGCTGCCATGCCACACAGCTGCCCAACGCTGCAACCAGAGCCCTGCGGTGCCCGCTCAGACCCGCAGCAGGGCAGAGCCTGGGGAAGGCGGGGGGGCACAGCCTGCCCTTATGGTGCCGACAGGCCGGCCTGGCTCCGGGCTCTGTCACCGGAGATACACCCCTGTCACGCCTGGTGTGAGGGCAGAGCCAGGCCCATGGCGGTCAGGGACACCACAGCAGCAAGGCCACCCCCAGGGATCGGGCCGTCCCAAGGCAGTTCCCCCCAGGGGGATCAGGCCTCCCCGAGGCCGTGGGGCCCTCCCAGGGGTTGAGGGTCACCCCTGCGGACTGGGGTCCCCAAGGCAGAGGGGACCCCCGCAGAGGAATCATGGCCCCCTAAGGCAGCAGAGACCCCTCCAAGGGAATCAGCCCCCCCAGGGGATCAGCGTCCCCAGGGCGGCAGGGACCCCCCAGGGGATCGGCCCCCCGGGACCAGGCCCCGGCCCCTCACGGCACAGGGGTAGGCCCCCGCCCCCGCGAGGCACCGCCCCGCCCCGCCCCGCGCCGCCCCGCCCCGCGCTCGCCCCGCGGCATTGTGGGATGAAACAGGATGTAGGCAGAACAGCGCGGGCGGACGGGCCGGGGCGGCGGGCAGCGCCGCTGCGCAGCCAATGGGGGTGCGGCGTGCCGGGCGGCGCAGCCAATGGTGGGGCGACGGGCCGCGCGCCGCAGCGGGCGGGGCGGTATTTGAGCGCGGCGCGGCGGCGAGGCGCAGAGCGCTCGGCGCGGCGCAGGAACGCAGCGGAGCGGGCTGAGGCGAGCGGGTCCGGGCCTCCTCCCACCTCCTCCTCGGTGCCGTGCCTCGCCCTCCCAGGGCGGCCCTGTCACTGTGAAGGTGAGCGACGCCCTCCGTCGGGCCGGGGCGGCGGAGGCCTCCGCGTCTCGCCTGGCACCGGTCGCTCCGTGTGCGAGGTGGCGGCGGGGCTGCCCCGGGGGGAGGGAGTCGCGGCCATGGCCGGGCGGCGGGCGGCTCCGGCCCGTGGGTGGCTCCCGGCGGCGCTCGGACCCCGCCCCGGTGGCCTGCCGCCGGTGCGTTGCCGGCCCCGCTCCGGGCAAGGTCACCGCCGCCTCGGGTGCCCCCGGGGCTCCCCCCGTGAAGGTCACGCAGGGCTCCGGCCTGCACATGCGCCCGGCTCCTGGGAGCGTCTCCCCGGGCCCCGCTCCGCCCTGGTGGGGAAGAGGCTGTGCCGCACCCCCTTCCCAGGGCCCTCTCCGGCCGTGGTGGGGGAGGCGGTGGGTGCTGGGCTTGGGCCTCGTCCCACTCTTAGGGCGCCGTCCTGCCCGGGGAGGGGAAGAGTGGGTGCAGGGGCTTGTGTCTCATCGCTGTCCCAAAGCTGCGTCTTGTCCTGGTGAGGGAAGGAGTGGGTGCTGAGCTTGAGCATCATCCCCCTCCTAAAGCCCCATGCTGTCCTGCTGGGGGAGTGGTGGGGTGCTGCGCTTGGGCCTCATACCCCTTCCAAGACCTCATCCTACCCTGGGGAGGGAGGGGTTGGGTGCTGGCTTAGGCCTAATCCCCTTCCCAAGGCCTCATCGTGCCCTGGAGTGGCTGCTGGGGCTGTGGTCTTGTCTTCCTCCCTCAAGACCCCATCCTGCCCTGGACTGGGGAAGAGGTGGCTGCTGGAGCTGTACTACTACTCCTTCCCAGGCTCATCTTGCCCTGGCCTGGGTGCTGGGGCCCTATGGTTTTCCTCAGAGAGGGCCAGACTTGGGTGGCAAGATCCTGAGGGCCAGCTGTGATCTTGTGGTTTAGGGATAAGGTGTGTACATGGTGCTGCTGAGCTGCTTTGCGGGGAGGATGCCTCTCTAACCCCACAGGGAATGAGCTGAGACTGGGGCCCTGCTCTG
Source organism: Gavia stellata (assembly GCF_030936135.1). Lineage (NCBI taxonomy): Eukaryota > Metazoa > Chordata > Aves > Gaviiformes > Gaviidae > Gavia > Gavia stellata. The sequence goes on along the minus strand of NC_082618.1, from coordinate 11,454,493 downwards.
TGGTGTTCAGGTGGGTGGATGGGGTGGTACCCAGAGCTGCTCCCTACCCCACAGTGGGTGCAGGGGACCCTCCTTCCAGCAGCACATCCTGGGGCCTCCCCCCTGGCCTGGGGAGGATGCTGTGCCCTGGAGCAGTGTGGTGCTGGGGAAGGCAGCCTGGCCAGCATTTGCAGCTCTACTGAAGGATAATCGTGTTTTTTTTCTATGGCGCTGTTGGCCCTCGGCAGCATGGGCCTGCACTGAGATGCTCCTTGCCTAAACAATGAGGGAGGAAGATGCTTTTTGCAGGTCACTCTGTGGCTGGTTATGTAATGGCGAATGCCCTCTGAACTCGGCATTCAGTGGAGGTGTGTGAAGGCCTCATGTGTGCGAGAGCTTGTTTGCCCTCTTTCTCTGATGAGGCTTTCCTGGAAGAATGACCCACGAGTGAATTTCTGCTACTTCCCTTTTCCTGTGGGCTGGACCCCCAGAAGACTTTTCCAAGGGACTGCCAGATTCCTGGATGGTGAATCCAAATCTACAGGCAGTTGGTTGGGCTGTTCTGAGCCATGGCTTGTCCTGCCAGGGTTTCTGGGCCACAGGCTAACACCCACTGGCTTAAACCACAGCACGGAGGGGAACATGCTGCCTGGAAGTGGCTCTTCCAGAGCTGTGGTAGGGGCGTGTGCTCACTGTTGGTGTTGAGCTCAGTTCCTGTCATTCCTCCTCATGCTGTTAGTGTATGTTAATAACAGTGCTCTATTAAACATTGTATCTAAAAACGTATAAATTAAGGTTGCAATAGAAGTCTTCAACTGCAGGCGGAGTGAAGAATTGAAGTATTGTAATCATAGGGCTGCAATTATGTAACTGTATTCTCTTTCTCTCTGGATAGCATGCTCCTTTAATTGCTGTAACAAAGCTACTCCTTCAGTTTTCTGGGACTGTTCCAGGAAGCGATCATTGCAGCAGATTTTCTTCACTCCCCGGTAGAGCTAAAAATGTGTAGTTTCACTATTTCAAAACATGCTTCGTAGTATCACTCGAGATTTACAGCACTGTAAAAGGGTTTAGGAAACTTAATGGTGCTCTGCAGGCTTAATGGCAAGGAGTGCCTCCAATTAAGAAGCTTATTTCTACAAAGTTTTAATATGCTCTGGTAAGAGCTGCTGCCAAGGTGAGCAGCTGAGGTCCTTCTCAATGCAGACCTTCACTTGACCAGTCCCCCAGATAACAAGTGCCTCCTGACTGGGCCTCACGTGTGGCTTGGGAGTGAGGGGTCTGGTGCCCGGAGGGGTGTTGGAGTGTGCCAGCCAGCAGCAGGACTTCACGGGGCTCCTTCCCTAGGGTGTGTGTCACAGCCTTTGCTTGAAGAAGGGCTGCAGGGCTGGGGTTGCCGAATCCCCATTTTCTAGGGGAATATGAACTGTACTGGAAACTTCCCAATGCTGAGTGCCTCGCTGGCAAGGCCACAGCATATCTACATGTAAATGGCCTCAGTGACTGGTACCAAGCACCTGAACTAACATAGAGTGAAGGGGGCTAAATGCCCAGCTCCAGTGTACCACTTTCTAGTTTCTTAAAGGTCAGGGGCAGCACTAGCATGTGGGTTTCCAGCATCTTTGTGGTTCACAGGCAGGGGGGAGGAAAAGGAGGCTGCTCTGCCAGGCCCTAGCTGTGCTAGCTCTGTGGTGGGGACTGCTTCCCCCTGCCCCTGTTTCTAGGCTGCAGCATGGTGTTAACCTGTTTCTGGCTTGTCAGACCGGCTTTGTCCCATGGGAACAGCTGAAGTCTGGGTTTCAGTGGCAAAGCAGAGGTGAGGATGATAGACTGAATGTGGAACAACACTGCTTCCAGGCTAAACTAGCAGCAGTAACTGTAACTCCTGGCGTGGGGTGGAATAAAAGCACTGCTGCTGTTAAAATGCTTCCTGAGCCTCCCTGCTGGAGACAGGCAGTCTGGGGTCCATTGCTTGCAAGGCTCTGAACAGATGATGCTCCAAACCACTGGTGCACCTGGAAGGCAAACTTGGCTGTAGCCTATCGATGTATAGGAGGGATATAGCTCTCTGCAGATCCCGTCTCCTCCCACACAGCAAGCTTTTTCTGCATGTGTTAATGCAGGTGCTGATGTTGGACTATCTCTGATCTAACCTCCAGACAGTGCCAGTGCTACAGTGCTTCAGCTATAAGGGACACCTTAGCCTGGGACTACTGTAGGCTACCCTGATAAACTCACCCTGGGCATAACAGGGGGTTTGTAGTATTGGCTTGTGACGCAGCTTGCCATAGAAAGGACAACCTCTGATGTACAGGAAGCTTCTCCTTTCTTGGGAAGGGATTAAAGGAATCTATGTTCTGCCTTAGGTTCACGATGTCTGACAGAAAGGCTGTGATCAAGAATGCGGACATGTCCGAGGACATGCAGCAGGATGCTGTAGACTGTGCTACACAGGCAATGGAGAAGTACAACATAGAAAAGGACATTGCAGCATATATAAAGAAGGTAACAAAGGGATGAGGGGGCTGCTCTGGCTGATACTTCCTGAAGCTCTTAAGTATGTGTGCCTGTTGTGAGCCTGAGTGTCTGTCTGAGACTTCCTGCTTGTGTGTTTGGAGGGAGAAGATGCTTGCTTCTTTACTGCTATTCCCAAGAGGATGGAGTGACTTCACCAAGGTCGGAGGAGGGCTATGGCAGAGCAGGGCCTGGTCTGTTGTTCTGGCAAGCTCTGAGCAAACAGTGAGTGCACTGTCCCTCTGGATTTGCCAGCCTAGAAAGCACTGGCTGCAGTCTCTCTTTAAGACTTGCTCCACAGATGCTGCTGCTTGACTTGCAGTACCAGTGCAGGGTGGGTTTACTCTGTTTCACTCCAGGTGGGCAGCTGTGCATGTGTGGTTCTGTCTGCCATGTTCCTGGCTCTGGGGTGGGTGGTGTGGAGGAGGATGGGGCCCTGTGCTGGCTGGCAGGGTTGTGAAGGGTGCTACTTAAAAATAGTGCAAGCAGCTGCCCTGGCTTGTGAAGAGGAGTCTCCCCCTTTGCAGGAGCCCATTAACTTAAGTCTCATGGTTGACGGCATCTGGGGAGCTGTCAGTTCCCTCTGTAGCCACTTCTCCAAATGGTCAGGCAAAGTGCTTTTGAAGGAGGAAAGTGTGACTTCATAGGCAATGCGGTCCTGGCACCTGGGCTAGCTTTTGGGCCTTGCTTGTAATCTAAGCTTGAATGTAAAGGATTCAAAGGTGTCTCCTAACTTCTCAGATCACTTTGATTGGAGGCAAGACTTATCTCAGAGTGCTCGGGGCAATGCAGCCTGTAAAGTGAGTGCAACGGAAGGCATCCAAAAAGAAGTTGGCCTTTATTTCCTGAGTGTGTTGGGAGGAGGGAAGCAATTTGATGCACCTTCATGCCCTAGCAAGAAAGCCTTTTCCTTACTTCAAAGGTTACCTGCAAAGAGCTCAGACTGTCTTGCTGCTGTCTGAGGAGTAACACTTGCTTTAATCTTGAATGTTGAGTCTGTTCTTCTGGCTTTGTCTCAGGGGAGAGAAGGGTGTTCTTGGGAGTTGTGTATTAGAGGGAGGAAAATGGTCTTTAACCCTATCGTACCTGCTGAGTAGGAGAAGACTGACTCTTAACCTAGCATTCAGCTTGCTCACCTCTGACCTCTTAGGTTGCCACGTGCTGTCTGGCCTGTGAATTTGCTTGCTCATTTTCAATGCAGATTTTTCTCTCCTTTATGTGAAGAGTCCCAAACAGCAGAAGCCAGATTTTTCCTTCCTTTTTTTTGGTGACCTTTAAGCTCAAATGCCTTGCTGGACCAGACATGCCAAAATCTTTTTTATTTTTTGTGAGTGGGTTTGGAATGGGAGAGGAGAAATATTCCCCTGAGCTAGCCTACACGCAGGGCTTGAATAGCACTGTACCAAGGAGAGCTCTTGCGTCTGCTCTTTCTGCCCAGGGCTGATGGGTGCTCCAAGTCCCAGGAGATGATTTGCTTGTGTTGATCCTTCAAACAATCCAGCACAGAGGTCTGGTTGTGTCAGTCATTAACTTGCTTAATTGTAATAGTGTCTTACCGTGGGGAATCTATACAGATGCTGCAGGTGGGAGGAGAGGCGATAGTGTGTGAACAGAATCAGCTAAGAATTTGTGCTTAGAAGTATTTTCATGTGGGCTTTCTTGGCCTTAATGCCTCTCTTCTCTTTCTTTAGGAATTTGACAAGAAATACAACCCAACTTGGCACTGCATTGTTGGCAGAAACTTTGGCAGCTATGTAACACATGAGACAAAGCACTTCATCTATTTTTACTTGGGTCAGGTTGCAATTCTTCTCTTCAAGTCTGGATAGGAAGTAGGAGCAAGTGAAATTTGGACTGTAATGCACTGATGGCTGAAGCCACGACTCCCTTTAACATGGCTATGCCGCTGCATGGACTGTATACTATATTTAATGTGTATATGTTGCAGTAAAAATCTACTTCTGTTTAGTTGCCTGGGAAGAAGGCGGCATTTTTTTGTTACTGCTTTTTTTGGTTGTATTGCACTAGGAAACCTGTAAATGCTTAAACAATGGCCTTTACGTGGGAAGAAATAAAACTATTCCACAACAGCTCCCTCAGTGGTAACTCCTTCTTTGAGGCTGGGAAAACTTCTTTGGGCAGGCCAAAAGACCCTGACTTCCTTACTGAGTTTTATTAGACTGTTAATCTTGTAATGAGGAGCAAAGCCAGTGTGAGCCTCTGTACCCACCCTGCAGACTGTAGAGAGCTGGCTCTCCCAGTAACCTCAGTGCAGGTCCTTAGACCTTCCCTGAAAGCTGGTGGGGTGGCTCTTGATGATGTGGCTTTCACACACAAGTTGAACTCCACCTCGGACTGTGATAAACAGACTTGCAGCTGACACCCTCGGTGTTCTCTTTCAGTGCCCATCACTATTTTTTGGCTCTGCTGAAACAGTGACCTAGACTTGTAAGCAACTCAGCCTGGTCTAGAAGACTTCAACAAACATCCCCCTGAGTTGCTGCTTGCTGCAGAAAGCAGCACCCTGTGGCTGAAGTCTTTAGACCTTGATACTGAGATCTAAAGCCACGTGGCCCATCCCCGCCATGGAGTAGGATATCAAATTGGTGACTACTGACAACAGCTCTATTTGGCATGTTCTTAGCCAGTTGTCTCAACACTGCCTTAACTTGATGCTCTCCTTAAAGCAAGCTAGTCGTGTGGAAGACTTGTAAGTGGCCACTGTCTCCTTTTTTATTTTCTGTAGCTGATAAGCTATTTCTGGAGGACTGTCCTCCATGTTCCGATATCTGCTTTTGTTCTTAAAGCACAGTACCAAGAAGTTAAATTTACATGTGATGTTTGTGTGAAGGAAACTCATGTGACATCTGCTTCAAAGGCAGACAAATGTCTTGGTCTCCAATAGGTTCAGCAGTGATGTTGTCTTAGTATGTACTGACTTTTGGATTACACTGCAGGAAGTTCTCTTTATCTGGGTATGGAGAAATGCTGTGTGATGGCAAGTAAATATCTGGTGCTTGTCACAAGGTCTATTTATTGGTTTGCTAACTAATGCATAGGCTCACTGGCCCAGTGATACTGTCTAACTTGTGTCTCTGAGATGAATTTGGTGTTGGTAATAAGTCACTGCTGGGGGGGAAAGGGCAGAGCGAAGGGAGCTCTTCATTGTGAAATGACTTGATGACCCAGGTTGACTACTTCCTGAAGTAAAAGTCCTTCTTGTCTCTGTGCAAAATCCAAAGTATGCCTAATTTTGTAATATTGATAGAACAATGTTGTAACTAGAAAGAATGTAGCTGTCATAACTTCATGTTGATGGAAATGTCTGCACTGGGGTAATGTGCCTTGGACTGGCTGGGGCACTCTTGTGGTCTTGTTTGTTCAGAACTCCATTCTGGATCTGAAAGGAGAATGTTTTGGATTTGTTTTTTTCCAAGCATGAGTCTAATGTGAACCTGTTCACGGTCTCTCATGGAGCAAGATCTGTTCCCTTCATAACTGCAATGGCTCAAATACCATTTATTTTTTTCAAACATTAAAGGTGAATTGACACATTTAAACAGCCTCTAGTTTCTTCTTTATTGCCAGCTGTTCCAAGCAAAAACTGCACTTGCCCAGAGAGGGTGAGCAGCGAGTTCTCTGCCCTGGAAGATGCTGATGACCCAAAGGAGGCAGGTCTGCAGAGAGAGAAACTCCACCTGAGGAGCATATGTGGCCCATCGGTGCTGGTCCTGACCTCCAGCCTGGCCCAAACACTGCGCCAGGAGGGATCGAGGGGAGCATGTCCTGCTGCAGCTCTGATGGGATGCTTCTGTGCCAAGTAACCTAGATATAAAGGCACTGGGGCTAACCTCTTAATGACTGCAGACAAACCAGGGGTGGTATAGCAGCTGGGGCCCTGGCTCCTGGACACTCTCAAAGGTGCCTCCCTGCTTTGCAGGGAAGTAGGTTTCCCCTTCAGGCTTCCTCCCTGTGCTCAGTAGAAAGGTGAGATCTGAAACTCCTGTCAGTTGTCTGCAGCTGGTGTGTGTTTAATACCTCTTACGCTGCAGGCTTGCCCTTAAACAACCCCCTCAGCTAGCATCTTGCTCCTGATGCAACTGAAATTTGGACTTGTAGACTTCCTGATATTTTGGAAAAGCTGTGGGATCTTACCAGCCGCAGCAGTGTAACAGCTACACTGTGGGACAGTAAGACCAGCATGAGAAACAAGGGGAAGTCAAGCTGCAGGCAAACATGACTCACGCTAAGCAGCTATAAAATGCGCTGAACCCAAAAAACTCCCAAGCAAGCAGCAGTATGGCTGTTACACACAGGCAATCTGCTGTAACCTACACCTGGCAGTGCTGAAAAGCAGAGGTGGTTGCTACTTTGGGAGGAGCTGGGAGTGCTGCTCTTCCTTCAGTAGTGCCAGCCTTTTAGCTGGAAGCATGGCTGCAGGGCTTAAGCTCCAGCTGCACTCCTGGCCTGGCTAGGTCTGACTTAACACTGTGACTCCGAGAAAACATTTGCAGCCTTGTGGGGCTGGGGTAGTCGAGCCCCCTTGGTGCACAGGGCTCTTAGTCAAAGCAGGTGGCAGAGAAATGGGGTCCTGAATGCAGCACAGGAGGCTGCTAATCCAAATCTGAGGTGAAAAACTTTTCCAGCCTGTCTGTGGGAAAGCACCCCTTCCAGTCCTCTATAGTGGCATCCAGTGGGTGTGGTGCTGGTGTAAATCGGTCCCTGGCGAGATGTGGAGGCCCTGCCAGGGATGGAGGGATGGCATGCCCTGGAACTGACATATGCAAGTAGAAAGTGGCTTTGAGGCTTCCTTGGATGTGTCACTGCAGCAGGACTCCTGCTTCAGGCTAAGGAAAAGAAGTTCTAGCTCACACCTTTAGCAATTAGGCAGTGAAACTGAGCCCTGCTCACCTCCCTGTAACCCCTGCGATGGACATCCATACTGTGCATCCTCAGCCTTCCTCCTAAACCATCTTCTGTGTAGCGCTGGGGCTCCGGAAGATGGAAACTGCCTAAAGTTGAGCAGCGCTTCCCCTTACACGGCTGAGAGCAGGCCAAGGTTTTAACATGGAGCTTTCTGTCCCCGCTGCTTTCCCCATGTGCTTCCCCTGCAGCTGTCAGACACAGCTTTTGGCTTTGACTTTTTCCGTTGCTGGGCTCCGCTTTGTCTCCGGTTTCCACCAGGCGCAGGTGTCCTGCATGATGCCTCGGAGCGTTAACTGCTTCCGTGCTGGAGAGGCCAACAGCCTCCCCAGGACGACGGCACGGTTTCAATGGGACTATGAAGCTATTTGGAAACATCTGGATCTGGGGCACTGAGTGGAAGGTATGTATCTGGGTGAAACATCTGGAGAAGGAAACTGCTTCCAGATGTGTTTGGGCAAAAATATTTAAATGGAAACTCAATATACGTTACTGTCCTGCTTTAAAAGCATTCAGAAAACGTCTGATTGCAGGGGAGTGGAGGTGCTGGCTTGTGGGTGGAGGGCTGGGTGCAGGACAGTGTCTGCAGACGTGCGTGTGCATTCGCTGCGGCTAACGGTGTGGTTCGTGGTTGGAGAGAGTGTCACATTATTTTCTCTTGTACAAGCCAAGTTATTCAATTCCTCATGTCGAGTATTTCTTCCAGATGTGGCCTTACAAAAGCAGAGCTTTGCAGCACTGAAGAGCAGCCAGGCTGGTTTTTGGTAGCTGTGCTCCATGTGTGTAACTACTAGACATTATCTAGGATTCATTCTTCTGCGGAGGGAGCGTGGTGTAAAGCTGCAGGAGAAGGTGTGTGACTCCCTTACCAGGGAGAGCCAGCCTTGCTCCCTGCCTCCCTGGCGCAATGTTCTTCCCCCTTCTCTGTGACTATCTGGGAATCCGGGAAGGGACATAGTGATGGCGACGTCCTCCCCACCTTGGGCATCCTGCACAGGGACTGGGCGTTGCACCCTGCTCCCATGGGAACACCCAGGCTGCAGGTCAGTGCTCTCCCACCCAGCAGCCTGCCTGCGGCACCGCCATTGCAGTGTTAATCATCCCCGAGCACGTGGAAGCAGAGCCTGTCGCTGGCAAACCCAGTACCCAACGGACATGTTCCTTCTCACAGTGCTTTTGCGGGAGATTTGAGATGAGGAGAGAAAATGTGGAAATCATTTTTATCTCGCTTTCAGTCTCTGACAGGTAAATCCTTAGGAGGCCGGTGCCAAGCGGTGAAGGAAGCAGGGCTGTGCCATCCCTGCCCACCTGAGGTTTCCCTGCTTTGTTCTGTTTATTGAGCAATGGTTCTGACACCCTTTCCCAGACTGTGACTCATAGCAGCGCTGTCTGTGCATAAGCCATGCATCTCGGAGCGCTTTATAGATACAGGAGCTGCAGGAGCCTTGCAGGAGCCAACTGTGTTTATTAAAAGATGATCAGATGTTTCCGCCCTTAAGGCAGTGTCTAGCTGAGACTGAGTAATAACTCATTACCAACAAGACAAATAACTGCTTATCATCAGGTCAGCGCCTTCCCCAGCCGTTCTGCTAATGATGGCAGACGCCATGCTTCTGCAGCGAGCACCGGTGGTCTCAGCACCCAGCACAGGGGTGTAAGAAGGGAGCAGCCCTGCCAGACCCTGCTCCGGTCCCCATCCCTTCCCCTGCCAGCAGCCTGAGCAGGGGCCACCCCCAGGGAGGCAACCCCAGGCTCTGCTCTGCAGGATTTGGCCCTGGGTTAAGCTTGAGGAACAGTTTTATCTGGCCCTGGCATAGCTTGTTTCCTCCTGCCTGTGGAAGCAGGCTGTTGTAGTCGCCTCGTGGTCTGTCTTTCTGTCCTAGTGCTGGGGACTGGGAGCAAATGCACCAGAGCTTGCTGTGCCCTGGTGGAAAAATCAACGGTGGGCCAGTGCGGTGTGCCACAGGAGCACCCTGGGAGCGCTGCCGGAGCTGTGGGTGAGGTGGGATGTCACGCTCCACCACGTTCCCCGTCCCCGTGTGCCTGGCCCAGCGTGGCAGCACTTGCTGACCAGTCTCTCTCAAGGGCTGAGCTGGAGGAGGAGACGACGGGCAGCGGAGAGCAGGGCCAGCTCTCGTCCCCGTGCAGGACGTGGGGCCAGGATGGGGGGCTGGGACCCTCACAGGCTTGGTCAGAGGCTTTCCTCAGACGCCATCCTCTGGTGTGGCTGCCGTGGCCCTCCCCTGCCAGATGCCATGGCATCTCTCCATGTCCTTTGTTCCCTCCCTTGCTTACGCGTCTCCGTTGATTTATGGCCGTTGCAGAGCAGCCTGACCGCAGCTCAGCTGCTTGCCCAGACCCCGGCCGGGCTGCGTGCCCTCACCCCAGGCCTGCCAGGCAGGGAGGGTTTTGGGGAGAGAGCCAAGCCCCCCCATGCAGTAGGGCCCCTCTGCATTTAAACATGTGCATGGCCTTTTCTTTCACCTCCTTCCAGCCTGGGTGTGAATGAAGTGCTTTCAGAGGGAGGAGATTGCTGGGAGCCCTGCTGTCCCCATGCATTGGTTGCAGCCCATAAAAGCATTCGAGGAATTCGCCACGGCGGTCTGTGCGCGGGATGAGCGCAGTGAAAGCCGCCCTTTGTTCCCGCAGCCCCGGCCACTGAGTCCCACATAGGGATGGGGCTGGAATCTGCAGAGCTGGACGTGTGCTCCCGCCGGCACGTCGCCCTTAGCAGCCCTTGTGACGGTGCCACGGTGCACCGAGGCCGTCGGGAAAGGGTTTGCCCTTGTCCTACCCCAGCCTGGGGTGAGCAGCGTCAGGCGCTGCCGGGGCACGATGAAAGGATTTCCCCGGGGTTTACCAGCAGGGTTGAGCACCTGTGGGTACACACGGTGCGACCCGAGCTTTAGCCCTGTGCTGCTTAAGCTGAGTCAGAGGAGCGGAAATCCCTTCTTACACAGATATTTTTCCACAAAGTGTTCGATTACAGGTTTGGGGTTTAATCTCGCGCCCATCTCGCACGGTTTCCCGGCTGGCCGCGCTGCTCCCCTGCTGCCTGCCGGGGCTGCTCCGGCAGGAAAGGACGGAGGGCTGACACCGAGCCAGGACGTGCCTCCGCTGCAGCCTGCACACAGGCGGCTGGCGCCCAGCCCAGAACATGGCTCTGGAAAAAAATAAATGCCTTTTTTGTTTTTGAGGAAAGCCCAGAACGCTTCCACAAGGACAAACCCTCTTCCTAAATCTGCTTTTTAAAGTCCTGTTTTCTCTAAGGGACCAAAATGACCTGGCCGAAAGCATCTGCTCCTCCGTGGCCCCTGGGTCAGCTCGGACGGGGTAAACCTGGACCCACATTGCAAAGGCTCCCTCTGAAACCGTGGCTTGCGGGGGGACTGAGGGACGGCACCCATGTGGCCCCTTTCCATCAGGGTCCCCACCCGCGGGTGCTGGCGGTCCCTCTGGCAGAGGGTCCCTGGACCTTTTCTGCGTTGTAATTAGCACAAGAGAAGAAACCCGCTGGGTGACTCAGCAAGCGTCGGGTGCCAGGCCAGGGCTTTGTCACTGTCCTCCAGCAAGACTGACACGTGCAATTCAGGCAGAGCCTGGGCTGGCTAAAGATACCGTGTTACTTAAATATTTTATAGAAAATCATTAAGCAATTAAATCTGGCGGGTCTTGCATCATAGAAAAAGCAGCTTGAAGTCTGTGCAGTAATCAGGGCACCGCTTCCCGGTCGTTTGGGATGTCTTCTCTGCGTCTTAACTCCAATCCTTGCTTCAGAATAACTATAATTACACTTAATTGCCATTATTGTTTAACATTTTTAGCATTTGCAAGTGCAAACTGTTACAGTTTTCCGTGCAGATACAATCAGTAGCCAAGGTTCACAATGAAAGCAATTAAAATCCTGCGATTATTACAAGCCTGCATGTCTGTACAACAGCTTCAATCTGCATAACTTGCCAAGACGTAGGCTAGAAACTCAGACAAATTTAGCATTTATTTAGTAACCCATCAAAGCTACTACCTCTTGCTGCCTCCAATGGTTTGCATCTACAGCACTTTTTGGAAGGACGTGAGCGTTGAGGGGAGGGGAAAGAAAGCATTTTCTAGAATACATCCCATGAGAATATACAGCAAAGATAAAATTATGCACATGAATTATGCATATGAATTATGATTTCACTCCTATTTTTGTTTGGATTAGCTCATGTTTGGTGTGCATCCCTGGCAGGTTGCTGGCGGTTCGGCAGCTAGCAGAGCGCTCTCTCCAACTCCCAGCAGGTCACTGCAGTTTTGGGTCCTGCGTTCCCCGCCCCGCCGGCACCAGCCTCCCGTGGGCTGCAGAACTTCGTGGGGACCCAGCCCACCGGTAACGATGGCAGCCCCTGCTCCTCCACCCCTCTCAGGTCTGGGCAAGTAGTTTTTCTGTGTTAATTTATTGCACCTCTTCTGAAAACATGCAATAGATGAAAACAGATTTAGGTGTAAAACTAAAAAAGCAAGTCTGTGCTATTTTGTATAGAGGGGGAAGGTGTTTGCAGGCTCTGCTGCCACCCGCCAGGATTCACTGGTGTCCCCCGGGTCCCCACCACCTCCTGGGGAAGGCAGACATGGAAACATCCCAGCCTGTGCCAGCTCTGGGGAGAGGAGTGCAAGGGGGAGGCAGTAGCAGCGTTTCCAAAATCTCCGCACCAGACTCGGCCACAGTCCCAGCATGCAGTCGATTTAAGCCACGTTAAATAAAGGCAGCAGTTCTTCCATGCAGAAACAGCTCGGGAATCCTGAGCCCTGTTTCCAGGAGGGCTGGTGACCCCGACCCACGGGTGTTTCCATGTGAGAGGAGGTTTAATGGCCCTCATTGCAGGGGAGGAATGATCCCAATTAGCCAAATCACTGGGGCACCTGCACCCAGGGTGAGGGCTCGGTGAACCAGGTGGGGGGTCCACGCTGGGGTGGGTGCGAGCACGTGGGGAGGCTCGGGGGGCTCGTGGATGCTCCCTGGCTGGGTGCTTCCCTTGCCATCCCACACACCCTGTCCCATCCCCACGTCCCATTGCTCGCTTCTGCTGCCTTCGAGTAACATCCCTGACAACCCAGCAGTCCTCTGCTTGAGAAAATGAGATTAGGAAAGTATTTCAAGTATTTGTGTCTGTCCTTCAGTGGCAAAGAATCCCGGAGCCAGCGCTGTTTGTCCCGTCAGCTGCAGCTTGGGAAAACAGCCGGGAAGCCAGTGGGAGACACCTTCGGCACCAGCAGAGATAATGCTAAGTATTGGGGCTGAATTTGCACATGCTTTTGGGGAATGGTAAATGTGTAGCATGGTGCAGGCAGGGGCACTCGCTAAATCCCCCTCCCAGGGATGGAGTAGCTGCCTGTGCACATTTGCAGGCACTGCTCTGCGGCTGGGGGCTCCCCGGGACAGCCCCTGCTCCTTCACCCATCTCGGGTCTGGGGCAAGTAGTTTTTCTGGTCCTGCTGTCCTCAGCCAGCCGCTCTCCTGCTCTCTAACCTGAGCAAGTTGCCTGAAAACCAGCATGGCTCAGGAGGACGGCACAGCTCGTGACACCAGTGTGTAACGCACGGCGACGCTCTGCAGGGTGCAGGCAAAACGCAGGCAACGGGTGCAGCCACGCGGACTCCCCTGGCTGTATGAGCACATCAGAGGATCAGGGATTTTTCTAGGTTCAGGTGTTTGATCTGCTTTGAAATGCTGGACAGGAAGTAAAAAGTCAGTAAATTTGGGCAGTCCCAGGAAAGAGGACCAAAGGAAGGACTGATGGAAACAGTGGTGCCCAGGAAAGCCTGGGACTGAAACCCCCTGAAATTCCCAGCTGAATTTTGGGCCAGTTTTTCTCCCCAGGGCAGTAATCTCAGGGCAGTAAGATTGAGATGAACTCTCTCCATTTTGCCATTAACAGGAAGAGACACAGCTGACAAATCTGAAAGGCGAGGAGGAGGCAGGGAGAACCAGCAGCAGCTCCTGGGTCAATCCTTTGTCACAATCAGCAGTTATCTGCCGTGCCCTTGAGCTCTCTGTTGTGGCTTCTGTTTAGTTTGGCTTCCCCATGGCGGCTGTCACCATCCCTGCATTATCAAACCACCTGCCTGAATTTCAAGGAACTCATCCATATATTCAACAGGAATATCAATTTCCAGGAGCTCTTGGGGGCCTTGAGATCAGAGCAGCTAAACCGGGGATTTCTGCTGAGCTGTGCTTACACCACCGGAGCTGGAATTTCTCTTGGCTGGGATGTCTGCTGGGGGGCTGCAGGGAGATGGGGTTTTGTTTGAGCTGTAACCAAACAGCGCTGGCAAAATGCCGCCAGCGTTCGCCTGCCCTCAGCCCCACTCCCTGGCACTTGGAGGACCGTGGATCCCACCGTGAGCGACAGTGAGGGGGCCAGCGGCCCCCGCGGTCTGTCCGGGGCACGGCGCGGTGCTCGGCTCTCCTCCTGAGGCTGAGCCCGCATCCCAGCAGCATCATGGGTGGTGGGACCCAGCCCAGGGGAATGGAGCCCAAGTGATGCAGCCCAGGGAGGACACCCTCTCTGCACGTTTTTAAGCCAAATGTGGTTCCTGAAATCAATAGAGAAGGAGATGCCTCTGCAGCCTGGGGAACCATCCTGTCCACATTCTTCCCTGGGACCTTCAAAGGAGCTGAGGAATGCAATTCCCACTAATTTGCTTTGAAAACACCAACCTAAAATTGTAATTATGGCATGCTGTATTACAGGGGAGGAAAGAACCCACCGGACTGCAGCTACCTTGTTTTCCTAAGACAGGAGTTTTGATGATTTATTAAGACTTACATTTTTAACAATATTATGTTAGTTAATGTTGGAAGATGTTCCCACAATTAATGAAAATTCCATAGACTGACTGGGGAAGAAAGAGACCATTTTATGTCCCCTACCAGATGGCCTAAACCAGCTGCTCACTTTTTTCTTTGAACTGCGAATCTAATGATTTCTCTGTCCTTTGAAGTCTGACTTGGAGCTGCTGAACCAGATGTATTTGCATGATAGTAGCAGAGCACGTTTAACAGTCCTGGACTTGTGCTATTTTCCCTCATGGCCACTGCTGGATACTGCAATGTTTGCTCTCATTTGGGGGTTTTGCAGGGTTAGTAAATGCGAAGGCTTACCAGGTACTGGTAAAATGTGTCTTGGTGTAACATTGCTGGCTTCGGTGGAGTTATTCCCTAAACCCACGGCGTCTTTACCCAGCTCTCTGCTGGTTTTGTTGCTTTATAAACCCATGTAGCGGTGTCAGTCTGCTTTCAGTCACGGATTTATTAGGGCTCCACAAAAGCAGAGGCTGCTGTCAAAACACACATTTCGGCACCATTTTCGAAACAGAGGACAAGAAGAAAGGAAGAGCTTTAAATATGTATTAAGAAGATTAAAAAATAATAAATCACAAAATAAAATGGTGACAAAAGGAACAAGACCAAAAAAGGTCCCCCAGCGTGGGTTTGGTAGAAATTTATGCCAAGCAGAGAAGTTGGGACGGCAACGCTGACATTCCTGGCTTTGAAATTTCAAACCCAACGCGGCTCCGCCTGCATCCGTCCCCAGATGCTGCGGAGTCGCGGAGCAGCAGCGGGTGTCAGCCAAGACCCCAGCTCCGAGACGGCCACCCCGTTGAACCCACTGACGCTGTGGGTGCGAGAAAGGCTTTCCAGGACGGAGTGAAGTACCAGGAGTTGCCGCCGCGTGGTGGGTGCCAGGGATCTCCCCGCTCTACATGCCGACCTGGGCCCCGGAGCTGTCTGGCGCGATGGCAGGGTTCAAACCAGCCCACGGGTGGTGGCTGCGTTACACGGCACCCAGCTGCGCATGGGAGGGTGCAACTCCCAGGCAGCACTTACCCACCCACTCGATGAGCTTTTGCACCAAAACTACGCGTGCGTTTCTTCCGACAGTGGTGAAGACCCTCGCACAAAGGCTCTGCCGCAGTGAAGGTGGCCACATGCTCCTCTTTTTTACGCTGCCTCTCAGAGCACTTACAGGGTATCAAACAGCCCAGAGCGATGGCTGGGCTGGGAAAGCAAAGAGCTCTCTAAAATCGTCCTTGCACAATATTAATACGTGGTACTGCTTGAGGCTGTCTCTGCTACGTGTTTCAGTGTGCCTGCCTCGGAGGCCTGTTAGGGGCTTTTGGGGAACAAATAATAAAGAATAAATGAAATGATAAAGGTAAGAAGCAGAGCAATTAGCTATAACCAGACAGCCCAGGGCAAAGAAGAAAGCCGAGGCGATGCTACTGGTGGCACAGCACGTACTTTTCTTACTCAAGGTGCTCAGTCTGATAAGGAAATGAAAGGAAGCTAAAGCGAGGTAAACCGGAGGCAAGACAGTCTCCCGAGTGAGGTACCAGACCTTGGCTTTGCCTGGTTGTGATGTGGAAGGAGAGGACACTGTGCTCTGACCCTGCAGACCTCCTGCTCCTTCCCGGGTGATGCAGATCCCCGTGTTGGCAGTTGTCCCTGCGCAGCAGCACGGTAACGCTTGGCTCATCCCTGTTCAAGTGGATTTCCCCATCAACTGGGGCAATTCAGTCCTTGGCTTCTCCCCTGGGATCCTATTCACAAGGCAATGGTGGGAGACCGTCAGTTAATTTGATGTTACCCATCAGCCAGAAATTAATTCCAGGTGAGGTGCAGCTCAGACCTGGCATAATGTCCTTCAGGCAAGCGGGTTTCTCTTCCCAACCGCCAGCCCCTTGTGTCCCCAGGGCTGAAATCTGTTATGTCCCGTGTCTGTGCCTAACCCAGGTACAGACAGATCTGGGACAGGGCAATGGGCGTGGGACAGAGGCAAACTGCTCTAGTTCAGCAGCCCTGGACTGTGGTCTTATTTCAGGCTACATCGATCGCTTACTGTTGCTTTCAAAGAAACACTGAGCGTCCACCATGGTTAAAAATCTGCACAATTTCCCCCAAACTGCTCCCCTGGGAAGCACGGCGCATGGCTGCGCAGGGAGGCCAGGCTAGCGCTTCTGAGTCACAGAATCACAGAATCACTAAGGTTGGAAAAGACCTGTGAGATCATCAAGTCCAACCATCACCCCAACCCCACCGTGCCCACTAAACCATGTCCTGCAGTGCCACGTCCACACGTTCCTTGAACCCCTCCAGGGATGGTGACTCCACCACCTCCCTGGGCAGCCTCTGCCAGTGCTTCACCACTCTCTCAGGAAAGACATTTTTCCTAATATCCAGCCTGAACCTCCCCTGGCGCAACTTGAGGCCGTTTCCTTTTGTCGTACCACTCGTCACCTGGGAGAAGAGACCAACACCCCCTTCCCCACAACCCCCTTTCAGGCAGTTGCAGAGAGCGATGAGGTCCCCCCTCAGCCGCCTCCTCTCCAGACAGAACACCCCCAGCTCCCTCAGCCGCTCCCCACCAGACTTGCCGGGGACCATCAGGCTGCAGCCGGGATCGCTCCGGGCGCCGTGGCCACAAACGCGGCCGGGCAGTGCCACCTACCGCGGCGCTCCCCAGCCGCCGGCACCGCTCCGCCCGGGGTGCACCCCGCACCGGCCGGGCCCCCGCGGGGCCTGCCCTCGGGCCGGGAGGCGCCGAGACCCAGAGCCGCGGGCATGGCCCGGGGCAGGCGTTTGTGCTTCTCCCGCCGCCCGGCCGTCATGATTTCCCCTTCCTTCCACGGCTAAGTGGCGTGTGAGTGGGACACGGCTGCGAGCGCGTCCTGGCTGCAGCATGACATGGATGTGTGTCTTGGCTGTGAGCGTGCCACGGCTGCGAATGTGGCAGGACTGAGAGCATGACCCTGCTGTTGAGCGTGATGTGGCTGTGAGTGTGTCATGGCTGCACGGGTGTCACAGCTGTGTACACAACATGGCTGTGAGCGTGACATGACTGCGAGCGTGTCACGGCTGCGAGCGTGACACAGCTGTGACCATATCAGGACTGTGAGAGTGACACGTCCATGAGTGTGGCATGACTCCGTGTCATGGCTGGAGCATGACATGGATGTGAGCATGTCATGGCCGGAGTGTTACACAGCTGTGAATGTGGCAGGACTGCAAGCATGACACTACTGTTGAGCGTGACATGGCTGTTGAGTGTGCCACGGCTGCAAGGGTGTCATGGCTGTGAGTGTGTCACAGCTGTGAACGTGAAATGGCTGCGAGCGTGTCGTGGCTGCGAGGGTGTCACGGCTGCGAGGGTGTCACGGCTGCGAGGGTGACACGGCTGCGAGGGTGACACGGCTGCGAGGGTGACACGGCTGCAGGCCCTGTACCTGCTGGACGCATGCCCGGGCCCGCAGCCCCTGGGCCGTGCGGAGCGCTGCTCCCTGCAAACCTGCGAGGCCGGGGCAAGCTGCGCCCCTGCCCTGACACCTGCGGGCGTGCCGGCCCTGCCGCCGGCCCCCGGGGCTCCCCCTCCGCTTATGCCCAGGCTCCTTCAAGGTAAAAAACGGGCCCGTGGGGCAAATGCAGGCCCCAGGGCGGGAGGTCCCGGGGTGCAGTGCGGGGGCTCCCCGGCCGGGCTCCCTGCACGCCCCGCGCCCCCACACCGGGGCGTTACCCGCCGCCCCAAGCCCCAGCGCGGGGCCAGGCCCGCACGCCGCCTCCGGGTCCCCGACTCGGCGGGTCGCGGGCCCCCGCCCCGCCTGGGCCCAGGCCCCGCCCGGCCCCCGTAGCCGCCCCCCGCCCCGGAAGTGCTCCCCGTTGCTATAGCGCCGCAGCCGGTAGGCGGAAGATGGCGGCCGTGGCGGTGCCGGAGGAGCCCGAGCCGGGCGGCTCCTTCCGCCGTTACCTGGCGCGGCTGGGCGCCCTGCGGCCTCAGCCCGGCGCGGAGCGGCCCGACGGCGGCCGCCGCACCGAGCTCCACCTGCTCTTCGACCAGCTCATCTCGGAGTGCTGCGGGCCGGCGCCGGCGGCTGGGCCCAGCCCCCAGGTACCGCGGGGCCCGGCCGGGGAGCGGGGCCGAGGGGATGGGCTGGGCCGGGCCGGGCGGCGCCGGGGATCCCGCCGCCCGCACTGGCGGGGCCGGCGCGGGGCGCGCACACAGACGGGGATGTGCACGCTCGTGGCGGGGGAGAAGGCGCTCCCACGCGGGTGTGCACGTCACGCGGGTGTGCACGTCACGCTTACCCGGGGCTCTGGCCCACCGGCACGGGTGCTCGTGTGGGGGTGCCCTTAAGCGCGGGTGGGCGCACCGGGGTGGGTGTGCAGGCGCTTTCCCGGGTGTGCAGCCCCACGGGTGCGCGCAGACTCGCGTGGGGGCGGCCGCAGCCGTCTCGCCCGGTGCCTCCAGGCAGCAGCCCCGCACGTACCGCCCTGCGGCTCCCCACGGGCCGCCTCGCTGCAGGCCGTGGGTTTTCCTGCACGTCTTCCACTCTCCTCCCCACGACCACGTTCTCTCCTGCCTTCGCCCTCCCCTGGTTCCCATCCCCACCTCTTTGGGGGGGTTGTGAGCTCTGCTGCCATGTGCCGCGGCCCTGCCGGGGTCGGCATGCGTGGCCCAGCGGCAGGAGAGCCTGGGAGACGGGTGACACCAGTGGGTGGGACTGTAGGCACGGGGACTCAGCAATTTTCACAGTCTACTATTCAAACAATTAAAAATTTTCAAGTCTTAAAGTAAGCCCTTCAAAGCTGAATGCTGTAGTTTTACAATTTTGATACTGCTTCATTGGGAACACGCTGTACTTCATTATGATGCTGTAAGCAGTGCTGACTTAGGATTTTTCTTCATTTTATTTCCAGAGTAGACTTACTTTGCATTTTGGAATGAATTGATTTCTTTGGACAGTGCTCCTTTTTTTTCCCCCCCAATCTGTTCCTTGATCTAACTTTGTATTTTTCTTTTGCCATTATTATTGGCTTTGCTTTTGCTCCAGTGTTTAAGTGGTATTGCTTGAGCAGCAGTCCTGCAATTTGAGTCCATCAGCATATCCCTGCATCGGGATGAAGGTCTGTGGGTAAATGAGGGGAGGCTCGCTAGCTGGAGTTTCATTTGTTTCATTACATTATCCGTGTGTATTGATGTTAGTGGTATCTACACGCGGATCTGGTTGTGTGATCAAAGTCTTAGCTGAGGATGTGGTTTCCACCCTAGCTTTGTAGTCTCTGAATAATAAACTGAGGCTTTCTTTTCCAGGATGTTTGCGCTCTGCTTGTCCAAGCCTGTCAGCTGGTTCACCTTGATCAGGAACATCTTGTCAGCAAAGTTTGTCAGCTTATCCATCACTTACTTAACAGATTTCAGGTATGGGAAGTTTGGCCTTGTCCCTCCTTTTCCTGTGTACTGGCTCCCTGGTCCCCCACTAAGCCAGGGAGTCCTTCTGTTTCTTTTTATGGGGCTATGGAGCCGACTGTCATGCAGAGTTTCTTGGATTTTCAGTGTATTGCTAATTTATTCTTAGCTGAGGTTCCGATCTGTGGCTCTAGCATGGTTCCTCACGTAAAACCAGCTCTCAGTCAGAAGCAATACACCATCGAAAATACTCTTCGTTATAGGACACTTCAGTTGATTTATCCATCTCTTAAGTGGCGGCTGATTCTGTGATGGTGTGTAATTTTAACAGCCAGATCACCTGAGTCTGTAACCAATGTATCTGGGTATATTGACTCCAGCAGTACATGACGATGTTTTCTTGACCACAGTCCTTTTCTATTACAACAGGTGATGGTTGATGAACAGAGCTTGAATTTTCTTCTCTCCTACTGCATCTCTGCTCTTAAGCAGTGTAGCTCTTGGACACATGTTGAAATTCTGCAAGCTTTAGCAGCTCTTGTTTATAATAACGGACCTAAATGTCAGAAGGTGAGTTTAAAAGCTAAGGGAAAGTAACCGCAAAAATATTTGCGCCCTTTTGCTGTTTCTACTCCCCCTGCCCCCCCCAAGAAAGAATAAAAAAGTATCATGTTCTCAAATCACCACACCTTTTATGTTAAGAATAATGCCATTTAAATAGTGATTGATATTTGTGGAAAAGTTGAATTTCAGGTGTGATAGGTGTGTATACTAATAATCGGTAGATAACAAGATTCCTCCTGTGCTGAATACCTCTATACCTGCAGGCTGCAGCTGTAGGGACCACCTATTACCTGGCTTGAGCCAAAGGCATGCTATTAAAGAAGGGCACCAAGCTTAGTTTGCAGACTAACCACCCTGGTATGCCTGTGTATCAGGCAGGAAGAATGCAGGGAGCTTCAAACTGCGCATTACTCAGCAGGCTCCATTGAGGATCCTGAAATTTGTCCTGTACCCACATCAGGTCTTTAGTGTGTGGCAGGCTCAAAGCTGTTTCAAACTGGAGACTATCTGGTGTCAACCTGAGGTTTGTACGAAGCTCCTTGTTGCTGCAGTATGACTGATAGTGTTTGAGATGTTGAATTCCCCTGCTGTCACCAGCTCTTGGCAGCTTGCAGAGCAGTTTCTGCTGTTGGGCTGAAGCGCGGGGTGGTGATGCTAGCAGTTTTGGAGCTGCCAGCTTGCGTGGGTTTGTAGACTATATACCCGCAGCAGTTTGGTACAGCAGTTGTTGCTAACTTAGCTTTATGTCTGGGAAGAAAACATAAATTGGGACTCAGTTTGAACTATGCTCACACTCAACACTTTTTTAATACAAAATAAGAGAACTTTGGAGATGAATATTTTCATTTTTTTAATAAACATACTCTGTTTATGGAATCTGAAATTGCAGCTGACAAACCTTTTGTAGCATAGATATATTTAGCTACCAAACAGAAGAACCAGGAGGCTGACGGAAGAGCACTGACCTCTAATGACTTTTGGTGGTTTGTTCTAGTATCTCCCGGATTTGCTGGGCAAGACTGGGCTCTTGGTGCAGTTCAGTGATTCTGCTCAGCCAGACGTGGAACTCAGGAGGGCAGCAGTACGCAGCATGGCAAACCTGTGTCTCGGGTGCGTACGAGCCTTTTCAGGTGGTGGAGCGGATGCTTTAGAAGATGTACATCTGACGGTACGGATAGCTGGTCTGCTCTGTTTGTGCTAGGAACAGCAAATTCAGGACCAGTAAGGTGTATGGGTGTGAATTTGAAATCTAAAACTTTAGTGCTTCAAGATGTCATCTGTGGATAAAACCGTAAACTCTCAGTCTTCCAGAGATAATGTTACGGAGATTAGTTTAGAGAAGAAAATAGTGTTGTGCTGTCTGGTCCCTGCAGTGATTCTCTGGGTTAATTTTGCATAAGAAATGGTCAGCTACAAGTTTTTATACTGGTTGTCAGTTATTCTTTTGCAATTCATCCATTTTTCCATTCCACATGTAAATATGCTGATGCTGCAGCAACATCAAATCTTTACTAGCTGCTATATGGGAAGAATTTTGACTAACCGGCCTCTGTGGGCAAGCAAGCAATTAATAATAATATTTGGACTTGCTGTAAAGAATTTTTTTTGTTAATAGTTCCCCTGAACAGACGGCTTGGTTTTTAAAAAAAAACAAAAAACCCAAAAAAACCAACCAAACAAAAAACCCCAAAACAAATCCCAGACACAAAAGTTTGGCATTTCAGCACTCATAGATGAAGTCTGAAGAACTAATTAATGTAAATAAATGCAACATCTGGCAGTTTGGGGCATGATGATTTTTCTATGTGGAGAGTTGTGATTGTTTAGCCTGGAGAAGAGAAGGCTCAGCAGGATCTTACCAATGTGTATAAATACATGATGGCAGGGAATGAAGACGAGAGAGCCAGACTGTTCTCTGTGGTGCCCAGTGAAAGGACAAGAGGCAGCGGTCACAAACTGAAATACGGGAAATTCCAATTAAACATAAGAGGGGGGAAAAAAAAGTGAGGATTGTCGAACACTGGAACCACTTGCCCAGAGATGCTGTGGAGTCTCCATCCTTGGAGACACTCAAAACCTGACTGGACACAGTCCTGGGCAACCTGCTCTGCTTGACCCTACTTCAAGCAAGGGGGTTGGACCAGATGATCTCCAGTGGTCCCTTCCAACCTCAACTGTTCTCTGATTCTAATTTCAGGAAAATCACTTGCAATATGAGAGTTTTCCTGTGAGTATTATCAAACATGTGTTGATGGCTTGAAGTAATTAAATGTGTTGGAACCAGCTGCTTACAAATTTATTTATTTAAACACTCTCAATCCATTGCAACAATGGCCAGCTCTAACTAAATGGTACTCAAGGTAGCAAAGATGGAAGTGATGCAGTTGCCCTCTCTCTTCATGCAGTAAGTCAAGTGGATATTAAAAGGTTTCAGCACATTAAGGTTGCCCAGACTTCATGGAAACTAGGGAAATGGCAAAAGTCATTCGAGGTCTTTTTTCAATACCAAATCTTGCCTAAAAAGCATTTATAAGCATGACAGCTTTTTAAGCTGTGCTTGGAGAGTCATTGTAATTGAGAAGGTGGCCACAGAAGCAGAGTAGGTGTAAGGCACGCTATGCTTGTACTGGCTCTTTGCGTAGAAGGTTTCCTTTTGTTCTTTATAGTGGTAGAGCTGATCCCTTTCAAAGAGCCATTCATCTATCTGGGGCTGTGCTCTTCAGTCTAGCAGAGGGCTTGGATCCGAGTTTGTGTAACTTTTTATAAAGCTGTGGGACAGACTGTAAACCAACCATTTGTTTCCTCCTGCTTCAATTTTAGTGTGCCTGGACAGCCATACTTGGATGAGTCCTACAGAAGTGTCTGTTTTCAAACTTTTCTAAGTGTTCTGCAGTCTTCAAAAACTTCTGATGTAGATGACATCGTTTTTTGCATGGTAAGTGTGAGTCTAATTGTCTAGAATACTCTAATTAGGAGATTGTGCTGCTGGAATATTGGAATTTGGAATATTGTCAACTGAGATTTTTGCTTAAATAGTCTATTTTTTTGTAATAAACGTAAGTAACTGTCCCAGTAATTATGGTGAGTAAAAACATAATTGCCTAGAAGGTCACTTGAAAGATGTGAACCTTCAATGTTTTGGGAAGGAAAAGTAAGTAATTCTGTGGTTTTTTTGGTTTTCAGTTACTGCAAAATGCACTGAAAGGTATCCAGTCACTTCTAAATGGCGGGAAGATGAAACTAATGCAAACTGACCAAATTGGATCTCTTCTTGCAGTATTAAAGGTAAATACTTAAATTTGCCTTGAGAAGGAGGCAGACACTGGAAGGTGCATGTTCCAGATGCTTGTTAAGTGGGAAACAGTAGGAGAAGACAAGAAAGAGGGAACAGAGAAGCCTGAGCGTTGGGGGAAATGTAGTGTGAGATATAAAGAAAAAGATGTTGAGTTTCTCTCATGGCATCTTAACTGTACTTCCCACAAAAGAATGAGAGAAAAATGGGAGGTTCATTTCTTTTTTTTTTTTTTGACTTACTTAAAATCCTTCTAGAGAGAGTTGAATTTCAGATGTTGCATAGCTGTTACATAGCATGGGGAGAGGCAAGACCTGGGGGAAGGATCACAAGCCCAACTGAAAATTGATGAACACCTGAGTAAATACACAGTAAATCTCTGTGCATCAAAAAGGAAAAGTATGCTCACGTTTTTGTTACTGTTCCAGAAATGTATGTTTCATGGACTGCCGGGACTGAGCATAGAAATGCCTGCAGCCTTGTACCCGGCTCCATTACCTCAGTATGATAACAGGTCGCCTGTCAAACAGGAACAATCAGAACCAGCCGCCTTTAAGCAGACAGGGGTAAGCTGAAATTATACTGATTCTACTGCATGCTCATTGTGCACGTTTGTTGCGGTTGTATGTTACCTGAG
The DNA here is from genome assembly GCF_030936135.1 of Gavia stellata. Lineage (NCBI taxonomy): Eukaryota > Metazoa > Chordata > Aves > Gaviiformes > Gaviidae > Gavia > Gavia stellata. The sequence goes on along the minus strand of NC_082618.1, from coordinate 11,430,360 downwards.
GTGATGTTAGTGGCTAACAGGCTCTTTGTGTTCTGAGCATGTGATACGTTTCACATTCTTTGCTTTAAAGGTATTGATTATAAATCTCTGCACTGAGTAAAATTGCTTTGTAAACTCAGATGATGAGAACAAATGGCTCTGCAGAGATTGGTTTTCCTGAGTTAAGCTGTGTGCATCAGTTATTCATCTATAGCCAAGAATTCTTGGCCTGCGGACATGGGATTGGTGCGTGCAGACTAACCAAAGCTTTTTATTTTATAAGTTACATTTTCTTTCCTAACACTTGCACAATTGTTTGACTCTTTCTTAGGGAAGTCAAGTTCATCTAGAGACTGATTTCCTTCCCCCTCCCCCATCTGTTTTGCTTAATCCTTCTACAGGTTATTTTTTAACCCTGTAAACACTTTGGATTACCAATTAGCTGAAAGACATTAGAGACAATAAAGTTGTATAGTTGTGTTGACTTGTTTCTTTTTAGATTTACAGTAGATTTAGATTAACGTCTAAAAACTACAGAAGTATTTACTGCTCCTCTTCTTCAATCACTTTTGTGTGAAATATGATTTTTAACTGCAAGTTTTCTTGGAAATCTTTTGCTTTACTGATGAAGAGGCCAAAGCTTAATTTTTGAGGCTATTCAGATACAAACTGCTTACTTACACTAAGGTATTACTATACTGATGTTACTGTTGCTGCTAACAAGCAGAGTTTGCAAACTCTCAGATATTTAAAGAATTGACTGTTTCTGTGTGTACAGTATTGCACAGACATATAATTGCACTTATGTGCGGTATTGTTGCATTAGAAGGATGCTAAACAGCTGTGATAACTCTTGGTTAAACTAAATCTCATCTAAAAACCCATCTAGAAACTTGTATAATTTGATGTTGATGTACCGTACAGAGGGCATGACTTATATTAAACTCTGCTTTTATTCTGGATTAGTGATTAGTTTTGTTTTCAAATGAGACCTTTTTCCCTTAGTAAAAGACTTAAGATTATTAAATGTTTGCACATCTTTCTAGATATTGTTTCAAAAAGTAAAAAAAAGTACTTTATTTTTCGTCTTAAAACAGAACCGAAGAAAAAAGTCCAAAGGGAAACAAAAGAAGGGAGAGTTTGGGGAAGAAGGAAGAGAAGATTTGGGTGATGCAGGAAATGAATCAGTCCTTGGAGCCGACATGCTGAAATTACACTTGGCGGATGTGCAGAACAGTCCTTGTGTGGATCCTCGGACTCGTGCATCAGATGTTGCATATGTGCCTGCTGGGAAGGATCACTTGTCTCCACATTATACTAGTTGGAAAAGAATCAGCAGCAGTGAGTCGGAATATTCTGATGCTGAAGGTGGAATACAGAGCAAAATGAGGTGATTGTTGTTCATGTAAACGTAAAGCATGGTAACAGGGTGTACTGTTGTTCATAACAATTTAAGCTTATGTATCATGTTAAAGCATACCTTTTGTTCCTGTAGATCTGGCACAAATTTTACATGTGTGCAGACTCTTATACTTCCACAGGATCCTAGCACTTTGTTCTTAATCAAAACTGTTGAGGAAATAACTTTTCCTTTTGATTTATGTGGTGATACAAGAAAATTGGAAGGCAGTAATTTGTATGGGTTTGAAAGTAAATTTGTTCTTTGTCTTCCCGTTCTTGGTCTAAAAAATGTCTTCTCACAGCTAGCCACTAATATAAGTGAAAGAGGTTAAGTCCATTACTTCTCACTGCTGCTATTTCATTAATCTTTTTGTTTGTTTTTAAGATCTTATCAAGCCAATGTTCGTCAAGGGGCTCTAGCCTGTTTCCTCTCTGCTATAAAATCAATAGAAAAAAGAGTTCTTTATGGCTACTGGTCAGCGTTTGTTCCTGATGCACCTGGTATTGGCAGCCCCCAGTCAGTGTCGTTGATGACTATTGCTTTAAAAGACCCTTCTCCAAAGGTGAGGCAGTTCTGAGTAGAAAAAGCATTGTATTTTTCCCATGTTAATCTTAAGAATGGTCTTCTCTGGCCTTCAGTAAGTACTTTGGCTACTGTATCTGTGTTGCTTGGTCACTGTACTGCAAGAAGTAAAAGGGGATGTGTTGGTTAAGGAAACAAAGGATTCGTTGTATACTGCTTAAAGTTATGAGAAAAGATAGTTGGAGTTGAATTTTCTCTTGCTGGAGAAGGTGACTGTAATAAATTTTAAAATTCTCCATCAGCTCGAAGGAGGTGTTAAAAGTAACAGAAATGTTTTATCATTTCAGACCCGTGCCTGTGCTCTTCAAGTTCTCTCAGCCATCCTGGAAGGTTCTAAGCAGTTTCTTTCTGTTGCTGAAGATGCTAATGATCACAAGAGAGCTTTTACTCCCTTCTCTGTAACTATTGCGTCCAGCATCCGGGAGCTGCACCGCTGCCTGCTGCTAGCTCTGGTGGCAGAATCCTCTTCTCAAACACTGACACAAATAGTCAAGGTAACTGTACTGTAAATATTTCAAATGCTGTCCAAGAGATGATACTGGTTTGTAGATGAAGTCTTGAAGAAAGATTGCATAGAAATTATTGTAGCTGTTGAGGACTAAGGTGGTGGGGAGAAATAGACTGTTGTTGTCTCACAAGGCTTCATGGACTGAGTCTTCCTACAGAGTCCTAAGGTTTCTTTTCTCTTCAGCACAATTCTCTTGTTCCTGCATTTCTTTCATGTAGTCATTTTGGAGCTGAATGAACCTATGAAATGATTCTGAAGGCTCACATTGGCTTTAAAACTGGAATCCAAATTGGCAAAAAAGCTTTCCATGGGCTATTGAAATTCCTTGGTCTTTATGCCAGGTCACAGTAGTTAAATGCTTGTTCTTAGGAGCCAAGTTCGCAACCAGTTTTCGAACAGCAGATAATTGGGGCATTTGTTTTCAGGTGCCCTCAGATAATTAGCTGTCTAAATGACCTAAATTGCAAATGTAAAAACGAATCTGTTGGAGGCCAGGCTGACATTGTAACCACCGCTCCATGTATGTTCTTTTGTGTGTTTCAGTGCCTTGCAAACTTGGTTTCAAATGCACCATACAGCCGTTTAAAACCTGGGTTGCTGACAAGAGTTTGGAACCAGATAAAGCCATACATTTGTCATAAAGGTTTGTGTTCTGCTTGGCTGGAGCCTCTTTGTATATGTTGTATCTCAATTCAGCATTGGTTATTACAAAATAGTTGTGGATTTCTCCCTTCCCCGTGCTTCATAAATACATAAACATACATATTGCTATCGAGTTATATGTTATGATCTGTCTTATCTGAAAACTGCTCAAGAAGGATGCTCACATGTCAGTGAGATGCTAACAGACTGGCTTTTTCTTCCCCTGCCCTGTTCTTTCTTGCAGATGTTAATGTTCGAGTTTCTAGTCTCACATTATTAGGGGCTATAGTATCTGTCCAAGCACCTTTACCAGAGGTGCAGTTACTTTTGCAACAGCCTAGTTCTTCAGGGCTAAGTAACAGTGGTAGCGCAACCCCTCACCGTTCTAATTCTTCTGAGCAGTGGAGAAAAGCACTCCCCTCAGAAGGGGAGCCTCCAGCTAATCCAGCAGGATGTACGTCTTCAGAACCATGCTGGCTTCTCCGTCTCTGCGTTTCCATCATCGTTCTGCCCAGAGAGGATTCCTGTTCTGACAGCGATGCTAACTTCCCATCGTTTTCCAGCATTTATGAACCATGTCCCCTTCGACTGGAATCCTTACAGGTGGGGATGAACAGCTAGCTTGTAAAATGAACATCTTGGTACAATATCAGATGACCTCATGTCAGCCAAGCCTCAGTCGTGGGTTGCCTTTGCTCCGAACTCTTCCAATGACATTTAGGCTAAAGCATTTGCTAGTGCAGCATGTCTGAGCTGCTGTGACTGAAAGAGCAGTAACACAGTAACACTGTGCCTGTGGCCACAGCGTAACTATCCCATAGTAAATCTGCTGCAGTAAGTTCTTCTGCCTGTGATTTTTGTTACCTTCGTTATATTTAAATACTATTTGGTTGTGTGTGCTGGCATCTGGTGAGGACTGTGAGTCTTCCCCATGCAAACTCCTCCATACAGAATCTAAATTAAAGTTCCGCTAGAAAACAGCGGGAAAGAACCTTGCAGTCAAACAACAGTCTGCAAGGAGCTATGGAGTGATGCTATGTCTAAAGGAATACCTGTGAAAGTTGAGACTTGGCCTTGTTTTTCTTCATGTAACCACAGAAAATAGGAAGATTTTGTAACGTGCATGCCAAAGAGTCTCACTCTTTTTCTGGAACAATGAATATTTTGTTAAATCCAGCCTCACAGCACACAGCAGCAGTATTACAGGAGATGGTGTGTGTGTGTGTTGCTCTTACAGGCACTCTTGCTTAGGTTTTTAGCTACAGGAGACTTCGCTTACAGTAAATAATTCATTGTGTCGCTACCCGATAGTGTTTTTGTGGCTCTTTTGAACAAGATAATGGAATAGAGAACTCTTTAATTAGCTTTAGTATTCTAGAAGTTGTGCTGCAAGGTGTATCTGTTACATCGGAGTTTAGTGTATGGTTCCAGTGTTGATTAGCCCATTAACATCCTCTCTGTGTTTGGGGTATTTTGGTTTAATAGAAGGAAAAAATGCTGAATGGAATTTCTTTTGTTTGTGTTTAGGTGTTGGCTCTTCTTGTAAAAGGTTATTTCTCTATGGCTCAGAGCTATTTCCTAGAACTTGGAGAAGTGGCTTGCAGATGCATGGAAGAAATGGATCCATCTATTCAGCTTCATGGAGCCAAAGTAAGAGCATGAGGAAACATCAACATTGTTTTACCAAGTCAATTTTATCTATTAGTTCGCTTTGCAAATACAGATGAGTAGTGATGAATATTCGGAGCATCTTTGTGTGTGTGATGTAGCCCACTGTAAAGAGCTGGTGCCTGCCATAGCTCTTTGGGAGATGCAGTACCCTGACACTTCGAGAAATGCACCTTCTGCTTCCCATCTTGAATTTTTAGCAGAATTTTGTTGCTCTGCTGAGTCACCAGGAAGCTTGGGAAATGCAAGGACTATAACACTGGCCCTTCCCTGATTTAGCATCAGCTGGTGTATGAACCCAAAGGAAAGCTCAGAGAGATTTCCTCTTTGTGCGGCAATTTGTTACGCTGTTCTAGCCAGAGACTTTATGTAAGAAAGGCTTTTCCTCTGATTTCTTCACTAGCAGGGACAGAATAGAGTCCAAACCAATACTGGATCTTTTAGTTTTGTTCCCTGGGTAAGTAAGTATAGCCCTAGGTAGAGGTTGCTATAGTTCCATGGTACTTGAGTCATCCCTGGTAAAGACCTAGTTGCTTTTTGTTTCCTTGCAGCTTCTGGAGGAGCTGGGGACAGGTGTATTACAGCAGTACAAACCTGATTCAGCCATTGCCCCTGATCAGAGAGTACCAGTCAGCGTGGTAAGTGTGTGGGCTCCCTCTGAGATTCCACTTGACTGAACTTCCTTTCTTGACCTCTCTGCAAAGTTACTGGTATGGATACAGATAAATCAACTGCAGGAAAGCAGAAAGGGGCTCAGTACCCTGCGGCTTTATAGTTGCTGATAGGTGTGATTTCTGTAAACTTCCTGCATTATTTTGGCATTTGTTTTTGTCTGTAGGCAGGTGTGTTGTGGTTTCCCCCCCCCCCCCCAAATGATGTTAATGTTGCCTCTCTCTCTGCCTTTCCTTATCCCTCCTCTTCCGGCCTGCTGTAAGTCAGAAAGCTGGAAGAACAGTGCCGATTTTGCATGCATCACTACTGCTGCATAAAACCTAGACGTACACTTCTAGAGTTTTGGTGAATTTGCATTGTTACAAGAGCCAGCCTATATGTTCTGGCTGCTTTAAGTGCAGAGAGAGTGGCCAGAACCATAATATATGTGATTTCAGGAAAAATTGTTTGAGGCTGTTTGGATAAGCTTGCGGAAGCTGAGGAACTGGCATTCTACTAGTAACGTAGGCCTATTTAAGTCTTGCTTCTGTGAACAGTATGCAAGTTTAAAAATTTCTTTGGCATATGCTAAGTTTTGAGCTGGTCACCAGTGATCCTACAAGATAGGAAATGTGTCCGCTAGCACCAGGTTCCTGGTACTTGCTATGAATGTAAATAGTCAGGCAAATGAAAATACCCAGCTGTGTAGATTCAAGAATGGAATCGTAATTCTACGTAATGCAATCTAATCTGAGTGTATGTGGCCTTGAGAAGAAAGCAAACAGAACTCAGTAAATAAGTGCTTGATAGCAGTACTAAAATGTCTTTAAAACGTTTCTGAATATTAAGTATTTTAGGCTTCCATGCAGTTGTAATCACTTTCACGTGTGATTATGCTACCTACTGTAAGTATGTCTTAAAGATGATAATAGAAAAAGGCAATCTATTCTAGAACTTAAGCGTAATTGCTGAGTTTAAATAGGTAAACCTGGCTGCTTCTTCTGTAGGTTGTAACCTTCTGGACTATGATGTTAAATGGCCCTTTGCCTGGCACTCTTCAGAACTCTCCACATGCGACTCTTCAGACAAGTGCCTGTGATGCCCTGTCCTCTATCTTGCCAGAAGCTTTCAGCAGTCTGCCGGTAAGAGAGCACTCCGTTAAGCATGGCATTTTTACCTATTGAGGCTTTGTTCTTGTCTACCAGATTGCAGTAGTGTAAAACCTTTTAAAACTTACAAGGAGGGGGTAGAGGAATCTTCCAGATTTTTTTTTTTAACATTCTGAACAAGTTGTGGCTATTGAAGACTGGAAAAGCCAATGTTGGGAGTAATGAGTCTGTCAAAAAAATGAAACTGTGGCTCACAGAAGCTGTTTGGCCTTGCCATGAATACGCAGCCTTGGTGATGATGCACAGGAGAGGGAGGGCAAGAATTTCACTGCATGAGAGAGGGGTGAAGGGTTATTATTTTGCTGGTTAAGTCTTTTTGAAGAGACAGCTGAGCTAACAGCCATGGACTGACATTGTGCACCAATTTGCACGCATGTTTTTTTCTTTTGGCTGGCTTTTAAAACACTAAACTGTGGTGATTGCCGTGGCAGAAGCAAACAAATGTGTTGGCCTTACTCTCCTTTTGCAACATGAAATATGCTTTTAAACATGAAAGCCTTGGCAGTGTATCACCGCTGCATTGTGCAGCTCTTTTTATGTCACTGTGCCCTTCTTGATGGGGAGTACTCTGCCAGATCTCATTTGCCCAAGAATTGCTAGTACAGCAGTATCTCTGGAATTCTCTGTCTGGTTTCTCCAAGTACAGCATGTACTTCATCACTCCGTACTTTGATCCCATACACTCTCTTGTCCCTGTGGCCATGTGGGGTCAAGTCGGTGCCCACTCTGACCCTTTGCTCTGGTGAAACAAAGATCTTTTGTCATGGGTTGGTAAACTGACAATCTGTCCAGGATGAACTTAATCTGCCTGGCTGTCCTTGTTAATGAAGGGGAAAGAGTGAAGTAAGACAGGAAGAAGCAACTGATCCAGTCTGTTTTATCTCTGGTGCGCCATGCCTTCTGCATTTTGATGATAGTTAAGACCACAAAAGAAACCAAAATATTATTTAACAGCAACAAGATCATGTTTGCTGAAAGCATTCCCATTTCCTGTGTGGCACCCTGAAATGCCAGTCAGTTTACTTTAAAGAAAAGAGTATGCTCTGAATGGTAGCTTCTACAGATTCCACATATTAGGGTCTTTCAGAGTATTTGTCAGTTGTCTGTCTTTGTGGGACAGAGATCTCTTCAGTTTCTGTTGCCATGACTGCTTATCGTTGCAGAACGACCAGCAGATACTGTGCGTCACTCTGCTTCTTGGCCTGAACCACAGTGAGAACCCACTGGTAAAAGCTGCTGCTGCACGTGCGCTTGGAGTGTACATCCTCTTCTCTTGCCTTCGGCAGGTCAGAACTGGCCCATTTTTCTTATTTTGAGCCATTTTATAATTGGTTTGATGAACCATAAGATGTGGGACATGAGTTCTTTTGGAATGAATTGGCCTTCCTTCTTGCTTTTGGTCTCTAGCGTGTATATAGCTTTTCTTTACTGTCTCTAGACCTGCTCTTGCCTTCTGTGTGGTGAACAGAACCAGTGCAGTTTTAAGTGAGATGAAGCAGAAGCCAGTGTCAGCTCTCTTAAGTGAGAGCAAAAGGAGGGAGGTCAGGATCTTCCCCAAGCTCTCAAGGACAGAAGTGGGAGAGGCTAGGTTGGCACAAGGGAGCTGCAAGAGACGAGGTAGAGCTGGGAAGAAGGGAACAGCTGTACAGCACTCTGAAGTTTTTAATGTGAAGGCTTCAGTTTTGCTTGAAACTAAGTAGTAAAGCTTATTTAGAGGAAAATGCTGTTTTGTTTCCACAAACCAAATTGATCTTAGCTTGGCTGAACTGGAAGACTCTGTAGTTCTTGCAATGTGGCCTTCAATGGGTGATTGTAATAAATGTATGCAGTAGCTGATGTTGAGATTTGAGTCCAAAATATTTTGAAAGAACATCTTTTACCATAGGCAAGGGAATGAAAATGTAATGTGCCATAGAAGAGAAGATGAGACAGGCAGCTCAACAGGGAGTTTGGAGAAGCAATTACTTTCTGAAGAGTGGGATTTGATGAGTATAAGATTGGCAGTCCAGGTAATTATGTTAAAATCCAAAGTAACTAAAGCACCAATGAAATTAAATAATACATTGAAACCTTTGAGCAATAGCTACCCGAGAGAGTGGTGAACTTGGTCAGCATGCAGGCTTAGACTGTTAATTAAAGATCAAACAAAGCTGTATGGAGAACACCATAAACACTTTAAAAGTTGCTGCCTAAAAAAGAAGAGTATATTAATAGAGCTGGTCTCTGTGCAGGTATCGCTTTCCCTAGAAAGGCCAGAATGTGTATGTTACTAAGGAAATCACCTGAGTTTTTAAAACTTTCTAACTTTGCAGCAGTTGTTACTTTTATAGGACGTGATGTTTGTGGCAGACACAGCAAACGCTATTCTGAATTCCCTCCATGACAAGTCTCCGAACGTCCGTGCCAAAGCGGCTTGGTCCCTGGGCAATCTTACAGACACTCTGATCATCAACATGTACGTAAGCGCACCTTGGCCCGTGGAACTCCTCTCTGCCTGTATTCCCATAGCATCAGACAGAAGGTACTGATTGACTTAGTATCAAAAAAGCCAAAATTTGGCTTGGATGCTTCTGTTTAACCACTCCTCAGCCTGTGTGTCTATCAGCGTATGACACTGTATTACCAGTATCCTGTATCCATCTGGGGTTGAGTTCTACTAAACTGTTTGGGTTTAGGTCTTTCTAACCATTAGTTCTGGAGTATTTGCCAAGCTTACTTTTCAGTTTTCTATTTCTCCTACATTGCTTTGTGTAATTGATGTTCCCTGGTTACTTTACTTTCAACATAACACAGAAGTAAGATTAATAAATATTTAACACTTCCTCAAATCAAAAACTGAAGGAAGTCTAACCTACTGTTACATTTTTAACAGGAGAAATAGTTATCGTATATTCCTGCTAAAGAATTGCCTCCAAGCAATTCATTGCCCTCTGTTTTTTATTACAGACTTAATGCATTGCTAACTGGCTTTCTTGCATTGATAGTTTGGTTTTAAATTAATAAACATAGTGGTCACATGTAGTAAGGTCTGCCTTACATATTAGCCTTCTAAAGAGTGAAGGTTGTTCATACGCCTTTCTAAAGGATTGTATCACATCTTTGGGGATGGATCATCTGAGCTGGCCTTTCACAGTGTGATTCTTCTGCTAGGGAAACGATGGGACAAAGTTTTCAAGAGGAATTTTCTGATCTCCTACTGTTGAAAATGTTACGATCGGCAACTGAAGCATCCAAGGACAGAGACAAGGTATGACTGAGGGGAAGAAGGGTGGAATTATCATAGTGTAGTTAACTCTTGCATTTTTATTTAAAAAAAAAAAAAGCGGGGGGGGGGAAGGAAAGAAGGCACCAGTTACTTTAGGGTGTTTTGCCCCAATGGACGGGGAGCTGCAGCTCAGCATCCTCTCTTGAGGGCTGGTGTTTGGAGGTTTTCCATGCTGTTTGACCTGTGGGGCATTTGGTTGCGCTTTTCCACAGTGCAGGGTTTTTTTGTGTTTGTTTTTTTTTTTCATTCAGGGTGACCAATTGCAGAGAATGATCTTTCTGGTGGTATTTAGGATGGTACCATCTGTAAGACACCAGTCTGATTCCAGATGGACTCCTTGTTGGCTCTGAGCATGATTTTGTAGCAGGCTTAACAAAAGCTTTGCCTATAAGCTGAAAGCCAGAATATGTTGAGGGTTGGTTTTTTTTGTGTATGTGCGTTCCAGGTAAAGAGTAATGCAGTCCGGGCCCTTGGGAATGTGCTTCATTTCCTTCAACCATATCACATAGCAAACCCCAGGTTTAAGGAAGCCATCGAGGAATCTCTTCAGGCCCTTATTTCTACTGTTCAGAGCGAGGCCACTATGAAAGTGCGCTGGAATGCTTGTTACGCGCTGGGGAATGTTTTTAAGAACCCTGCCTTGCCGCTTGGTGAGTAACTTGTCCCACTGGCTTTGGATTTGCACAGCAGGTTGTGGGTTTGATAAGAAAGTCTCTGTTACAAACGTGTTGGGGGGGAAAAGGGGAGAAAGCAAACAGCTCAGTCTTGCTGCCATAGCTTTCCCAGAACTCTTGCCAGTGAAATGGGCTCAGATCCTGCTAATACAGGCATAACTGTGCTGTGTTCAGTTAGATCTGTCATGTTAGAAAAGGGCCTGAGGATGGGATTATAGCTGTGAATAGATGCAAAATGTCACTTTTCCTCTTACAAAACTTCAGAAGTTTAACTTTTTAAACTAATTTTTCATTTCATAACCCCTGATTCACTTGGACCACAATAAATACAGTAAATGTAAGTTCATTAAATATTTAGGAGATACATTTACAGTTTTGTATATTTTGACTGATTGAAGAGGGTTTTTTGGTTTGTGGTTTTTTTTGCAGGAGAGGCTCCTTGGACCACACAAGCATATAGTGCACTTTCCTCAGTAGTGAAGTCCTGCAAGAATTTTAAAGTCCGAATCAAATCAGCCATGGCCCTCTCCATCCCTAGCAAGAGGGAATGCTATGGCTCCACCGAGCAGTTCTGCCAAATCTGGAGTGCCTTGGTGGTAGCCTTGCAGAAGAGTGAAGACACCGAGGACTTCTTGGAATTCAAGTACAGTGCCAGCCTCAGGACGCAGATCTGCCAGGCTCTGCTTCATTTGTTAAGTCTGGCAAAGAGCACAGACCTGCCAGTCGTTTGGGAAACCGTAACAGCAAACGGGGATACAATCAAATCCTATGTCTTGCAATATCTGAAATCTGGAGTTGAAGAAAGCGAAGCAGGAATGCACGCGGACTTGTGCGAGAGGGAGAGAGCTTTAAAAGGAGCTATCGAACATCTTGGTGGGATAGAGAAACAGCTGGCGGGCAAAGCGAGGGTAAGAGTGTCTGTTTATCTGGAAGATGTCTTGACAAACCATGCCCGTGCCACTGAATTAACAGAGGCTTAGAAAGAAATGCCTGTTTTGGTGACCAATAACTTAAACTTCTGACTGGGCACAGAGAAGAAACACGCTGCTTTCACTTATACAGGGCCTCCAGAAGGAAAGTTTCCTGGTGTTGGTATTAAACAATTTATTTCAAACTTACTAAAATCATTCATAATGCCTGATGAAAGGAGCTGTAGAACTTAAGAGTTCACAAACCACAAAATTTAAAAAACATTAAGTTGCCCTTGCTTGTTTTTGTTTGTATACTTAACTGTTACAGTATTACCACCTGGAAAACAAATGCCTTTTCCTTCTTTGTATGTTTTATAGAAACAGCCTGTTCTCTCAGGTTATCTAAAAGCATTTTGTTACTATTGCTGCTGTATTCAAAATCATGTTTGTAAAGGAGGGGTCTGGAAGAATTTTGTTTTTCTGAGCACTGCACATGTTGTCACTCAGTTTTCCTGCAATAAAGCCAAATCTGCCAATATTTGAATAATAGGTTAGAGCAAACACACTTTGCCTTTATCTGTCTGAGTTCTGGTGTCTTACACATGGCCTGTGCCTCCCTGCTGCCTTCACTCATCCTGTCTTCTAAAACCTCAAAATTCCTTGTTTCCCAGTGGGTGGCATTGTGCTGCATAAGCCAGCAAATCCAACTAACCCAGAAAATCCAACGTGGCTGGAATTCTGACTCGTCAAGTAGTGCGACCTGTGGGGCTCTGCTGCCTTTCTGTGGGAGGTGCAGTGATGTTCTAAACCACCTCTGGATGTGTTTCTGAAGGTCTGTCCCCTGCCCCTTCCTTCGTGATGCTGTTACTTGCTCTCTGTTTGCTACGTGCTTACTGCGCTGATAGCAGGTGGAGGACTGAGCTCTCTGATGTTGCTGGGGACAAATCACTGCCGCCAGGAATGAGCCGGGCTGTGGGGCACTGGGAGAGTTAAGTGCCTGCTGTGCTAACCTCTGGGTGGATGTTTGAACAGAGCTCAGTGCAAGCCCTGGCTCTCATAAAAGCTCTTTGGAATACAAAATTTGTCTGCTTTGTTTTTCCATCCTTGCCGCTGGTTTCAGTGGGCCTCAAGTAGTATGAGTATCCGAAACCCCTTCAGCGTAACGAAGTCTCTTTTTGCTGGATGTATGGGGCCATTTCCCTGCCCCGAGTGACTCCTGCGGCAGGAGCAGCTCTGCCAACATCTGGTGTATGGTCAGGCATGTCCGAGTGTTAGCAAGGCTGAGCACCTGCCTGGAATGGAGGCTGAGGAACAGAGCGGCAGAGCTGAGCATCGCTGGGTGCCCTTGCTTGTCCCCGGTGGGCATAGGCCCCATCCTGGCTCAGGAGCAGCCCTTGCTATGCTTCAGGTTAAAAATTTACATTTAAGCTGACACTTGCTCCTTTTCTCCCTCTTTGGCTGCTGCGGTTTTACCTGGACCCATCTTTGAGTCTCCACCAGCTGAAGCAAGCCTGCGCTTTGCAGCTGTGTTCTGCCTCTAGAAGAAATCCGCTCCATTGCCATTGAAAACACCACTGTGCCTGGATTTCTTGCGCAGGTTTGCTGACACCTCTAGAGCTGCCTACGTACTGTAATGGCTGAAACACTGGCGGTGAGCAGCTGTGGGACTCGGTGTCCAATGCGTGGTTGGACAGGCACGGGGTGTACCCGTGCTGAGTGTCTGCTCCAGCAGCCCACACCCCATGCCAGGGTGTTCTTCTGAATGCAGAAATCTGATGTTATGCACCCCAACAAGCGCATGGGAGCTGCTGGGATTCTCAGTAGCGCGTAGCCAACCTCTTTGGTTTTAATAAAAACCGCGAAGTCTCAGCTAGCTCCTGAAACACCTAAGGGCTTTTGAGGAAATGTGGACTTGTGCTCTGAGCAGCACTGAGTGAGCGATGGAGGCAAACCAAGAGCTCAAGTGGCTGAATAAAACTGAAGCAAGCGTCCCCGTTGAGTGTGGTAGCAGCCTGCCTGCTCCGTGTATGAAGCTTTCTAAATAACCATGTCCAGAACTTCAACCCATATTGGGGAACCTGCAACTTTTCTCAGACAGAAAGATAAGAGTGTCTTTTATCTTTGGGAGCGAAAGTAGATTCTAGGTAGCTTTGGCTGAAGGTGGCACAAGCAATTTTCTCCGTGTGAGCTATCTGTTTAACGAAGAGCCCAACTTGTTACTGGATGCTAAAGCAGAAGGGGTTCAGCACCTTCCAATCTGCTGAGCCTCTTCCTCAACATCTGAGTACTGTCTCCCTCAGGACCAGACAAGAATAAGGCCATGTGTCTGAATGCCAGATAGAGTTCAGTTCATCTGTAAAGGAACTGAATCAGTTACGGGTTGGGTTTTGTTGGTTGGTTGTGCGCACCATTCGTTGCTCTCTTCTGGAGCTGTTTTCCCCAGGGAAGCTCAGAGACTCTGAGCATCCCAAGCATTGACTCGACCCATCACCACGTTACAGCAATAAAGACCGAAATGCCGGTTTGGGTAGAGAGTCTGGATTCTGTGGTCTCACCCCATACACTCATTACAAACCTCCTGCCTGCGAAGAGGAGGACATTTACTTTGACGCCAGCCTTTCATTCTCCTGTAGGAAGACCCTTTCCCCGGCTTCTGGACACCCTTCGCTGACTCCCTGGGGAGAAAACGGTGTGTGCACAGGGGAGAGTGGAGAGGCAGAAGCTGGTTTTCCCTCTGGCTGGTGGAACTCCATCCAGCATCTTCTGAAGATGCGACAAACACATCATCATCCCTGCCTCTCAGCAGCGCAGGACTCGGCCCCTCTCAGCGGCCAGGAGCAGCCAGCGGCTGCATGGCCTCCCCTGCCAGCACACGGGCGTTGCTGGAGAGACACAGGTTGCAGGAGGGTGGAGGGGGCAGCTACAGAGATTCAGGCCTAATTTCTGTCAGCAACAACCAAAGTGCTGCTGGGTGGGGGCCTGGGTCAGTCACGGGGGTCAGCTGTGCCCGGCCCCAGCCCCGCGGGATGTTTCTGCTGCCGCTGGTTGCACCTGGGTGCAGTCCTGAGGGTGCTGGAGCAGAGCTGGGAGGGGTTCTCCTGCCTGACCCCACAGTGATACCAAGGTCAGTGATGATTTTATGTGTCCCGTTAGTGTTGGATGCTCATTTTTGGTGTCTGGCGGAGCAGCGTGGGCTGTTGTGCCCTGTGCCGCTCGCTCGCTGCCAACAAGAGCAGCGGGGGTGGATGCAGCCTCCGTCCTCAGCTGGGGACTCGTGAAGCACAAGGTGCTTGGGGCCGGGGAGAGGCAGCACCTTCCCCACCCTGGCCAAGGTTTTATTGTCCTGCCTCTTTATTGTTGTGTTTACAAGCCAGGCGCTTTATAGGTTTTCCTATGAATAGTTTCAAGGAGAAGGTAATTACCTTATCACATGCAGGATGATTTATAGCCGAGGTGGCAAGGGACATTCAAGCTCCACATCGGCTCCGTTTGAAAGACAATCCGCCCGTTCTTCCGTGGGGTCACTGGGTGGGTGAAAACAAAAGGGTTTTAGTGCCCGGCCCGCCTAGTCCCAGCCCGGGGACATCTCCTGCGGCCGAGCCCCGGAGGGGAGCGATTCCCCGGGCCGAGCCGAGGGCGCTTGTGCCCACCTGCAGCCCCGTGGGTTTCCCTGGGGCTGCCCGCGGTGGTGGGCTCTGCCCTGTGCAACCCGCCAAGGAGCAACCCAGTGAGTTCAAAGCTCAGGCTGTAAAGTCCTTGTTATTGAATTGCGTTACCTGGGTCAGTAAATACGCAGTGTGCTGCCCGAGAGGCGGCGTGGCCTCGCACGCCAGCGACAGGCCTCTCGGTGGCACCGGGCTGGCGTGTGCGGTGATGTCTTGGTGAACCGAAGCAATTGCTTTTGTTGGGCACAACTCTTCGCCAGCGGCACCGGACCCGGCTCGTGGCAGCTGTGGGGACTGTTACACGTCTCCCGTTGCCTTCGCGTAGCGATTTTTGTCTTTTTTTTTTTTTTCCCCCTTCCCCTATTAACTGCCTCTTTATGGACTCGGCGCAAAGACGGGAATTCACGCGTTACCCTGCGGCCGCCGCGCTCCGAGCATCCCGCTGCAGCCGCTGCTGCGGTGGGAGCGGCTCCGGCAGCCCCGGGAGGGAGGGGGCGGCAGCCCCGGGAGCTGCCCCGGCCGCCGGGCCACGAGGTGGCACCACGTCCCCGGCCACGGCCGAGCGCCAGCCCCGCGGCGGGGCTCCCCACGCGGGGCGGCCCCGGGCGGCTGCCGGCGCGCCTCCCCTTGCGGGGGCTGTGGGGTACACGGGGTCCGCCTTGCAGGGGGCGTGGGGTCCCCCTTGCGGGGGGCGTGGGGGTACACGGGGGTCCTCCTTGCAGGAGGTGTGGGGGTACACGGGGGTCCCCCTTGCAGGGGTCGTGGGGGTCCCCCTTGCAGGGGGCGTGGGGTCCCCCTTGCGGGGGGCGTGGGGGTACACGGGGGTCTGCCTTGCAGGGGTCGTGGGCATCCCCCTGGCAGGGAGTGTGGGGGTACACGGGGGTCCCCCTTGCAGGGGTCGTGGGGTACACGGGAGTCCCTCTTGCAGGGGTCGTGGGCATCCCCTTGCAGGAGGTCTGGGGGTACACGGGGGTCCCCCTTGCAGGGTGCATGGAGCGTGGGTGCTGCCTGCCCATGCACCCACCGGAGGTTGCCCCAGGGTCCCGGCACCCACAGCCCGGGCCGGGGCGCAGCGGGGAGCTGCCCTCGAGCAGTGTGATCCAAGCGGGGCACCGGCACAAGGGCGCAGGCGTGTTTCTCCGTGTAACAAACCGACCCGTTCTTCTCCCGGTGCCCAGCCCCGGGTGGGGCCGACTGTTATCGCCCGGGCTCTGCGGGGGCCCGGGGACCGCGGGCGCAGGGTGGCAGGGGGGCTGCGATGCCCCTTGGGTCGCGGGTGCTCCCTGCAGCCCCCGGGGACCCAGCCCACGCGGGGCCTCGCTGCTGCCCACCTCCCCACGCGGGGGCAAGGGGGATTCCCCTCCTGGCCCCGCTGTGGGACCCTGGGGCGGGGGGTCACAGCAGCAGTGCCGAGCACTGCGGGGCCAGGGGCTCCGGTGGCAGTAACGGCACATTGGTACATGAGCAATGGGGTGGCGAAGGCAGGGGTGACTTCCAGTGGCGGGGTCAGAGGGAAGAGGCTGATCCTCAGTTCATGTCTGCTGTCTCTCCCATAAAAAATGGCTCTGTGCTATCTTGCAGGCCGACCCTCCCTAGGACCCGCTAATTCGGTGATTTTTATCCTGTCTGTTTTCCTTTTCTCCCCTCTGCCCCGCTGCAACCTCCCGTCACTCCTCCTCGGGGCGGCTCCGGGGTCGCACTGATGGATGGCCCCCGGCAGCGCCCGCACGGAGGAGGCGATGGCCGGCGAGGGGGCTTTGGCACAGCCCGAGCCCCTCCGGCGGGTCTGACCCGGCCGTTGCGCCAACCTCTGCTCCGAGGGAATGCCCTTCCCCAGGGCTCAAAGCCCGACGCCCGAAGGGTGCAGGCGATGGGGGAAGGAGTGCAGAAGAAAACCGGGAGGCACCCCAGGCCCCCGGGCAGGGGCAGTGCCAAGCGGGGATGGGGACAGAGAGGATAAAGAGGCTTGGCGAGACCTGGGGAGCGGGGCCGTCCCTGGGGTCACTTCTTCCTGTGCCACCCCCAGGAAAAGGGAGCCCACGCTGCCCCGGGGGGGTCCTCCAGCTCCCTGGGAGCCCAGGCTGGTATTTCAGTCTAGACATGCTGGTATTTTTTCAGTCCAGCAAATTTCCTTGATGGCCCAGCGGTGAAGCACGAGCACGCTCGGCACGCTGGCACCGGCGGCTGCGGGAGGGTGGGGGGTTCCTGCGGGGGTGCGGGGGACAGAGGCCGGGCAGAAGTCCTGCCGAGGCCATGGGGGACGAGGAGCCGGTGAGGAGGTGACCGATGCACCCAGCACCGGCTCCTGGGGAGGCAGGAGAAAGGTTTGCGCTGCAAGGGGAGGGAAAACTATGCGAAACTCGAAATTTGCTCATAAAACCAGGCTTGCTGGGTGGAAAACGTGCCGCATCTTGCTCGAGCATTGGCCTGGCCTGCGGAGGGCTGTGACGGGCTTGCGTGAAGAACTTTATTCAACAGCCGCCGACGTTTCTGCTGCGCCGCGTGCGGCCGCCCGGTCCCGCGTGCCTGGCAGGGTTGGGCTGGGTAAATACTTTGGGGGGGCGACCCGCTCGGCGCTGCCGGAAACGTCGCGGTGACTCAGGGGTCAGTCCCTTCCCCTCGATGCTTGGGCACCAGGCTGATGCTTTTACCAGTCTGCCCGCCCCGGCGATGCTCCTCCTTGCACCACCTGCCCCGAGGGACCTCCGACGCCTGCCCGGGGACCGGCCGGGCGGACAAAGGTGGCTTTCAGGGCCCCGGTGGGGCCGGCCGTGCTTGGGCGGCCTCCGAGATGTGTGAAATTCAGCTTTCGCCCGGCTCCTTCCTGGAGCGGAACTGTTCTCAGCGAAACCATCCCCGCCGCCCGCCCTAATGGCTTTTCTCTGTGCGCCCGCATTAATGAACGCGAGGCCCAGCCTAATCGGAGGGAAGCCATGCAAGTAATTGCTTGAATTTTTAATTCGGGGTTATGATAGGGGAATCAAAGTCACACGGCAGCCGCTGAGGCCGCCCGCGGCTCCGCGCCATTGACTCCCGCAATTTGCTTTTGATTTTTGCCCTCCCGGTTCCCCCGGTGCAGACCCCGCTGGGGGCCGGGGCCGGACCCTCCCGGGGAGGGCACCTGGCGGAGAACTGTGTTTGGGGTGGGGGTCCCACCTGCGGCCGCGGTTGGGGTGTGCTTGGCCGGTGCGGCCGTGCCCGAGGGGGCCCCTTGCCACAGGTGCGAAGCCGTTTGCAAACCTCCGACAGCACGTGCTTGCCTCCAAAATCCCTCTTCCACTGGCACCTAATTGTGCTGCCGATGGGGAGCTGGGGGTTATTTTTCTTTTTCCTTTACGGCAGCTCCCACCCTCAGCCCAGGGAGCCGCCAGCGGTGACCCCCTGCCCGGTGCACAGCCGGTGCCACCGTCCCGGCACACAGGGGCGAGTGGGCACCCCTAACCATGGGGTGAGACACGAGATGGCTGGACTGGCCAGGGTTTGGGTTGGGGTACCCGGGCCGGGGGCTCCCTGCAGTGCAGCTGGGGCTCGCACCGAAGCTACCCCCAGGGACGGGTCCCCCATCAGCGGGGAGCTCCTCCAGCCCTGAGCATCTCCCGGGCCGCGGCACACTGCCACGCTGCTTTTGTTTTCCCAGAAAACAACCCCACCTCCCGCGCTGGTTCCAGCTCGCTTCCCTCCTCTTTGTCTTAAAATTAATAAAAAGTCAGAGGACGCGCGGCTGCTCGGTAAAGCAGAATGGCATCTGCAAAATGTCTGCCCCGCGTGGGGAGACGGCGGCTGGCGAGGCTGCCCCTGCCTCCCCGCCCGGCACGGCTCAGGGCCGGGGTCTCGGGAGCCAGGCGCACCGGGAGAAGCCATGCCGTGCCGGTGCTGCGCTCTGCCACGCGTGGGATGGACCCTGCGTACGCGGGGCAGCCCCAGTCCCCTCGGGGAGCCGCTGGCTGGCAGGCTCTGCCCCGTGACCCCGTGTTTGGGGTTTGGGCCGCTGTTGTGGTGTTCTTTGTGCCGCGATTCCTGGGCAGATAGCATTGTTTGCCCTGACACGTAAGCCGGTGACAATCTGCAAGAGCTCTGGCATGGATTCCGGCTGCGCGGCTCCCAGCCTGCCCCGCTTCCAAGGCCTTTTTATAGCCCAGCAGAACTTGTTTTGCTGTGGCAGCCAAGCAGAACCCGAGTGTGGGCTGGGAGCCGCAGGGGGACACGAGTGTGGCTCACGGTGGGTGCTGGGTCACGTTCGCACCTCCCTACCCCCAAATGCCCCCCATGGCAGGACCCTGCTCCCCTATGGTCGCTCAGCTGCGGTGCTTGCCTCCGGCTCAAGACTTGGGGAGGTTGAGGGAAGCCCCCAGGCTCTGAAAATGCGGGGGTCCAGAGTTTTGGGGGGTCCCAGAGAGGGCTGGGAGCATGCTGCCAGTGAGGGGACGTGGTGGCCAGGCCACCAGCGCGGAAGGGCACGCTGCCATGGCCATGGGCAGGGGACACGCTGAGGCGGTGCTGAGCCCTGCCGCCTGTCTCCCCGGCAGAGCACGGGGATGCCGAGCAGCCCCGGAGGGGTCCCGCCTGCGGGCGAGGGGCCGCCAGCACCCCTGTGCCTGCCCCCGGAGCAGCAGAGCCTCGGCAAAGGACAGGGGGGTGAAGGCGGATTATGAAAGTGTTTCTTTGCTTTGCTTTTGAGAAAGGAGAACTTCAAAGGGGCCATTTATCACCAGACAAAGAGAGTCGCAAGTTATTTGCAAAGTGTAAGGGAGAAGCATTAATTATCAGAGTGACAGACAAACGCCGCTGCCGGGTGTCCTCCTGCCCACCCTCCGCCCCGTCCCGGCAGCTCCCGGCAAGCCCCAGGTCGCACCCGCGCTCCTGTCCCTCTTGCCGTGCCGTCCCCAGCTCCTGCCTCGTCTCCTCTCCGCCTGGGGCTGGGTGCGCCGGCTGGTGCCGGGGCACCCGAGTTCCTGCCTGGCTCTGGGTGATGGCATCAGGGCGATGGGACCAGGGCGATGGATGTCCCCAACACGGGTGCACCCACACGGCTGCCACAGCTGGAGGGGCAACATGGGGGGGATCCCCGTTGCTCTGCTGAAAGGCTGGGAGCTGCGGGCTGGCAGAAGCTCTGCCTGGGTGCTCCTGTCGGGTGAGACAAGACCACGGCGGAAACCAGACGGGGAGAAATTTGGCACCTTCGAGGCAGCTGAGCAACCTGCGAGCATCTTTCCCCGCGGCAGCCCGGCTCGCCCCAGCCGCCTGCGAAGCCCAGGTTCACCCAGGACTCGCTGCGCTCGGAGCCGGGGGCACGTGGGTGGAAGAACAGTCGTTTCTGCCTGCCTTGCCCTGCGACTCCGTCACCCCTCGGGCTCATCCCGTCCCCAGGAGCCCCTGCCAGGCCCGGCCTCGTGCCCAGCGGGCTGTGCAGCGTGGCTGGTGACGCGGCATCCGCGGGGTGTCGGTGCCAGCGGGGTATCTGTGCTGGGGACCGCAGGTGACAGCTGATGGCTGTGGCCGGCAGCCGGGCTGGGGGACAGGGGCAGTAGGGCTCAGCCCGGATCCGGGGCACCAGACCCCTACAGCTGAGCCCCTGTCCCAAAAGCTCTGCAGGGGGAGAGCCGCGGCTCTGCCCATCACCTGGGAGGGAGAAGGCGAGGAGCGAGAACATTTACATCCCAAACCAAAGTGCCAACAGACCCGGCCACGCTCGGAGGGCGTGGCATCCATGCCACCGTCCCTGCCACCTCTGCAATGTCGGAGGGCTGCAAATATTGGGGCAGCTGGGGTGCGAGGGCTCCCCGCGGCCCTGCAGAACAAGCCCTGCACAGGGCGGGCAGCTCTCCCTTTCATGTCTGATCTCTCCCGAAACCACAGCTTCCCTTCGCCCCGCACGGGGATCAACCACGGGTCATATTTAATAAAGGTGGGGATGGGAGAAGGCTTCAAAACATTACGTCACCTCGGTGTGGGGGAGGCGGAGGGAGGCAGGGAATGCGAAAATCTCGGCGCAAGTGGGGGCAGAGGAGAAAAAATATCAGTGAGGGGATTTAATGGCCCTGTTTTGGTGGGAACTCTCTTGCCCACTGCCCGCGAGGTCAGAGGCGGTGTGTCTGCACGCGCTCAGGCGTTAAATGAAACTGTAAGGAAAAAATGAGAGGCATATACGAAATGCATAAGCGCGTCCGTGGCAGAAATCCCCTGGCGCCGCGTGAGTCACGGCGCTGTGCCCGGCTGGCCCTCCGTGGCGGCTCGCGGGAGAAATCCCCGCCGGTCCCCAGGTCCCGCGGCTCCTGAGTCCCCATGCTGCCCGGGTGAGGGTGCGCACGAGGCTGCCCCGGCGGGGACATTGGGGTGCCCTGGCAGGTGCCCCCGCCTGCCCTAAGCCTTCATCTGCCCGAGGCGCAGCCGCACGGTGCCAGGAGCAAAGTCCCCCGTGCCGCAGCCTTGCCCGTGCCCGACCCCGCAGGGCTGGCCATGGCGGCCACGTGCGGCATGGGCGACTTCGCTGCCCGGGTGGGACCTGCTGCCCGTGCTCGGGGCAAACGCTGCCGGTCCCTCCGCCGGTGATGGAGGGGGCTGTGGCTGCAGGCAAGGGATTGCCTGGCGGAGGCAATCGCGCCGGGACGGTTATTCCCTTGCGGAGGTTGTGAAGGGATGGGCTTCTAGTTTGGTACCGGGGAGCCTCTCTGGTGTTGTGAGTGACGGGGGAGCGGGAGGCGAGGCCGCCCCCAGCCACGGGAGCCGGGGGACAGCACCGGGCACCCAGACCCTCCTGCAACACGCGTGGGCTGGCTGCAAACCAGGTGGCTTCGGAGGGCCGGGGGGCAGAGCAGACCATGTTCAGCTTAAAAAAACCAAAAACCCTGTGCAGCCATCCTGCGTTCCCAGCCGCAGTCACCTCCTGGTGAAAGCTCAGTCTGATGCTCTCGCTGGGCCGCTGCCTTCCCCTGGCTGGGAAACTATGTGCTCCCAGCCCCGCGGGGCACCCATCGGCCCCCCGAGCCGTAATGACCACGCTCTTCTGCTGAGAGGAGTTAATGAGCTGTGCCGGACAACGATGGGAAAAGGGCGATTGCAGTGAGGCTCCTGACACCGCTCGGAGGAGCTGGGCGTGGAGGAAGGGGGAAGAGCAATAGGGTGAGAGAGATGGACCAGAAAACGATATCCACTTCATTAGCCAGGTGGCTCCAAATGTGTGGAAACAGGACAAGGTGCAGGTCACCCACTGTGACAGAACATTATTATCATGCGATGCCATGAAGCCTGTGCAAAGACCAAGTCAAAGCTCACCGGCCCACTTGAAAGGGAGAGGGGACCTTCTCGGAACAAGAGCCAGGCTGTTCCCAGGCCGGCGGCAGGGTGGGGGGTATCCGCAGGCGGGCACAGCCCGTGCTGGGGGGGTCTGGGCGCTCAGCCCGGCTCCTGCTCGCCACCGGCTCCTGCAGAGCCTCCCACAAGCTCTGCCCTGGGCAGGAGCCTGCGGAGGGGGCAGCGGCGGGAGGAGAGCCCGGGGGGCACAGCGGGTGTAAGCCCACATCCTGGTGGCAGTGGGTTGTTGCCCAGGGACCGTAGCGGCTCTGTGTGGTCCCCTGGCCCCAAAGGCGGGTGGGTGGTTTGACATCTTGCCCAGCACCTGGGATTAGGGGAGCTTTGGGGTGATCAGAGACCCGCTGTGGTGTGCAGGATGAGAGCACCTATGGGTGCAAGGGACCTGGCGGGCTTGTACTATTTGCTTGCCCTCACAGGTGAGAAAGCTGGGCACAGCGGGGACACCCACCCAGCAACCTGCTCCCTGCACCCTATAGACGTGGGGAGGCTTGTCCATTTGGGCGCTGAGCTCCTTCGGAGCCAACCTGAGCTGGGCTGGCATCAGGAGAGGACCAACCTGCCGGTGCCAGGCACAGCAGAGCCTGGGAGCCCCCCCACCCTCGCCACAGGCGCAGCAGAGCAAGGGCTCGCCGGGTGCAGGACGGGTGCGAGGGGGCCTTCGCCTCCCCGGCTGTGAAGCCCCGAACACGTGGGAGCAGAGCCGGGGAAGATGCTGGGCTGGGGGCTCCAGGCTGGGAGCCAGGAGGGGGCTTTTGGGGTTTTTTTTCAGTCCTCTCTTCTATAGGTTGTGCTCAGCCTGCCACGTGCCCGTGAAAAACCCTCACGGCCATCGCGCGCTCATCCACAAACTCCCTCCCAAGCACGCAGAGAGGTTTCTCGCTCCCTTTGGGATACCCTTGATGCTCCCGCCCCTGTCCGTGGCTCTGCCCCTGTCCCCCAAAGGGTAGGGGGGGCTCTGAGGGTGCTGCACTGCTGTCCCAGCCCTGGGCTGCTCCTGTGCTGCTCCCCGGAGCGGGAAGGGTTTCATCTGACTCCACAGCAGTGGGTTCAATCCATGCAGCTCCCAACACGCTCGCTCCCACAGGCGGGCACAGGCTGTTCCCAGCCGGGCTGCGGGGCTTTTCCCTTCACTCTCCCCGGCTCTGCTGGAAGCCGAACTGCCGCCAGCTCCCCGGAGCGTTCTGCTGGGAGGGGGACCTGTGGCCAGCGGTGGCAGAGACCCACAGCCGGGCTCCCGTGGGGCTCCGGGGCTGCGCTGCAAAGCACTCGGGGTCTGCCACGGGTGCTGGTGGCGGGCAGGATTTTCTGGGGGCCTTTGAGGGGGGCAGACAGCTACAGCTTCGGGTACCCTGTAAAAGTCTGAATCTGGGCTAGAAACACAGGGTTTTAAGCTATCGTCCTTTCCCAGGGCTGACGTCCAGGTGCTGGCCAAAAGCGGCAGGGAACTGGGCTACCAAACTGAAAGCGCTTTGGGAAGCTGGGGGGGGTCATGACCGGGGATTTCGGACATCGGCCCTGCCTTCCCCCGCAGGGTCCCAGGCCCCTCTGCGCTGTGCTCTGGGTATGGTGGTGTCTCTTGTATTCATGCCTCCGTTGATTTAAATGAACTTGTTGATTTTTTGGGGGGCACTCAGTGCCTTTACGGTGTCAGGAAAAGCAGTTTGCGCTCAGATCCCAGAGCCCAGCTTGGATCTCTTCTTCTGCCCCGTGCCCTGCTCCCACCCCGAAGGCTGCCAAGGTTCAACGGGGACTCTATGTCCCCTGAGCACCCCTGTCCCCGCAGGGTCCCCTTTGCTGGCTGGCCGAGAGTCCTTCCGTGCCGCGCACAGCTAAATCGCAGTGAGCCTGTGCTCAGGCTGTCCCCAAAGCTGCCCCACAGCGGCGGCCAAGACCCCCATTGGAAACCCCTGGGCTGGGGGGCTCTCCTGGGGCCCGGAGCCTCACAGCTGTACCCGCTCTGTGGGGGGCTTGGGTAGCTGGACCCCGCGCGGTGGGGGACGTCGGGGGGACAAAAGCCCCCTGCGAGGCCGGGGGGGGTTCTCAGCTTGGCCCCTCTCGGCGCGGGGCACAGCCCCCGAGGGAGCCCAGCGCGCTGCGGGGTGGCCGCGGGCCCCGGGGGTGCGGGCAGAGGGGTGCCCGTGGCCGCCCTGGGGCCGTCGGGGCGGTGCAGGCGGCGCGGGGCGGGGGAGCGCGTCCGCCGCCCCGGGGGTGCGGCTGGCACCGGGACCGCGGCCGCGCCCCGAGCCCCCCGACGGCAGCCGCGGCTCCAGCGCCCGGGGCCGCCGGCCCGGCCCGCCTCGCCGCTGCCCCCGCCGCTCCTCCCGCTCCTCCGGGGCCTCCCGGCGGCCGCGGGCAAAGTCCGTCCCAGCGCGGCCGATAAGGGCCGGGCCGGGCCGGGGCGGGGGCCCGGGCGGCGGCCGGAGGAGAGGCCTGCCGCCGCTGATTTGCATAAGGTATATTGCCTAATGGAGGCGGTCATGGCTTGGTAGAGGGCGGCCCGCGCCCCGCAGCAGCCCGCCGGCCGGGGCGGAGCGGCAGGCGGCCGGAGGGAGGGCGGGAGGCGCGGGGCGAGCGGCGGGGCGCGCCGCCGGCGCCCGGGAGGATGGTGTCCCAGCTGAGCGCCCTGCAACGGGAGCTCCTGGGCGCCCTGCTCAGCTCCGGAGCCACCAAGGAGGGGCTGATCCGCGCCCTGGAGGACATGGTGCCCGCCGCCGGCTTCGGCGTCAAGCTGGAGAGCCTGCCGCTCTCCCCCGGCGGGCCGCCCGACGGCAAGGCCGCCTTCCCGCCGCTGGCCAACGGGCACGGCAAGGGCAAGCTCTCCGGCGACGAGGGCTCGGAGGACGGCGACGACTTCGACACGCCGCAGATCCTCCGCGAGCTGCAGGCGCTCAACACGGAGGAGGCCGTGGAGCAGCGGGCCGAGGTGGACAGGATGATCAGGTACCGGCGGGGACCGGCGCCGGGGCCGGGAGGGGTACGGGGCGCACCCCGCAGCGCGCCGGGGTCCGTCCGCAGGCGCTCGGTCCCGCGGCCCCGGCCCCAAGCGCCCTGCCCGGGGTTCGCTCCCCGTGCTCAGTCCCGGTGGCGGGTCCCGGTGCTCCCTGCCCGCCCCGTGCTCAGTCCCGGTGGCGGGTCCCGGTGCTCCCTGCCCGCCCCGTGCTCAGTCCCGGTGGCGGGTCCCGGTGCTCCCTGCCCGCCCCGTGCTCAGTCCCGGTGGCGGGTCCCGGTGCTCCCTGCCCGCCCCGTGCTCAGTCCCGGTGGCGGGTCCCGGTGCGCCCTGGCCCGGCGGGGCTGTGCCGCGGTCCCCGCGGTGGCGGGGAGCCGGGCGGCCTGGGAGCCCGCTGCGGAGGAGAGCGGGCAGGGAGAGGGCCCAGCGCCGGGGCAGGGCAGGCCGGAGCCCGCCGGCCGCGTCCTCCCGCCCCGTCGGGTGCTGCCAGCCCGCCCGTCGCGGCGGGGCCGGGGGCGCCGGGGCCGTGGAGGCTCGGACCGGCCGCCGGCTCCGTCCCTCCGCCCTCCCTCTGCGCCGGGAGATAAAACATAAACTGCAGCACGTGGAGCCCGGGGTGTTATTAATTTATTTCTATAAATCATCAACAGAAAGATACACAAAGGGCCGCGATTAGGGCGAGCGGAGCGGCGGGTTATTCATTGCCGAGGTTGTAAAGCGGCCGGGGAGGGGGGAAGGAAGAAACCCCCAAAGGCAGCGGCGCTGGGCTCCTGCCCGTCCCGGGGATGCGGCTCCGGGCCGCGCCGCGCCGAGCCGAGCCGAGCCGAGCCGGTCCTTGCCGTGCCGTGCCGTGCCGCTGGGAGCGGGGCCGCCGTCGGGGCGCGGCGGAGCATCCCGGGGCTTAGCGGGCACCCCCTGTCCCGGGCCCGTCGGGGCGCGGACGGCATCGGCTCCCCTCCGTGCCCCGGGGCAGGGGCGGGGGCAGCCGCCGCTTCTCCCGCAGCCGGAGGCGCCGGGGCGATCGTGGCTCCCCCGACAGCGCAGCCGGGGCGGGTGTAAGCGGGTGGGCAGCCCCTCGGGGCCGCCCCTGCGTGCAGCGGGGGCACCTCTGTGTCCCCCCCCCCCACCTTGCACTGCAGTTTTCATACCTGTCTCGATGCCCCAGCGGCACCCCGAGTGCGGCACCGATCCTGCCCGCCGGGCTCAGCCCCCGGTGCGTGCCTGTACCCTCTCGCCAGCCCACAGAGCCCGGGGTCAGCCCCGGCTCTTGCCCCCTAACAGCCCCAGTGCCCTGGCAGCGGCGTGCCAGGGCCCGGCGAGGGACGGGGACGCCGCCATGGTAGATGCGGTGTGCTCGGCACCTGGCTCCAGTCCTGCCCCGGTACTGGCAGGGCAGACGGTGCCTTTTGGGGCCGGGGCTGGGCAGCAGCACCCACGCCTGCCAAGGGGCTCAGCTGGGACACGCTGGGTGCTAAAGAGGCTCCGTGCAAGGGAGAAGTCGTCCAGGCCTTTTCCGCTGGGTTCCCACCCCGCCTGTGTAGCACTGTGCCCTGCACCTCTGGGTGCTCCTGCCTGTCCCCGGTCCCCACCTCTTGCTGCCTCCGTCCCGGGGGTGCTCGGGGTGGCAGTGGGGGTGCAGAGAAGGCTCTGCCCCGGGATGGCTGGGCTCCCACAGGTGTTTCTGCGCAAAGTTTGCCTTTGGTGCAAACAAGAGCAGGCACATGTCCCTGAGGAGCCTTTGCAAAGAGCTCGTGTTTGCTCTAAGAGAGGCCTTTGTACTTGGAGAGGGAGCCAGGTAGGGGAGTCGGGAACCATTTACTGCAGCCGCGCATGGGGGCTAAACCCCCTCTGCTCCCGCTCCCCCGGCCTCAGCGTCCTGACCCCGGGGCCGGCTTGGTCTTGGGCCGTTCCCACGTCCCTGAGGGTGCCCAGCCCTGCGGCTCTTCTTGGGACCGCAGCACGGTCCGGGCTTGGCTGCCCACCCACGGCATGGGCCGGAGTTGCCTGTTGCGGTGCCGTGGTCCCAAGCAGTTCGCCCAGTCACGGCCCCTCGGCGAGCGGCACCTTCGCTTGGGCCCGTTCATGGCGCCCAAAGGGCTGCAGCTGATGCGGGTGGGAGAGGGGCGAGTGCCGCACCGCGGGCTGCCACGGCGGTTTCTCGCAGAGGGGTACCGGCGGCACGCAGAGCCCGGCTCCGGGGAGAGACACCCCATGGCTCCCTCCCTGCCCTGTCCCACCTGCTGGGGCTCGCCCAGACCCCGCTCGGGTAAATAATATATTCCAGGAGTACCCAGATCTTGGGGACCATGGGAAAGCCACCCGCCCTTGGGGACCCGGCCGGAGATGCCCCAAAGCCACTCTGAAACGTGTGGGGAGCGGCGGGCACAGGACACCTCCCCGCGCCGATTCCCTGTGTGCACAGGGAGATGCAGATTAGATAGATCATTTCTGTAGGGAGCCGGGTTTATAATCCATCTGTATAAATTCTTGGCATACTTCTCCGAGGATGTGTAGTGTATTTACCTGTTTTCAAGGCTGACAAAGGGGGTGAAAGGGTCCGGGAATCCCTGGGGGAGAGGGCCAGGCTTTGCCCCCCACCTGCGTGTGAGGCTGGGGTGGGAAACACCTCTTTCTTGGTCAGCGTTGGTGGCTGAGCTTCATCGGGGTTAATTTTGTGCAAGGAAAAAAACACCTTTCCTTGATTTCGGTGGAGGAGGACCGCCGAGCCAGGACTATAAACTGGTTTTCCAGTATTACAAAGCACTCCTGGGTTGGGTTGGGATTTTTTTTTGCATGTAAAGTCCTGGTGAAGATTGGACAACTAATGGGGTTTTTTTCATTTTGGTGACAGAACCAAAAAAAATGGGCTTGTGTTGAATCAAAAGGTTTTCCTCTCTGGCTTTTTAGGTTAACCAAAAAAGAAAAAAAAAAAAAAAAGGCCAAACAAACACTCAAACCTTTCATTTTGGGTCAAGTCCAAACATTTTGTTTAACATGAAACAAAATGTTTGGGTTTGGTTTCAGGTTGTTTAACCCTTTTGAATACGGTCAAGTTGATTTGTAAAGAAAAATCACTGCTCAGAAATTAAGAGCCAAATAATTGTTTTGAAAGTGTAAGTGTGAAACATGCTGGAAATATCAAGGTGAAGTCTTTCTTGAAATAATAAAATGGAGGGAAACTCAGGGACTTTTTTCCTAAATCTCACCTATTTTTTCCAGCCAAAATGCTGCCAAATTTTATTTAAATTCAGAAATCACGTCTGTAACCTCCGAGTCACTTGTTTGACATTTTAAAAGTCTGTTCCGTTGCACTGGCTCACGATTTAACTCTGGGAAAACGATGCCCTTGGCTTTAGTTGTGAACCAAACTGCTATTAGAAATGATAATGAGCTCTGTTCCATTAACTTATTATTAATCAGTAATTAGTAGGATCAGTGAGGTGACATGAACCGCTTGTGACAAAGGTCCGTGTGAGCCCCTCGGCTCGGGCACGGCGGGAGGCACGGCGGCCGGAGGGCTCTGCCCTGCTTCGCCAGGAAGGAGCGTGCGGAGGAGAGCTGCCATGGAAAGATGTTTTCTTCACATCCTTCTTGTTGGCTCCTGCCTTCTCCTGGGGCAGCACGAAGACCCGAGAGCCCCGAAACCCCCCGTGCCGCGGCCGTCCCCACCGGCTCCTGGTGCCTGCCTGCTGTCGGCACCCACGTTTGCTGCGGGGGCTGCTGAGCCGATGGCCCGGCCGCACGGTGCCGTGCCTTTTGGGGACAGGAGCAGCTTTTCTCTTTGCACCGTGTTTAACCTGTTCGAGGGTCCGGGCTGTTGGGAAAACCGGAGTTGGTGGGTCCGTGTGCCTGTGCATAATTACAGCTCCGCAGGTCTGCAGTGCCGTGCGACCGTCGCCGTGTAGAGGACACCATGTATACGGTGGGGTTCCCCTGCCCGGAGGATGCAGGATTGGGCACAGGGTCAATGTCTCTAGGAAGGCTCCGTGCCCTCCTTCCCAGGGTCTGGCAAAGCCCCCGCACCGTCAGCGGGCTGGCCCTGGTCCGGTACTTTTGCTTTGGATCCAACCAGCTTTGATTTCACCCTGCATTCAGGACAAAAAGTAAGAAATCTACTTGTTGGTTTTTTTTTTTTTCCTGTGACAAGTTGAAGGATCCAAAATAAGTAATGAATTGGGAAAGCAGTCGGACGGTTATTCCAAGCGCAGCGTTAGAGGATCGCATTATTTGAGTGCATGACTGTGACCAGGTTCAGGCTCCACACCGATTTTTCAGCGTTAAAGCACTTCCTTTTACTCCAGCGTCCTCCCGTAGCGCAGAATAAATCCAGGGGTCTTGAATGCAGCGAAGGCGTGTTGGCCTGTTCCTCTGCCCTCGCGTTGCGCTTTCGTTAGAGCTAAAGAACGCAGGCAGCATTTTGATTTTTGGCTGTAATTTTATTTGTTCCCTAGAGTGGTGGCAGCTACCGCAGGGACACCCAAGTAATGCGGATTTAGGAAAGAGTCATTTTACACCTACATCTTACAGGACCCAAATTCAAGCGTTTAAAAATATTCAAGAATGACTTAAAATTATTGGGGGGGTTGGTTTTGGTTTTCCGTTCGGGGACTTGCCTGGGTTTGCGTGCTTGGTTTGACCTTCTGCGTCTCAGCCTGTTGCATATGGCCCACGTGTACGCTTCGCTGTTGTGGGAGGGTGGAAATAGGGTCTCTTTTAAATGAACAGGGAGATTTTTTAGGTAATTACCCCCGCGGGAATGGAAGGGAGAAGATAAAGCAGCAAGCGTGGCGGGTAGCGTTTGGTGGCCGTGCGGGGGTCCCGGCAAGCCCGGGGGCACGGGACATGGTGTGGGCACTGCACCCAGGAGTGGGGGAAGGAAAAGCATCCTCGGTGCCTCCAAATTACAGGTTTCTCTTTCTTCAGAGAAATATCCATTTGGGTTATCCATATCCGTATGTATGTGTGTGTTTGTGTACCCCGTTGTGTGTGAACATAAACCAGTGGCAGTTAATGGATGGGCTGCCTTTCTCCTTGAAGGATCTGGAGGTGCTTTACCAGCATTAACGAGACCTCAGCGTGCCCCGTCAGGACACTGGGATCCTCTGTACTTCTCCTTCCCTGGGTGAACAGCCTGGTGGGCATCCCCCGGGTGGCTGTGGCACCCCGCGAGTCCCCGTCCCTCCTCCTGCCTCCCTGGGGCAGGACGGAGCTGTTTTGGGCGGCCGGGATGGCAGTCGGGGAAGGACATGCACTCAAGGGATCTTGTGTCCTTCTGAAACAGGTTTCATAATAATAATAATAGTAATAATAATAATGGGTTTCCATCATGGGAAGAAGCAAATATTGGGTGCTTTTCCCCAGCCAGGAGAGATTAACCCTTCATTTCCCTCCCCCCCAGCGAGGACCCATGGCGGGCGGCGAAGATGATCAAGGGGTACATGCAGCAGCACAACATCCCGCAGCGGGAGGTGGTGGACGTCACCGGCCTCAACCAGTCGCACCTCTCCCAGCACCTCAATAAGGGCACCCCCATGAAGACGAAGAAGAGAGCCGCCCTCTACACGTGGTACGTCCGCAAGCAGCGGGAGATCCTCCGGCGTAAGTACCCGCGCCAGCGCTCACCCTTCGGGGCTGGTGGGGGGGAGAGGGGGTCCCTGCGTCCCGGTCCTGCCTGCAGGTATCCGGCACGTCCGGAGCCGAGCGAGGAGCAGCCCCCTGCCCTCTTCCCTGGCAGTGCCCGCCGCTCCCTGTGCCTGCTGCGGCTGCCTGGGGATCATCCCTGGCTTTGCCCCTGGACCCAGGCTGCCTAGCATCTTCCCCAGAATATTTTTACAAGTAAAATGAATTTAAAGTGCAGGAAAACTGGGCGAGAGCTCCTTTTGGTCACAGTAACACTGTGCGAGTTCCCCCAAGCCCATCCACACAGCTGGGTTTCTGTACATTTATATTCATTAGAGCTGGAAAAGCAATTAATGATTACGCGCAATTAAATGCCTTTCCCACCTCTGCCCCCTTTTCCTCCCTCTTTCTCAAGACTGCTCATTTTCTGCAAATACTTGCAAAAAAAGTAAAGAAAGATAAAAGAAAAATAGCTCCTATCTGTAGCATGGTCTCGGGCAGTCCGTGCTGTTTAAAATGCAGATGGTTTTGACCAAGTACACGGACTATTGCTTTTGTGCACCTCTCCCACCCACCCCTGCGCCTGGGTCAGTCCCGTGTCACTCGAAGCGGCCCCGTTTTCGGCCGCGGAGCAGGTTGGGGCACTGCCATCCCCCTTAAAAGGGCTCTGCCCCCCTCCTCCTAAAGGATGCAATATCCAGCAGGCGGGAAGCGCGGAAAAGGGTTTAGCACCGAATACCATTGCTTTGAAAACACACCTTGAGACGTTTGAGCAAACAGAGCCTGCTCCAGCCTTGCCCTGCGTTTCCCCCCTCGTCACGGGGGGAAAAGCCATTATAAAACGAGGGAGAATTCCCCTGCAAAACTGAGAATAATAAAACCCTCCCATTAATCTCCCTTTACTGCCACGGTGACAAGCGCCGGGTCTGAGCCCGGCCGCCGGGGAAGGTCACCTCTGGTGCCTGCCCGCCCGGGCACGGGGCCGGCGTCCCACCGCACTGGGACGGGAGCGGGAGCCGGAGGGGTGCTCTGGGCGAGCAGAGAGAGGCACCCTTTCGGGGGGCTTTGCAGTCATCCCGCCTGGCTCCTAGCTTGCAAAAACCCTCCCGAAACAAGTGCACGCCGGCAGAGACCCAAGCCATGAATATGCATGCCCTGAGCATGCCTCCCCATTAAACACCAGTCCCGGAGGGATGGTAATAACTCCCCCGCCAGCGTGCAAGGCTGGCCCCTTCCCTGGGGTGGGTGGCAGGGAGCACCCGGCTTGCTCCAACGCGTGCCGGGGCCGTGGGCTCGGGGCGCTGCAGGAGGGGACACGGGGGGGGCCACCTCCGCGCGGGACGGTGACTCCGAGCAGCGGCTATAGGCCAGCTCACGTCTGCTCCTTTCTCTTTCAGAGTTCAACCAGACAGTCCAGGGTTGTGGAAATATGACAGACAAAAGCAGTCAGGATCAGCTGCTGTTTCTCTTTCCAGAGTTCAATCAGCAGAACCACGGGGCTGCCCAGCTCGACGATGCCTGCTCCGAAACCCCCAGCAAGAAGATGCGTCGCAATCGGTTCAAGTGGGGGCCAGCCTCCCAGCAAATCTTGTACCAAGCCTACGACCGCCAAA
This sequence comes from Gavia stellata, assembly GCF_030936135.1. NCBI lineage: Eukaryota > Metazoa > Chordata > Aves > Gaviiformes > Gaviidae > Gavia > Gavia stellata. Next base: position 11,397,754 of record NC_082618.1, on the reverse strand, counting down.
AGAACCCCAGCAAGGAGGAGCGCGAGGCTCTGGTGGAGGAGTGCAACAGGTAAAGGCTGCCGCCCGCCGCCTCCTCGCCCGCCCCGCAGCCTTTCTTCCAAAAACCACCCACAGTGACGGGCTCCCGGCTCGCAGCCCTGGCCGCCGGCTCGTGGCATAGCTTTGCTGAGCTGCCTGGCCTCTTTTTGCCTTTTTTTGCCCATCTGGGCAGCAGCTGGGGCCAAGCAAGCTCCATGCCAGGGCAGGGATGCGGTGGGGATGCCGCAGGGATGCTGCAGCGTTGCAGCAATGTCAGAGGGAGGGGGGATGGCTTTTATGGCATGGACGTAGTTGGAAAGAGCAGGCGGGCTTGTAGGAAGGGCTTAAACTCCCCCAAATCCGTGTGTCCTCCCGAGGTCCCCTGCCCGGCGGTGCTGGCGGAGGACCCCCAGCAGCGCCCTTGTTCCAACGTGTCCCCTTGCACACGCAGGGCCGAGTGTCTGCAGCGAGGGGTGTCTCCCTCCAAGGCGCACGGGCTCGGCTCCAACCTGGTGACGGAGGTCCGCGTCTACAACTGGTTCGCCAACCGGCGGAAAGAGGAGGCTTTCCGCCAGAAGCTGGCCATGGACGCCTACAGCTCGGGCCAGCCCCCGCACAGCATGAACCTGCTGCTGTCCCACGGCTCCCCCCACCACAACCAGCCCAGCGCCTCGCCTCCCAGCAAAATGCCAGGTAAGCCCTGGCTGAGGGCGCTCGGGCGGTGCCGTTGGGGCCGTTGCAGTGCTGGCTGCTGTTTCTGCCGGGGAAAGGGTGCCGAGCCCTCGGGGCCGTGCGTGGGTAGCCTCGGGGGGGAAGATGGTCACCCCGGTCCCTGCTGTAGCCTCGAGGGGTGGTGGGGGTACGGAGAGGAGCAAGCCCTGTCGCTGCAGCGTTATGGCCGGGCGAGCCACGTGGCGGGGGCTGGATTTCCATCCAGCCAAGGATAAATCGGCGTCTGCTCGGTTGGTTGAATTCACCGGAGTCCCCATACGGGCTGGGCTGGGCGGGGGAAGGCTGTGCCCGGCGGGGCGGGGCGGCAGGCTGCTCTGCGCCTGGCGTACCAATGCTGGGGCCTTGGGATGCGTCCCACTGGTGAGCGTTGGTTTTGGGGGGGGTGTGTGCACAGGCAATGCTGCAAAGCCCGTAGGAAGATGTGGCAGCGTGTCCTGGCCTCGCTGCAGGGCTGGAGCTGGCCCAGGCTGGGTGCATGGTGCTGTACCGTCCCGGTGCTGGAGGAGAAGGAGGTGGATGAAGAAAGCTGCTTGCAGGGTGCAGGGCTCACCCCAACCTCCACCTCTCCACACCACGGTCCGGCCCCGCATAGTGAGGAGCTGGCTGGGGAGAGCAGACCCGCCGAAAACTCCCGGGGGATTTAAGCAGGAGATAACGCTGCTGGGGAGGGGGCTGCGTGCCCGGGGAGGGTAATCAGGGCGGGCGGGGGCGGCGCGGCGTGGGGCGAGAGGCATTGTTGGGAGAACAATCGCCATTGTCCCCCTCCCTGCCCTCCGCAGCCAACGCGCCAGCCCCCGGCATGCAGGAGCGGGCGCTCGGCGGCGGGGGGGGTCAACATGGGGGCTGTGCCCCAAACCGCCCCACGTCCCCCCTCGGCCATGGCACCGGCACTGGCACAGCCTGGCCGGGGAGGCTAAAACCAGCCGCCTCTTGGAAATGACCCTGCCTGGCTCGTTACACACACCCAGCTCGTTACAAAGGCAAATTAAAAGAAACCCGCGTGGCAGAGAGTCCCTGCGGGAAGGGCAAGGTGCCTGGGGAGAGGAGGCTGAGAGCTGGGGACGGTGCCAGTCCATGGCTGGACACCAGTCCTTGGGCGATAGCAAGCGAGGGCGGCCCCCAAAGTGGTCCCCGGAGGATGCACCGGCCCCGGGCGGGTGCGCAGCATCCGACCCAGCTCCCAGCTGTGGGAGGGACAGGCAGCATCCGACCCGCTCCCGGGTACCGCTCTCCCCGTAGGGCCGGCCGGCAGTGACCACAATGTGACCCTGCCCCAGGAATGCCCCGCACAATGGCGGGGGACAGGGAGGACGTTTGCCCTCCTGTCACCGGCTGATTGCTTACAAGGTGCCCTACAAGCACATTGTCAGCAAAATCAGCTGTTTTCAGTGTCGGCCTGGCGGGCTTTACAATACCCCACCAGCATGCAGCCCCGCGTTGTCATGGCGTTGTCCCCCCCCTTGCATGCTTAATTGACAATTAAGCCGGGGCTTTGAACGAACCCCGCTGCCTTTGATGTGCCCCCGTCCTGCCAGCGCACATGCAGGCACCCCTCGAGAGCCTTTGTTTTCTTCTATTAGGGGATGGCAATTACTGTAACCGCGGGCATTTATCTCAGGGCTGGAGGGCCGTTAAGCCTCAACCTTTATTTTTCCCTCGGAGCAGTGGCCAGCAGGAGCCAGCCGCGGCTATAGGGCCGATGACAGCCCATTCGGAGGGGCTTTTGAGCAGGGCAGGAGTGATGGCCGCGGCGGCGGCGAAGGGCCCCTCCTGAGGGGTCAGGAGGGCTTGGCCGCAGGAATTTGTTGGTGGCCGGCGCTCGTATCCATCAGCCTCGCTGAAGAGGAGGAGGTGGGCACAGCGAGGGCCGCTGTGGGGTTTTAGGGCTGTTTTGGGGGTGTGATGGACAGGGATGGAGCTCAGCCATGACTGCTTTGGGGTCATTTGGACCAAGCCAGATCTGGCAGGCTTGCAGCTCCCAAAACATCACTGGGACCATCGCTGCTAAAACCTCTTCCAAGAGACGTTTGCAATCGCATGGGACCCGCTGCCTCGGTGGGGCGCAGGGCAGTGCTGGCGGGGCCGGCCCCGCTGCCTGGCTGACCCCATCTGGGACGGGCCATGCTGGGATTTGAACTGCCCTTGCACCGCGTGCAGCGGCGTCTGGAGCGCTCAATGCCTTAACAGCTTAATGACAGCGCTGGGACGCTGCCCGCGTCCTACCCCCGTGCAGCCCCGTCCCCGCCGTGACGTCCCCGGCAGGAAACGATGGGGCTGGCGGCATGGGGCAGCTGCAAAATCGCTCCTGTGCCCGCAGACAAAGAAGGATCGCCTGCTCCTCGGGCCGTCAATGGGGTCTTGCGAAAGGGCGTAATGACGGCTGGGCAGGGATAAGAGCTGTAAAAGTCAAACATCCTCGCGGCCTCTTCTTGGGGACCCATCTGTCAAGCCTCAAGCCATAGTTTTTAACTATTTGGAGGTAAATACGTAAAGCCTATCTATCTCAGAGGCTTCTCTCAGACTCTGGACTTTTCCCTTCCTATGGGGTATTATCAGCGATCTTGGTTCCCTGTTTGATTTGAAGGTCACTCGGGGCTTTATCTCGGTGCCATGCTGTAGACTCTGGCTTATGCCATTTTTATCTTCAAGAGCCCTGAAGACAATCAGCGCATTGATGAGATTAGGTGACGCACCACCCCGCTCGCCAGCCGCCCCCCGCCTCCCGCCCTGCATACAAAGGGCCGGCCGGCGCCCGTCAGACCCCGCAAAGCCCCGTCCCCACGGCCGGCGGTCGCAGCATCGCTTCCAGCCCGGGAGAACAGCGGGGATCCTGCACCAACAAGGGGTTGGGGCGTCCATCCGACCAGCAATACCTGCTCTGCAAATAGTAGAGTAGCAGAGCAACGTCAGAGCAATCACGTATACATATATATATATATATGTGTGTATATATGTATGAATATGCATTATTTATACGTATTTTTAGATACTCTATAGACATAGATAACACACATAAAAATAACTCAGTACCACCCCTGAGATTCTTCCTAAACCCCAAGGTCAATTTAAGCATTTTAACTTTTTCTTAAAGAAGAGCCCATCAATAAACCCTCGGTCCAGAGCACTTCGGTTTATATCTGGATCCTACACGTTGTTCCTTGGGGTATGTGCCGGTTCTGATTGCAGACCCGGTGCCAGTGGCTGTAACATTTTACTGTTGGGCGCATTGTGGGGCTCTGTGGGTACAGTGCGCTGTTAGGAGCTTTTCCCGGTTTTATGGGGGGTAATTAGAACTTTATGACAGCAGCGAAATGGGAGGGTCCAGTCCCCATAAACAGGTTTATAATGGATATAAACTATGCACCTCTGTAACTTAGCAAGATTAACACTTTAGGGACAGTTTGAGTGGCAGCCCAAAAATCAGAGCTGCCCTCGGCGCTGCCTGGACCTGCGTTTGGGAGGGTGAAACGGTCCCGTCACGGACCCGGCTGCTTCCATGGTGTCAATAGGTGCAGCATCGCTGAGTCCTGTGTGACCCTAAAACCGACACTTTGCCTTTCTTGCCGCGCTGCAGGGCTCCTGGTCCACGCCGGCGGCTGCATCCCCACAGGTTGGGGCAGAGCCGCGGCTGAATCCTTGCTACCGCCTGAGTCATCGGTGATCAGGCGCGTCGTGCGGCCGGGTCCGTTTTGGGGTTGGGCATCGCCGGCGATTTGCAGGATGTTTGTGAAGCTCTGGGCAAAAGCGCAGCCTGGTGCCGGGGCGAGCGGCGGGCGCTGCTGCTGGATGAGGTTGAGATGTGCCGTGCGACGGCGGCGGCGGAGGCTCCTCATTTAAAAGTAGAGTGAGTTTTTTTTAAAAAGTACAATTTTATTGTATCGCTGTGACTTAAAGCAGAGGCAAACCAAGCTGCTTCGTTTCTCTTTCCTGCCAAAGACACAAGACTGGTGTGTACGTAGAAAATGGCACAAGCCTGTGATGAAAACAAAAAAGTTCTCGATTGCTGCCCTAAACCTCCCCATTGCTCTCCCCACCCCAAAAGCTGGGTTGGGAGAACGGGTCCGGCACTCCGGAGAAGCAGGAGGGTGCTGGGGCTGGCTGCAGGAAGCCATGGGTGCTCGGGCCCCCCCGCCAGCCGGGCCGTTCCCTGGGGGCCGAGGGGTCTGGGGGCTGTCACGCTGCCCGTCCCCGTCGGCTGAAACACAGGGTTAAGGCTACAGGAGCCGGACCCCACGGTTCGTCTGGAAACATGGGAGAGCAGTAAACCATTTCACGGGCAGTGCAGCTCGGGGGCCGCACAATAGCCCGGGTCCCATAAACAGACTTTTATATTATGGCTGTAGCTCCAGTAAAAAAAGGAAAAGCCTTAAAGAGGGCAGGCTCCATGGCCAGGCCTGTTCCCCGTGATCCCCATCCAGGCTCCTCTCTCGGGCGGCTGCAGGGAGAGGCTGAGGAGGAATAAATCTCTTTGCACGGGGGCTGCTTCCAGCTGCGGAGGCGCAGGAGAGCGGCGGGAGAACAGTTGCGTCGGGCTTTAATGGCTGTCTGGGCCCCTGCTCATAAACCCTGGGACTGCAGAGCCCCCGGCTCGCTCCGGGAGGAAACTTCCATGTCCTGGTGCAAACCGCCGGAGCCGTCCCCGTGCATTCACCCCGGCTGGCGGGGTCGCGCGGCGGGTCCCATTGTGGGGGTGAGTGGTTGTGCTGCTGGGGGACGGCTGGCTCCCGGGGCTTGGCACCCCCTGCGACGGCAGAGTGTGCCAAGGAGGGTTTGCCGGGGAGCCGGCGGCCAGGGGAGCCTGGGCAGGGGTTGCCTGCCCTGCGGAAGCACGCTGCATCCTGGTGCCGTAACTTGCCGTAACAGATATAGCCCCAAAGAAGAAAACGGGGGCTGGCAAGGTAGGCTGGACCGGAGCTTGCTGTGTTCGCTGGGAACGTGGAGCTTGGAGGAAAGGTACCTGCCATCATCAGGGAGCTCTCTTTGTTATAGCAGTGCCAACAGCAACAGCAATAATGCCTTGTGCTCGTTTCCAATATTAATTACCTAATCTGCCCAAATCCAACCCAAGCCTGAGGGCATCTAGGTAAGAATAACACCTGTCCCATTCTAGGAATGGGAGAAACCCAAGCCAGGGTAGTTGGTGGCTTCCTAAAGGGCTGCAAGGTAGCCCTGGCCGAAGAGCTTTCACCCTGCCCAGCAAGCGGTTTCTGGGCAGACCCAGCTGCCCACGGGCTTTGGGGTTGCAGGAGCCCCCCGCCAGCACGGCCCCTGCCTCCGCAGGAGCGGGGTCCTCGGTGGGGCTGGACGGTGGCACCGCTACCGCCGTCCCCGGAGCCCGACCTCGCGCTCCTCGGGAGAGTTAATCTTCATCAAGACTCGGAGTCTTCAGCGGTTTTATCTAGAGACCCAAAATCTCGGTCACCATCTCAGCATTGGTTATTGTGGCTCAAACAATAAAAGTCTTGTCCTTGGGATTGCAGGGGAAAGCTTGAAAATCAGCTTTTAACATCTCATATGTTTTTAAAGATAACTTCATAACTCCAGATGTCTTGGCTCATGAGTTACAAGCATCCTCAGTTGGGTATAGCAAGATTTTGGGGATTAAAACGTTTCGGGTTTTTTTTCTTACTGAAAGCTTTACCGAACCCAAAAGAGATTGAAGATTGAGCAGAAACTCTGATTTTCTTTCCAATAGGAGCTGCCTGTGCTCCTCGTCTATCTGTAAGATCGCGCTCAGAAGAAAGGGCTTTATTTTATCTCCCCTCCCATTGTTTAACCAGCGCTGCAGGATCTCAGACCGGCAGCGGCTGAAGCACACTCTGCACGAGGCCGGGACCGCGGGGAAGAATGTGTGTGACAGTGCCCCGGTTGAGTAATGTTTACCCTGTTCACGGCAGGGACGTCCACTCGGACCGGCAAATATCCACCTGCCAGAGGACATTCTTTTATTATCAGGGATAAAAGGGGTTTGCTGGGAAATGATCAGGAACCAGACATTGCGGGGAGATTCCTATCTGTGGGACGTGTTTAACCAGCTGATGGAGAAAATTCGGAGGCGATTAAAGAGTGACTTCGCTGTGGTTTTGGTGGAGGGCGCAGGTAGCGGTCTGCACTTCAGGACAAGAGGAAATGGCCTCAGGTTGCACCAGGGGAGGTCAGGCTGGATATTAGGAGAAATTTCCTTACTGAGAGAGTGGTGAAGCACTGGCAGAGGCTGCCCAGGGAGGTGGTGGAGTCACCATCCCTGGAGGGGTTCAAGGAACGTGTGGACGTGGCACTGCAGGACATGGTTTAGTGGGCACGGTGGGGTTGGGTTGGTGGTTGGACTTGATGATCTCACAGGTCTTTTCCAACCTTAGTGATTCTGTGATTCGGCAGATGCTTTTGGAGCTCATGGAAAGCTCCCAGGCTCCAGTTATAATTTATTTCCTTTTCCTTGATTCAGAGATTTTTAGAGTAGCCCTTAGGGCATCTTTCACCAAGCCAGCCTGCATCAGCTCTTCTCCTTGGGCACCTGGGAGAAGGAGATCCCAAAATCCCAGGAGGAAGATCCTTTCCCTGGGCAGGTTTTGTAGCTGGGGGTGTCCATGCTGTGCTGGGACAGCCAAGAAGCCGCCAGCATCCTCCGCAGGCTGAACCTCTCAGGCTGACGGTCATTTTGGGGAGCCGTCCCCAATACCCCTGTGCAGCGGCCGGCGGTCACGGGCGGACAATGCTCTTGGTCATCTCGGTTGCGAGGGTGGGCTTCGCCGCCATGGTTTTCTTTCCCAGGAGAGCCGTGGGCTGTCCGTCCGTCCACCGCTTCGATCCCAGGGCAGTTCAGTGAACCCGGCCAGGAGCACGGTGCTGGACTCCATGTAATAAATGGCTTTTCGCCGTAGTTGTCAAGGCAGCCTCGTAAAAGACGCTTTTGTTTCCCGCGGGTTTTCCTCGGTTAATTATTTGTGATCTGTAGATGCCTTTCCATGACACATGGCTGATCATATGGTTATCAGTGCAGGGTGTTTTAGCCAAATTAAATATATTTATATAGAAGACCTGTGCTTGAGCCAGATTTCCCTCCTCAGCGGTGGTGGGTTGAGGTCTGGTTTGGAGGTTTGTGTATGTCTGGTCCCTCTGTCTTCCTGCAGTAATCTGTTAATCATACACTTGTCGAGAGCGGAATCAGATGCAGAAGGGCCTGAGAAACAAGTGAGAGCTGTCGCTGTTCAAAGCTGGGCAGCGTCGGGCTGGCCGGGGGCTGCGAGGAGCCGGGCGAGCCTCACAGAGGGAAGGGCTGGAGGATGCAGAGTGGCTCCCCGTGGCTCAGGGTCCCCAGGCTGGTGTCTGAGAGCCGCGGGGACATCACAGGAATTTGAATGATGGGTGAAAACTGTGCAAATCGAAGCACAAGGCATGCAGATGGGTGCAGATGGGTGTCCAGGCTGCTGGCCCGGGTCGGACTCCCCTGGGAGCAGCCCTTTCCAACCCATGGCATCAGGACCCATGAGCAGCATTGGGGGCTGCAGCCCTGGCTGGGTGTTCAGCATCCCTCACCATAATTTTCTTGCTGTAATTTCAGAAGATGGGGTTGGGGAAAAACTGGGAAGCGGCACTAGAGGAAGGAGCACGTTGTCCGGCGCTGTCCCTCCCATTTCTCATTCAAGGGTGTCATTTAGGAGCTTGTATATCCCTTTGCATCCTCGTGCCGCGCACACCGAGGGAGCCGGGGCGGAATGGGGGGGTCTCCCCTTTGCAGGGCCACTTTTGGAGGGGGTTGGCATGGCTGGGACACCCTCGCCGGGGTGCCCGTGGGCGATGCCAACACCTGGCGGTGTTTTGCAGGGGTCCGGTACAGCCAGGCGGCGAGCGGCGAGGCGGCGTCCTCCGGGGCCATCAGCCACCACGGTGGCGGTGCCATGGTCACCACCAGCCAGGCGGTCCTGCAGCAGGTATCCCCAGCCGGCTTGGACCCGGGCCACGGTTTGCTCTCGCCCGACGGTAAAATGGTGAGTACACCTGGCCTATTGTGGCGGCGGCACTGATAAGATAAGAGGGCCCAGCGGGCAAAGCAAACACGCTTTCCCTGGGTTTCACACGAGGCCCGCGCCGAACAATGGGGCATTGTGGGGCCGGGGCCGTGCTGTGGGCGCGCGACCGTCCCCGCCGCCCGCCTCAAAGGTGGCGCTCGGCCCCCGCGCTCCCCGGTGGGCAACGGCGTGTTTTCCGAGCGCAGCCCATAAATCTGACAGAGCCTTGCTCGGGTTTTTATTGATTGCATGCCTCGCAGATTGAATGTGCGCTGGGTGGATCACTGTTTGTTTTCTCCTGCCGATGACATGGGTATCGATAAAATGCTCATTCATTATTTTTTCCCTAAGCCCTCCCAAGTTTGGAGTTTTGCTGGGGAAGCATTTTCCTTGCAAGCGGGGACCTTCTTGTCCCGGGGCATCACCCAGGGTATCTGACCCGCTACTGCCAGCTCTGGCCCCGGAGCTCCTGCTTCTCCCCGTCCCCTTCCCCACGTGCTCGGGGCTCTGCTGCAAGGGTTTTGCTGGGCAGAGCTGCAAACACCAGCAGCGGCAGGCATCAGAGATGGGACATCAGCTGGGTGCTGCAGGGCCATTGCAAAAAAGTGGTTGTAAATGCAGGGCTGGGCTGGGTTTCCAGTGCCCGAGCGCCTGGGCTGCGCCTTTCTGTGGGTGCCTGGCTGGTGCAGAGCCCTTTGGAGGAGTGCGTGAAGGAGTGGGGCGAGGAGGGTGTGTGGGGTGTCCGGACGGGATGGGATGGGAGAGCACAGTCCTTCCCCGGAGCAGGCTGGCAGAGGTTTGCATGTGGCCGCGGCTCTTCCGGGAGGAGGTTTTTCTGCTGAAAGCGAAAGTCAAACATGGCACTGGGCGGCGGGGCTGAGCCCGCTCTTCCCCAGTTTTCACTTCCATTTTCGGAGGGTTGGCCCTCTTGGGCTGTCGCCTCGGTCTCCTCGCAAAGCCGGGTGGCTGCAGAGGGGCTCAGCATCCCCTCCCTCAGCTATGGCACCATTTAATTTTGCCTTTCCTTCTGCCGCTCTCTGGCTCTGGCTCGCGAGGGTCTCCGTGCAGCCCCTCGGGCTCGGACGCTGACCCTGCAAAGCCAAGCATCCCCCGCCAAGCAGGGGGGATATTGCAGAGCAAAACCCTAGCACGCTCCCTCCGCCCCGAACGCGCCCGTATCTCCCAGGGGTGTGTTGAGCCTTATAACCCTGAGCCTTGAAGTCATAAAATGAGTCAGGAGTAAAGGCGGCAGCAGCAGGCACCGAGTGCCCGGGGCGGGGGTCTGTGAGGACGAAGCGATGCAGAGCTCGGTGGCAGAGGCTGCCAGCACCCCCCCGCCAGCTCCTTTTGCGGGGGCCATGTCTGAGGGGTGGGTTTGCAGGGGCACAGGGAGGGACCCTCGGACGGGGCAGAGGGAGCTCACAGCGGCCGGGCAGCATGGGGGAAAGCTGAGTGGAAATGCAGCGGATTAAACTGGGAAAAGCAACCTGTTGAAGTGCGGTCGGCAGAGACATGCGGCAGAAAAGCTGTGCTGAATTATCCCCACTGCACAGGCATTGCACAGCGCTGTCAGGGACCGCTCAGGTCCTCAGCAGCATGCGGCTCTGCCAGCTTATCTCTGATCTTTAAGCAGGGCTAGCTAGTGCTTGCAAGTGATTTAATAAAAATATGCTGTAGGCTGTGGTTTCTAGTAAGCAAACATGTGCCTTTAATAACCCACATGAAACCAAAAGCTGCCAAGGAAGTTGCCGCATCTGAAGGCAATCGATTTTTTCAGGGAGGAGCGTTACTGAGGCTGCAGAAAGCTTTGGTGGTTCACTCTTTCATGCTCCAGTGTTGCCCTTAGCCATGGCAGTGCCAGAGGGTCTCCCTGAGGGTCCAGTGTCTAGGAGGTCTTTTCCAGTCGTGCAATGTCCAGAGGATCTCTTTTGGGTGCAGTGCTTTGGGTCTAAACACCCCGTGAAACAAGCCCAGGCTGCAGGCGAGCGGCGTGCACTTGCCGTGAGTTGTTTGACTTGTGCAGCCGAGTGTGGTGTAACCCGGCCTTGAAGAAACTTTGAAAGTGGAAAATACCGGATCAGGAAATATGAGTCACTCCTGGGTTTTGGAATTTATTGATGGATTTGTTTCAGTTGCAACGGGGCTATCTCCAACTCACATGTGCAAAATAAACAAGGTGCTTGGAGTGGTGTCCAGGAATGTCACACGAAGAGCCACGAGGACGGCTCCGAATCTGGGTCGACGTTGGTCAGTGCAAGAGGTCTAATTAGAGGGATTAGGAGAATGTGCAGCAATTAAAGAAACCAGGCACTTAGCCCCCTGTTTGTCCTGGGGACCAGCTCCAGCCATCTTGGCACACTCCGGGTGCCTTTGTGTGTCTGATCCCTAAACACTGACTCAAAATCCCGGGAACTGGCTCTGGCCGAGCACACCTGCCCCATCTCACCAGTATCCTGCCCACCTGCAAAAGTGATAGCTAGGATCATCACTGTAAGGTCCTTTCTATCTGCTTTCTGGCTTTTTTCTTTACCTTCCCGAGCTTGTAGTTCACACTTTCGCCTACAACCGTGGCGGTGAGGAGTTAATAAGTGTTAAGAGTCCTCAGCTGTCCCCGCGGGCAGGAGCTTGGACTTGGGGGACAAAATGGCAAAGGCTCGGGATGTGCCGTGTCCCGGTGCCGTGCTCCAGTGGAGCTGGAAGCCAGTGCCAGCAAAGTCCTTCCCTGCTGCTGCTTCGCTATTTATTAACATGATGTTCAGGCGTCCCAGCCGGGGTCTACAGCCCTGGGGCGCAGGGAGCTGTGTGTGCTGAGCTGAAGGTCTCCCAGCGAGGCTGCAGCCCGCTCGCCTCTCGGGAGGGGGCTTTGCTGACCCCCCCACCCAATCTTCCCGCTGAAGCGGGCGGGAGGCAGGGGAGGGGGCCAGGATCAGCACCCTTGGCTGTGCCTCTGACGGTGGCTGTCCTTGCTCCTTGGCAGATCTCCGTTTCAGGGGGCGGGCTGCCCCCGGTGAGCACCCTGACCAACATCCACAGCTTGTCCCACCACAACCCGCAGCAGTCCCAGAACCTCATCATGACGCCACTCTCGGGAGTCATGGCCATCGCACAGAGTAAGCGCGCGCCCCGAGCTCTCCGCCGCGCCCCGCAGAGACCCCCCTCCTGCGACGGGGAGGGGGCCGCCCTGCCCACTCACGCCAGGCGCTGACATCCCTGTTCTGCTCTCTCCCTCCTCCCAGGTCTGAACACCTCACAGGCGCAGAGCGTACCTGTTATCAACAGCGTTGCTGGCAGCTTGGCAGCTCTACAGCCGGTCCAGTTCTCCCAGCAGCTCCACAGCCCGCACCAGCAGCCGCTGATGCAGCAGTCACCCAGCCATATGACGCAGCAGCCTTTTATGGCCACCGTGACTCAGCTGCAGAACTCGCACAGTAAGGGTCCAGGCGGTAGCTGCGAAGGGAAGGGCCCAGAAAATTAGTTCAGATGGAAAATAAGCTTGTGCTGTCTTCCTGCTCTCCCCTGCCCAAGCTCGCGCCCTTGGCTGCTGCCTCTCTCCCGTGGGTACCAGCCGGCGCGGGGCTGCAAGCGGGATACGTGGTGGTGCGGGGTGGCCGCATCCTGCCCCATCCTCTCCTTCCCCCGTGCCACCCACTATGTCGCATCTCCCATACCACTCCGTTGCTGCCCTGTGGGTGGGCTGCAGCCCCCACCGGCATTTTGTACCTACTTTACTTTCCCTTCTGTGTTCTTATTGCTAAAACACGTGCTTTGCCGAAGGAGGCGACCGGGCTTCTTGCACTCCCTGCAAAGCAAATGCTTCCCCGCTGTGCCCTGAAGGGATCTGGATTCACCCCTCAGGCTCATCCATCATCCCAGCCCTGTCCCTGCTCCAGCACGGGGCTCTGCAGAGCTACCGGTGTCTGGTCCAGCCGCAGCCCTTTAGTCCCCACTGATTTCCCTGGGTGAGCTGCTACCTGAGAAAGCGGTGGCTTAGAGGCAGATGGTGGTTTCTTTCCGTGGTTTGTTTTATCGTCTCATTCATGTCCCCGTGATGCTCATTCCCACCCAGCACTCTGCGACCTGCTGTAACGCAGCACTTGGCTGCTTTGCCCCGGCGCAAGGGCTGCGGGTGGCTTTTCCGTGACGGCTGCTTGTCTCCCTCCTCTCCGCAGTGTATGCACACAAACAGGAGCCTCCCCAGTATTCCCACACCTCCCGCTTCCCCTCGGCGATGGTGGTGACGGATACCAGCAGCATCAGCACGCTGACCAATATGTCTTCCAGTAAGCAGGTAATGGCCAGGCAGAGGGAGCCGAGGGTGCGCGGGGCTGGGCGTGCGGAGGTGGAGCGGGGATGTTTCTGCCCGGGAGATGGGGCTGAAGGAGGGTGTAGCAGAGACCCTGTGCTGCACCCACGTGGGCAGCTGAGGGTGAGCCTCAGGGTGCTGAGAACCCCATTCCAGCCCCTTCACGGGCACCGAAAAACCTGCTTGCAGATGGCAAGCATGATGGGGTGATGGTCTGGCTGTGCTGGATGAGGACTTGTCTAACGGTGGTATCAGCCAGGCCATGCTCATCCCTGGGGCAACTTCATCAGTGTGGGAGCATCCTGCCGGGGTTCAAATTGGGCTGAGAAGGTCAGGACCAAGCAGGCTCCAGGGTGAACCAACGCTGGTTGGAGTTGAGCGGAGGAGCCGGGCTCCGATGCGCCCCGACTTCCCCCAGCCCATAAACCTTTATCATCTGCCCGGTGCCGGCGCAGGTGTAAGGCAGGACTTATCCTGGTTCAAATCAGGTGTGCGAGGCCTTACTCAGACAATAGTCCCTTTCTAAAAGCCAGCTCTGGGGACTGTGGGAAATATGTGGCCCTTATTGATTGCTAGATAAATAAGAGAGAGCCTTGAACTTGCATTCAGATAAACTTTCTTACCGAGGTTTGACAGGGGAGAGGAAAAAAATGTCTGCAATGACCACAGAGTAAATACGGTGTGGGATTGCTGTGAGACCCCCCCGTAGATACCCGGTGGGGGCACTTGAAGGGGCTGGGGCTGCAAAGGGGAGAAGTCCGGAGAGGGTCTGCCCGGGGGGTTTGGGGTGCCCGGGAAGGGGTGATGAACACCACTGCCCCCGGCTCAGGTCGGGCTCCTGCGCTTTGTAGTGCTCGGGGTGACCATTTATCTGCGCCCGCTCATCTCGGTCCGGGAGGCGGTCAGGCACGGCCGCGCTTCTTGGGAGCACCATTTCCTCCGCGCGGCTTTATCAGCCCATCTGGTGTGCGCTCAGCCCGAACACCCCCTGATTAATTGTGCTCTCCCACCACGGGCTGCCTTTGATGCCGGGCTGGCCGAAAGGAGCCCTGGGCACACAGGAAATGTCCCTGGCAGGGAGATACCGCCCGGCCATCCCCGCTGCCCGGCCGGGCGCTGCGATCAGCCTACCTTGACGCAGCACTGCCCGGGGTGGTGGGGGCTCCCCCAGTTTTCCCCCTCCATCACGCTTTTGCACTTTAAAGCAGGGGGAGGTCTCATGGCTCAGGAGAGGGGAGATGGGGCCGAGCCCCTATCCTGCTGCGGTGGACGGGTGCACGCACCCACCCCGTTAGCCCCCCGTACATGACAAACAAGCACGGGCCGGTCCTGCAAGTGACGGGGGCAGGATCTGGCCCCTGTCCCCCCGCAGAGAGCCGGAGCGGGCACTGGGGTCGTGTCCCTCCCAGCACAGCCTCCCAGCCCCTGGGGCCTCTTTTCCTACCAACCCTTCGATGTTCAAGCTAAAGCTGGAAAAATTTATCCTTGCACATTGATTTTTTTTCTCAGTGATCACCCGTTTCATTAGCAAGGGGCAATTGAAGTGCTGCAGAGGCAGCACGGGAGCCCTGTAAATGCTGCTCACCCCCCAAATGGCTCCAATACCTAAATATTTTTGGTGACATGGGCTTCTGTTGCTGCCTGGGGCTAACGGGGGCTGTCCCTTGGCTCCTCCACGCTTTGCCTTGGCATAAGGCAGGCACCGCTGGGCACGAGGATGCCTGGCAGCCACGGGCTCCTCCGAGGTGGCCACAAAGGGCAGGAGGGTCACTTGGATCCCCGGGGGAGTTGCAGTTTTCGGAGCACGCTTTGCTGGGCGAGGGCTGGGTGCTGCTGGTGGGAGTGCATGGATAAACCCGGGGGGTGCACAGCCCACATGAAACCCCAAAGCTGGGGGGCCACGCTGCTGCTCCCTGAGCAACTCCCTCTTTGCAAGAGGAGAGGCATCCTCATGCAAAGCAAAGCCTCCATCATCGCCCAGCAGCTCTTCTGCACCCCGCAGTCCCCACGCCAGACCCTGCAAACCCACTCTGTGGCAGAGCCCGGCTGCTCCCGGTCCTGCCGGCGGGGACAGAGGCTGGAGGGACATCCCTGGTAACCCCCCTGCCTGTCCCCTCGCAGCCCGATGCTGCGGATCACTTATCAGATGTTGTTGTTTAGACCTGGAAGGGGCAAATACCTCCCGGTTCCTTTGACAACGCTTGAGGCTGAGCCACCATTTTTATTACGTTAGCAAACACCTGATAGCCGCGGCTCGTCCCTAATGACATGTCACGGGAGGCTCCTGGCGTCTCCTTATCTCCGCGTTACGATGTTTGCTGTGCGCTCCAGCCCACAAGGTCACCCGCAGCTCCCGGCCCCCCACCCCACCGGTGACTGGGGGGACCCTGGGTGGGGGACCCACCCCAAGGGATGGAGAAGGGGCCGCTGCGGTGGGGCAGATACGGCAGCCGGGGCTGCTCAGCTGCTTCCCCGGAGGTGACAGCAATGCTGGGGGACAGCGATGAGCATTGTCCCCAGCCCCGCTCCCACCCGAGCGCAAGCTCCTCACGCCTGGCTGCTCTTGGCAGTGTTGCTGAGCTGCGTGGCACAATCTCTGCAACCGCCTGAGCACAAACAGGCCTTTTTTTTATTATTATTATTTTTGGGAGGGGGTGGCAATATCTGGCTCAGAAAGTGTTTTCCCACTGCCTCCCCTTCAGGGGTGCTGGGGAGGACTCAGGGCCAAGCAGGGCTTGTGCGGCACCACCAAGGTCCCGGGGTGGTGCGGGAGGTGATGCCTCGAAATGCTTTGCAATGCCCCCAGAGAGCCCCCCGCAGTGCTGCCTTCACCTCCTGCCTGCCTGCCGGTCACCGTGCTGCTCTCTCCCTCCCCAGTGTCCCCTGCAAGCCTGGTGATGCTCCACACCTCGCTGCTTTTGCACATAGCAACGGGATTTTATTTTCCACAACATCCCGCCGGTGACCCGCGCGCCGAGCCCGGGGAGTCGCCAGAGCGAAGCCCAGTGCTGCAGCGAGGAGCCCAGCAACCCGAAACGGAGCCGGAGGCTCGAGACTCCCCGTCGCCCTTCCGCGCTCCGCCAGGGATGAGCTCGGATTTGCGGGGTGCCCACGCGGGACCGTGCCTCTCCTTCCCTCCACGCAGTATTTCCAAGATGTGTCTTGGGGATTTTTTTCTTAAGTATTTGCCTTCCAAGAGGCCATTGGCTCTCCCGAGGAACTAGGAACAAGCTGTACTGGGGACTGGCAGAAGGGGAAGACGGATAATATTTAAGTTATACTCCTCCACCCGACGGACTGAGAGGGACTTGGGTCTGTTACTTGGCGTTTGGAAGGAGGAATTGCATGTGCTGTTGAACTGAGCCAATTAAACTGTAAATATAGGTACAGTCTGCTCCATCCTCACCCTTCCCCACTCCTATACATAGAGATTTATATAAAAGAAGTAAATTTTGTCCAATGGATGTAAACTACTGTAATTAAGTGCAATTCCCCCATCTGTATATATTGTTCCCAAATGTCTTCTCTTTCTCCCCCCCCCCCTTTTTTTTTTTTTTTTTGGTAAAGGTCAGAGCTGAGCATGGTTTTGGTTTTGTATTTCTCTTCTTCATTTAAATGAGTTAATTCAAAGACCTGGGCCTATGCAAGGATGCTGGTCAGGCAGCACTGGCCTCTGTGCTATGGGAGGACAGGCACACGCGTGACATCCTGCGTGAAGGAAGGGCACAGGGCGAGCAGAGCGGAGCCCCAGCAGGACCTGGACGATCCGCATGGGAACAGCTGCCACTACGGAGATCTCAAGGGACTCTTCTGCTTTTGGGGACTCTGAGATGGACTGTTGTGGGGTGGGGAAGCACTCAGCAGCCTGGTCGACACATCCAGACTCCTGGGAAGCGTTCGTCATCGGCAGTTTTTGGGTGAGCCTGTAGCATTTGCTGCTACAGAGCTGAATGAGGCTGCAAGAAATTCTGGTGGGATTTTCCTCAAATGGAGTTCAGAGACTGTCTCCCTTTTCTCCCCTCCTTGGGCGTGGAAGGGAGTGGGTGCCCACTTACTGCCTCGTCTCCTGCCCAGTAAACGGCCAGTACAGGTGGCTTATTCTCCACCGTTAGCAGGTTGATGATGAGCCTTGTTGGCTGCGCCCTTATCAGTAAACACGGTGCTCATAGTGTCACCTCTGAGCTGCAGCTGGATGGACGGGTACTGGGCTGTGATGTGAACACGCCGGTCCACGGTCCCCGCCAGCTGCCTGCCTTGTCTTGCCTGGCAGTGGCTCTTGGAGGAAAAGCTTTGCAGCAAGATCTCAGGCTTGTGAATGAGCCCACCTCTGCGGTGAGGACACATCCCAGCTGGGCACCCGCTGAGGACACCGGGCTCCACACCCTCCAGAGCCCTGAAGGGCTTTAGGTGCCCAAGTCCCACCTCCCAAAGCTGCGGAAGCTGTAAAAGGCCTCGTCTCCCCTCCCGTGAGACACAAGCTCCTCCATACCTGCTCCCCTTTGTAAATGGAGCTAATGCTCCCCAGTTGTGTACATTTTTCTTGAACTTTGCGGCATGGGCCAGCTGCTGAGGGTTATTTAGAGAGGTGGAGAGCAGTAGAGGTGCCCAGGGACGGGTGACCACTGCTAAAAAGAAAAATACCAGATGCTTTTTTTAGGGCAAGAAAAGGCTCTTCTGCTCTGTGTTTGTACAATGTCTGGTGCAGTGGGACCCTAACCCTTGCTGGGGCTAACAGGAGTTTGCCCTATGGTGAGTAAGTCATCACGAATTGGAGACCAATATTCAGAATGACATTTAATTTAATGTATACCATAATTAAATACCATTTCTTCTGACTCATTGCTGCCGTGTGGTCTGTAAACTCCGCAGTCCTCGTCTGCCGGGGATTGGCGGATGTCGGTCCGGCAGGCAGCGGGAGGCAGGGACGCAGGCTGGCGGCAGTGACGTGTCCCTCCTGCTGTCCCTGGCAATGCTGATCGAGGTTTCTACCTGCCTGACCGTGGTGAGTCAAGTATTTCATATGAAGCCCCAGGTACCTGCCAAAAACAGCAAGAGGCTCTAGGATGTCAGGAGACCCGTGCCCTCACCTTCCTAATGATGCACTAATGATGTTGCCCTTAGTCCAGCACAGTTTATTCCTCATCCTCTGCTAACTTTAGCAGACGAGTGTTAAGCAAACCAATTAGGAGCTGAGTGCTGGATAAATCCAAACCCCATCCGTTTTGGATACTGAGCCCATGGGTCAGTAAAGCACGGGGGGAAGGCGGGACAATGCACAGCGGTCGCTGTAAAGCTTTTGAAGATCTTTGATTGCGAAGAGCTAACATAGCTGAGTGACTCAAGAGCACATCAGTAGGAAAGGGTGGCCCTTCTCAAGACACGGTGTGGGGCATTGGTTTTAATCACCTTAAAAAATGCCTGGTTTTGGTTTGGCACCCATTTTTTTTTCACAAGTTAAGTAAAGTGGGCTGCTGTGGGAAAGGCTTTCAGAGAGGCAATCTTTGGTCACCTTTATAGCCGGAGCAGGACACCCCGATAAAAACCTTCCCACAGAGTTTCTTTGTTTCTGTGAATTTTAGCTACCCCAGACAAAAACTGTAAGCACAAAGCTGGAAGAGGACAGGGGGCACAAAGACTGCTCAGTCCCTTTCATGCACACTCAGAAGTGATGTGCTCTTTTAGCAAAGTTTGGAGAGAAAAGATGCAGGTTTTATCCTGAGATTCCTTTTGCCCCTTCCTGCTTAGCAAGTCCTTTTCAACACACCTGAGTGCCAGGCTCAGGTGTGAGTGACTCAGGGCTGAGTGCCCTTTTCAGATTCTGCTCCTAAATATTGCATTCCCAGCAGTGCCTCACTGGTCAGGGTGGAAATGACTTGGATTCATCTACTTACGCCGTGTTTTGCTCCGTGAGTGGCTCGTGAAGCTAAGTGGGCTAAGCTTTCCCCAGCTGATGCATATCCAGCATCAGGGTGAATTGGTCCTGCAGAGGAATGGGTAATCCAGCGGGAGGGAGAGGGGAGAGAGAGGCACTAGATAACCTGCTGTATCTGACCTGATGCTCCAAGGGCAGTGGTACCTTTGGGGGATTGATCTCTGTGCCAGCTTTAAGATAGACACAGACGGAGAGGCATGGGATTTGGGGTGTGAAAACTATGTGTAAAGCGCTGTTTGGTGAGTGGCCTGATACCAGTGCTGCTCTCCAGAAAGCCCTGCAGAGAAGGTAAGTGAAAACCTTGGGGAAAGGAGACTCTGAGATGCAGCCCCACCAGAGAGGGACCTGGCGAGGGAAGGGGGGACTGAGCCAAAAGAAAACTGGGAAAATAGGCATCTAAACAAAGATACTGATGGAGAGGGTGACTACTATGGAGCAAAGAGTGTGTGATAGAGCAGGCAGGATAAAGTCAATGATATGAATAGAACAAATTCTTAAGGACAGATAGTATTTACCCACAAGGTGTGAATTTATGAAGTTGCCAAACAGCTCGCTGTGTGCTGTCACCCCCGCCTGGGTAGCAGGAGACAGGAAGGTAGAAAGTGTGGGTTGCTCGAGGATGCTACACATACCAATATGTTCATGGGGAGAAAGGTTCCCCTGATTTGGATTTAACCTCTGGCTGAGGAAACCTTTCTGCCCAGGGAAGCATCACCCCAAACCGCTTCCGTGAGCAGCCTCTGCAGCAGCTGGCCTGGGGCTGGGGCTGTCCCTGCCCAGAGCTCACCTTGCGCTGGAGGAGCACTGGGTGGGGTGTTTGCTCCTGCAGACGGCCTGGCTGCCTCAGTAAGTTGTTGGAAAATACGATGCAACGTTAAATGAGGCTCCTGGAAGACTTTTTTTTTTTTCTCCCATTGCTGTTGGGCACGTGTTCGTCTGTGATGCAGTTGTTATGAAGCAAAGAAACTAGCAGAAACATGACAAAGTTCATTTATGACCAATACAGTTTTACAGGGCTGGATGATTATTTCACAGTTCAAAGCTGTTCACAAGGTAATTCCTTGCACATGAGGATCCGCAGGCTGCCACGAGGCTTTATCAGTCACTCTTCACGTTCATGACAAACTGCAACCTCCTTCATGGCAGAGCACAGGCACACCGCTGCATTTCATTTGAAGTGTAGGTGTGGGTGCAAAGGAAAGAATCTCCCAAATCCCAGTGGTACTGAGGCCAGGGGGTAACACCCAGGGTCAGGGCTGTCGTGGCTCTCCGCAATGCGAGGACCTGCTCTCTCCAGGGAGGTATCGCTCAAAGCTCGCTGTGTTTCGGTGCTCCTTTCCTGACCAGGATACACAGGCTATGGGGCAGGGGAAGGGCACAGACAGGCATGGGGAAGCCCCGAGAGGTGCGGAGGTGGGATGCTGGAGGGCTGGGCAGGAGCGTGATCTCTCCAGAGGAGAGCGCATCCCAGCGATACCTGGCTGGATGGGTAAATCCCATGCCCCAACTGCCTCCTGTTTGCACTGCACCACCGGCGATGCTGCTGGCGAAGTCACTGGGTCAGAACCAGGTTAGTGCTGCCCTCGCTGCCTGTCCCAGAGATGCGATAGGGCTTTATCAGACCGCGAGCACGAGCCCTCGGCATGGGGCTGTGGCCATCCCTGGAGAGCAGGGCTCCTTGGCGCTTATCACCTCCGTAATTGTCGGGAGGAACAGAGCCAGGGAAACCCCGTCCAGGGCCAAACCCTATGTGCTGGCTGCTGGACAGAGGGCTGGGGCACCCTGGTGCTGGGTTCCCCGTCCCCAGGTGCATGATGGCAGCCCGGTGGGGATGCAGACCTCGCTGCCGGAGCAGTGTTGGGGCTGGAGCAGCACTGAGGCTCAGCCGCCATCCCCAGTGCTCCAGTGCTAGCCGGGCTCTGGCCCTGCTGTGGCCAGGTCCAGCTCACGTTGGCCGGTGCCAAGCATGTGGATTGCTAAGGAAGTTCCAGGTCACCCCCGTGGAGAAGCAGACATCCTGCTGGCCTTGAAAGCAACGGCCTCTCCAGGGATACCGAAATACAGATGAGCTATTTCAGCAACTTTAAAAATGTCATTTGGTGCGCATGTAAACGTAACGCGCAGTTGCACAACAGCACCCGGCTCCAAACGTGCAGTCTTTCCAGACTTGTTCTGCCAGTCCAGCCAGATGGCCGGATCTGCTGGAAATTTCGGCAGGAAAACCAGCAGCAGCGGCGTGGGGCTGTGCGGAGCCTTGGCTCTGCTGGGGCTGTGCTCCCCACCAGTGCAGCCTGCACCCCACACACCATTGCCCAGCGGTCCCAGCACTGTCTTCTTGCGCGACGGGTCAAAAGGGAAAGCATTGTCAGTCCCCTGTGGACAGCAAACACGCTCTGCCCTTTGAAGCCTTTGAGCGGATTTGGTTGGGCTGGTGGCGGAGTTTGAGGAGTACACAGAGAGGAATGCAGAAAGTGCTTGCATTGGGAGGCCGGGCTGTTTGCAGACGTTGCCAGCTCCCCACTGCGCTGCGGTCTGGCCGCAGGAGCTGGTATATGGAGTGGGAGGAGTCCCTGTGCCAGGCGGGTGGCACCTTCGGGCAGCAAGCATTGATCCCATCTCCTGCTGGATGCGTTTGCAGGAAGTCTTCACAAGTCTGTGAAAATGTAAAAAGGTTTGATGTGGGAAGAGATGTGAGTCATAAAGACCAGCAGCAGCAGAGAACAGCACCATAGCAGTTCACTGTCCTAAACCAACGCACTGCTGCCAAGCACCTTAAAATTCTCTCAGCGGCCAGAGGAAACCTCACTCTCTGCCTGCTCCAGTGCATCTCCGATTGCTCCTGCAACTCCAGGTGCTGCGACCTCCGCACTGCTGCTGCATTGCCCCACGCTGGCCTCCCCCCAATAGCCAAGGGACCTGCAAATCTGGGGGCTCACTGGTCTGCAAAGACCTCAGGGAGCCTTGATATTCCACCATCCTCCTACCATGACAGGTCAACGCGTGTGATGCTCCACATCCCACAGTGGAGCAACCAGGGCTGTCTCTCCAGCTGCAAGCACCACCAGGTCCATCCCTGCAGCCCCGCACACCCACTGCAGCAGAGTCCAGCCAGCAAACCCAGTGAGCTGCTCCGCACTGTTTGCTCTGCTCACTGTAAGTGCTACAAGATCTCCCGTGCAGATGAGCTGGGCAAGACATTGCTCTGGGTCCTCCAGGGACAAAGGATGGACACTTTGGAAGCAGTCTAGTTTCACTGTGTGCGGTCAGGTTAAACATCTGGCGTGACTGGACTGAGCCACGGACTGTATTACATGGGCCAGGGAGCTGGGCTAGCTACTCCTTGGTGCAGATAGGTAAACGGCCAAATAAAAGCCCATAGATGACGTTCCCAGAGGCAGAGACCCGTGGGAGGCTCCAGGGCTCGGCTGCTCGGTGGCACAGGGAGCCTGGCTCCCCTTGGCATGTGGAGGGTGCACGTTCATTTAATCCTGAAGCGTAATTTACCCCTGCTGCGGATGGTCCTCCAGCAGCACCGGCGCAAAGGAGCTGTACGTGCTGCCTCGAGCCAGCAAAGGGAGCAGTGTGGGGGCCACTGGCATCAGGGCCGGGGGGGGAGCAGTCTCTGACCCCCTGGACTTTATTTCTCTGACTCTGGGATCAACTTAAAAGTCAAAAAACTCAAATGTGCATGAAAGAGTTGTCCCATCCCATGTGTAAGACAGCCACGCAAAACCTGAACCTCAGACATTTTATGTTATCTTCTACTTGCAGGAACTTTGATTTTACTTTTATATTCAGCAAAGCTAATTCTCCTCTCTGTAATTAATATGCTGCTTAAATGGATTCTTAATTACAGATAAATCACAAATCTACACACTCAACTGTTATGCTTTTCAAGTAATAAAAGAGATCATTTGTCTTCCTCAGATGAACAGAGACCAACTAGCACAGCATTTCCCCCTTTATGAAGAATTCATTTGCCTTAGAAAGAAAGCCTTTAAAAAAACATTGCAAGGATTTCTTGAATAGGGGATCAAAGCTCCCACACTGCTGGAAACCATTTTTGCTAAATAAGGTGTGGGTAAAGGGAAAAAAAGTAAAAGTTTTTTGGTAGTGGTTGGGATTACGACACCCTTGGGAGGGACAAGGACGTGGGGTCAAGAAGTTGTGACCAGGTTAGCAACACAGGGAACAGAAGGGGAGGACAAAGGAACAGAAAGTGGAAATGGACAGATGAATGAGGAAGCATGTTTCTTTGCCGAAAGAGAATAGATGCTACATCAATTCATACTGAGAGCTAAAGGATGAGGGCCTGTTAATGGATTGGGGGACACAGCAGGGATCGGAGGTCATGAGTGCGCTCAGCTAGGCTAATTGACTGTTATGTGCATATTAGTGACGATAATGTAGTAGGATAGTGGGACGTGGGGAGCAGATATGCAAAAGTTCCACTGACAAGCGCCATCCTGTAATTCCTGTCTTACACCTGCTAAACCAATGCACACACACAAAAGATAGTGGCCTTAGCTGGCTTTCTTCAGGAGGGGAGCCCACGGCGACAGGTAAGCGTCTCTGACCGGATTGTGCACGTGAGAAAATAAATCTACTGGCCAGATTTGCTTCGCAATCTTATGGGGTTTTATTTCCGTCCTACGTGTTGGGCATCTGACCGACGCATCTCATCTGGGCTGCTTCTACACCATCACAGAGGTCCCCCGAGCACCCCGTGAGATGGGGGGGCTGCTTCGGGGTCAGGAGTGTACCCTGCTATTAACCACCTGCCTGTACCTGCTGCGGTCCTAGGGACTGTCTGCAAGAATAACAAATGAAAGGGGAAAAGCATACAGCCTGGGCTCTCCCCCACGTCCCAGTCCAGTCCGCGGGCACCCTGCCAGCAGCAGCAGGCAGAACGAGGCTAGTGCTTCCCCTCCTCTGCTATAATTTTATGCCAGCCCCTGTGTGTCCCAAGCGCCGTGTTCCCCAGCACGTACCAGCAGGTGTGGGGGGTTAATATAAAGACCACGAGATGGTCCAATAACTACTGCGTTCACCCCGTCTGAGTGTGGCTGTGGCTGGGGAGGTGTTGATGCCCCCCCTTAGCTGGCACAGGCAGCTGTCTCCTGTTTGCTGCGGCGCGGATGGAGTGAGAACTCCCTGGCAGGAGGCACTGTGCTTTCTCCTTACTGGTTTGGATCGATTATAGGGAACACAGCAAGTCATCCTTTGCCTTGTGGGATTTCTGCAGTGTGCACCTGAGAGGGGTCCTTCGCTGGGAGGCTTTACGTCACCTTGCTCAGCAAAGCAGGAGTAACACAAAAAAAGAGGGAAATAAGTTCCAGTTGATGCAGATACGGGAACAGTTTTGGAGGTCAGGTGCGGTTTTGAGCTGACTTTTGTGGAATCGAGCTCCAGCCTGGTGAGCACTGGTAATAAAACAGGATTGCCCAGGTTACATCAGGCTGCTGGAGCATTAATCACCGCGTCCACGGCTGGGCTGAGCTGAACAGCCCATGCTCCCGCGCCACGCGCAACTGCAACGGCCTTGCTGGTCATCTGGTGTCAGTGCTGACTTGGCAATTAGCACCAAGTAATTGATAGAGCAGCACCAGGGAAGCAAAGCTAAACCCGCCACCGTGACAAGAGCGGTTTTGCTTTGCATTAACTTAAGTTGCTCCAGTTTTGTATTTCACCGACTTCTCCTTTTCACCCCCGACACAAGACATGACCCCTCGCAGCCCGAGTCCTGGCGCTGGCCCCCCGACCGCTCCAGGGCAGATCGACTTCGGGTTAAGGCAGCTCGGCCCCCGGGGCCGCACGTGCTGGAAGATGGGAGCGTACTGCCGGGGACTGCTCCTGCCGGAGGGTCCCTTGCTCCTTGCGCACGACTTTCTGCCCGCCTGGCACCCGGCGCTGCCGCCTGGGGAGCAGGGCTCCTTATTCCTTACACAAAGGGATTTCCCAGTCAAGTGATGAAGAGAATATTTCCCGTTTCCTCACTCTTGAATCTGCTGACAGCATCTCTTGGTGAGTGATGGATATTGGAGATGATTTATAGTTCTTTGTTACACAAATGCCTCCACATTCTTCCCCGTCCTCTCACAGCAACCATTAGTCACTTTTCCCAACAGAAAAGCAAGAGCGTCAGCCCGGGAACGGCCTGAAGGATGCGGCGTCAAGTCTCTCTCCTGCACTGGCTTTATTTGCTGTAAATACAACATCGGCAATGGCTCAGCTCAGGGACACCAACGAGGGAAGCATCAGCGTCGTGGTGCTCTGCACCCACCCAGGTCTCTGTGCGGCTGCTTCCACCCGTCTGCCGGGAAGTCAAAAGGTTGGCAGAGAAAAAGCGCTATAAATCAGGCAGATTGGGGCTGCGGGGAGGATGGCGTTTATGCAATTTTTCATCTCAAAGTTTGTAATTAAAGTAGTGAACATTACAGGAGGAACAGCCATTGCCTGTATCTCTTAGGGCTCTTGGGCTTCGGCAATGTTTAGCCCTTGAGACTTTTATTACATAAAATAGTTTTTGTAATGCTGTTGTTGCTTAATTGAATTTCTGTTTGTTTTACTTCAAGAACACCAGGAAAAATATCCGTATTGTTTGATCTGATACAGAGTACTAGGAGACTTACCTGTACTATTGGGTCTCACAGTTTATCATAATGAATAAATACATGAATTAAATAAATTCTGATCTTAATCTATGCAAAGTTTCTTGAGTGCCCTGAGCAGCTGAGCCAGTTGCTGGGCTGCTCCTGCCATTGCCTCTAGCGTTTCTTTCTTCAAGCACAGTTGTGAGGCCGGATTGTATCAGTGGAAATCAAGGATTAAACAAATTAACTGGGCACATTCCTGACTTTAATTTAGGTGTCACTGGGACTGCTAGCCGGCTTCACGTCAAATGCACGCTGAAATGTTCCGTCGATGTGGGTCTTAAAATCAGGAGGGTAGTGCAGGATTGAGCCCTAAGGATTTTGTAACAAAACAGGTTTGAATCAAACCAAGAGAGAACATTCCTCTGCTTTCACAGGGAAGGGCAGAGCCACTTGTTGCAGATCACAAAGGGACTTCCCCATCAATCCACGACAGGAATATAGAATAAGAGATGATCGGGGCAATGAAAAGTGTTAATAAGCCACCGTTTTGCCTCCTCAGAAATATCTAGGGCCTAAGTTTACATCACTAAGAGGCAGAGTGGTTGTGCCCAGCAGAGCTGATAATCTCTACTTGCTGGCGCTGTGATGGATAGAAGAGAGGTCAGTCCTTTGAGACCAGCTAATGATACTGTAAATCACCAAAGCACAGAAATGTGCGAACAAAAACTTCCCACAAAAGCTTTTGTCCTCTTATTCAGCTGAGCCATTCCTTCAAAATAGCTGAAGCAGTCAGCGCAATTAACTTGCCATCAGGAATACACAAAAGGACAAAACGCTGAGATCGGTCTATAAAGATGTAGAACAGTTTTATGGCTCATATGCCAGATTCCATATTTCTGATTTGTTTAGACCTCACGCAGATGATTAAAAATTAAAAAAAGAAAAAAAAAAAGGAAACAGGGCATCAACAAACACCACCCTGCTGTGGGTCCCTCCCGCCCGGGGCCGGATGGGAGGGACCCACAGCCACACTGCTGGACCGGCCCTGCAGCGGGGAAGGGATCACTGCTTTCCGCCCTCGGGCTGTCGGGACGGTCGTGCCCGCCTCGGGGTAGCTTCTCCCGGTGCCCCGGGCCTGGTGCGGCCTACAGCGGGGTGCGGCCTACAGTGGAGCGCGGCCCGGCGGAGCCTAACGGCGCAGTTGCTATGGCAACGCGGCGCCATGACACCCCGCGGGGTGGTTGCTATGATACCGAGCCGGGCACGTGGTCGGTTCCGCCTCCGCGTCGCCGGAAGTGTTCGCTACTTCCGGGGGCGTCGCGGGAAGTACTGGGTGTAGGGCGGCATGGAGGCGCAAGAGCTGTTTCGGCGGTTGGGTGCCGGTGCCCGCTTTGACGTGCGGCGCTTCGGACAAGATGCGCGGCGATTCGGGGTGCGGCTGGGACGGGTCTGGGCCCCGTTCTCTCCGCGACACGGGCCCCCGGGCGCCGTCCCTTCCGCGCGACCGGCCCCCGGGCCTACCTGCGGCCCTGCGGTAGCGGTCGGGGAGGCGCTGGCATCTGGCCAGGGTGTCTCACCGTTTTCCCTGCTCTCTCCCCCAGGTGATAAAGGGGAGCGGCGGCAGCGTCTCGCTGGAGAGCCTCGACTTCTTTGGGCGCAAGGAGGGGGCCCCCCTGGGGTCTGCCGAGGAGGGCTGGGGGCTCGCAGGGGCTGGAGAGGAGGTGAAGGGTGGAGAGCAGCAGCAGGACGATGGAGCAGGGAATAACGACGGAGAGGTGGCAGGAAAGAGAAAAAGAACTGCAGAAAGCAGCGAAGGGAAAAGAAAAAAGAAAAAGACACGAGGTATATATATATGTATGCATGTCCCAGACAGAATACTGTGATGTGGTTCGTGCTTCTTGCTTGTTTCAGTTTACTTTAAGTCTGCAGGTACTGTAGGTCATTTTACCAGAAAAAAAGAGGCTTCTGGGTTCTTTGGTGGGCCTGTGTCAGAGCTGATAAAATAATTGGGCCAAGATTTGGTGTTAAGGCACGGGGATGTGATTGCCATCCTTCTGGAGTCTTCATTAGCCTTAGTGAGAATGAGAGAAAAAAAGTTTCGAGGTGACCTTTTTTACCAAATAATTTTTGATTGGATTTTACTAATGGCAGTTCCAATTTTTTGAAACTTCCAGAAGCACTGTCAATGCCAGAGTTGTCAGAAAGTAATGGAATAAAGTGGATGTCCTCTCTGGAAGCAAAATTCAAAGACGCAAAAGACAAAAAACCTACTGCAGAAAAACTTGAACGCTTGAGAAGAGAAAAGGTGGGACCACAGAATTCTAATGTAGCAACAGATTACTTGGTTTCTGTGGGTGTTTCATCCAAAAGTTGAGGTTCACTTCTGGTAATTCCTCTTGGGAGGAGGGTGACTGAGTATGGGGAAAACAAACAGAAGATGAATCTGTACATATTTAGTTTTATGCTGTCAGAGAAAGAAAGAGTTTGTCTTTTGCCTTTTAGATAAACCGCTTCAGAAATCAGCACAAGATTAATGTTCAAGGAACAGATCTTCCTGACCCAATTGCCACGTTTGATCAACTTCAAAAGGAATATAAAATCCACCCTAAAATCATGGAGAACGTTCAAGCTGCTGGCTTTCAGGTCCCAACACCAATCCAGATGCAGGCTATTCCCGTCATGCTTCATGTAAGTTTTCTGATATTGCACTTTATTACAAAGAATATGGCAAAATTTGGAGAGCGGCCTCTCTTTAGGGTCAAGGTAGTGGTTAGTGGCACAGCTTTAGAGATACATCAACTGCATCAGAGTTCAGAACTTAGCCAGTACAACATTATGTATTTTGGGTCAGTTTGTAGCATTAATATTTACGTGAATGTGATTTTTGTTGTTGTTTTTTTCTTTTTTCTAATAAAATATAATACCCTTCTTGTTTTTTGTTACAGGGTCGGGAACTTCTAGCTTCAGCTCCTACTGGGTCTGGAAAAACACTGGCATTTTGTATTCCTCTCTTGGCACATCTGAAACAACCTAGGAACAAAGGATTCAGAGCTCTGATCATATCACCTACCCGAGAACTTGCAAGCCAGGTGTGTCTTGAGGGGAAAGGGGTTGTTGTCATATTGATGTACTTCAGAGTTTTCACTATGAATCAGTAAAATAGCAGCTTATAAGTATTTTTTTCCTTTATTACCCTTAGATATAAGAAAAAGCTAATTCAAACATTTCTTTTAAGTCCTTTGTTTTCTGTGAAATAGCTACGTATCTAACATCTCAATCTAATCTAGATGATTAGATTAGAGGCTCAAGACTCTTTGATCATATTTTAAAACTGCCCAGTGCTTAGGTGCTCTTAATACCTACCTTCATATTTGAGATTGCTACAAGAGGTTTATCTGTTTGTCCCAAACACAGAATTTCAACAAATAACTTCATATTGAAGCTTTGTTACGAAACTGAAATAAAAATTACAACTTTGGGCAGAGTTCCATTTTTATTGAAATGGGAGAGGGGGCTTATGGGAGCTATATCATTAGAGTCAAAATATGGTAGTCAGACCTGTGAGAACTTTCAAGTAAATAATACGTGTTAGAAAGCTGCATTTTATTATGCTAAGAAAACTCGACAGCTTTCTCTTAACACTGAAATCGGGGTGATGTTTGAAGTTGCATTATCAGGATTGTCTACAGTTTTTCTTATTAGAAAAGCTAACCAGCTCAGTTTGAAAATTTAATCTCTGTTGCTGCCTTTTCAGACACATCGGGAGCTGGTGAAGTTGGCTGAGGGGACAGGCTTCAGAATACATATGATCCACAAGGCAGCTGAAGCAGCAAAGAAGTTTGGGCCCAAGTCTTCTAAGAAATTTGGTAATTGTTTTAACTACTGAAGTGCTTCTAAAAAAATTTAAAAAATGTCACTGACCTTTCTCTTCTGGCCTGTGTGGTTTTAAAGAGATCGGTTAATACCACTCAAGACATGCAATCTATTGCTCAACACTAAAAAAGCAGCTGGCATGGAAGAAATAGGAAGTGAGTCTGACAGTGGACCCTGTTAAATTGTACCTCTGGCAGATGGGATTGGAACTTGTGTTTCTCAGGGCTCTGTTAGTCTGGTTTATTTTGTCTCTTTTAATGTTTTGCTTTTTTTTTCCTATAGATATACTAGTTACTACTCCGAACAGACTCATTTATTTGCTGAAACAAGATCCTCCAGCAATAGACTTGACCAGGTACTGAGAGCCTTTATCAAATCTGGCTTTGCCACTGAAAAGTGGACGCGTGCGTCGTCCTTGTATGTGTGATGGCCTGTTAGAACTTTTGCCTTCTCTGCAAGTGACTCTTGCTGAAAAGAAAACCTCTCTGTTCCTAGTGTGGAGTGGCTGGTGGTGGATGAGTCGGACAAACTGTTTGAAGATGGGAAATCGGGGTTCCGAGACCAGCTGGCCTCCATCTTCCTGGCATGCACATCCCACATGGTGAGAAGAGCCTTGTTCAGTGCAACCTTTGCACATGATGTAGAGGAGTGGTGTAAACTCAACCTTGACAGTGTTGTTTTGGTGTCCGTTGGAGCAAGGTAGGTTTGCAGTTGTACTCTGTCTCATGTTTTTTTCATTTCCTGGGCAAATTATGTGCTTTATGTGCATCATCAGCCTGCTTGCTTGTCTGTCTCCTGTTGTTAGTCTTAGTACTGCAGGTGGCTTGTCTCCAGAAAAAGTTGTGTAGGCATACAGATCTTTCTCACATATTGGGGAAAGTGTTGTTTTCCTTTTTCATCAAATAAACATTAATCTTAGAGGAGTGTACTGGTGAAATAAGTTTGTCATGCAATATTTCTCATTCACCAGGTAATATGTAATTTTTTTTTTTAGCATTTATAAGTATATAAATAACTCTAATGGTAGCACACTTCTGTTGGATTTCTGGTTTCAGAAACTCTGCAGCAGAGACAGTAGAACAAGAGTTGTTGTTTGTTGGATCCGAGACAGGAAAACTAACAGCAATGCGAGAGCTTGTTAAAAAGGTATTTTTGAGAGATAGAGTACGTTCTGCTTACTAAACTGAGCTGTGTGTTCTGTCAGAGGCTCATGATTTCCTAGATCAAAGACTTCTCTGTGACACATGTTAAGCCATTGTCCAAATCTGCTGTACAGGAGGAAGAGTAAGTACCCTACCTACAAAACTGAGAGTGTTCCCCATTCTTGGTTATATATTTGAGTCTTGCTTAGGAGCAATTTGTATTAACAGTCTGTTTAATTTTACTTGGCAGTGTGAGTGTGTTCCTCACATTGGGCAGAAAAAAAATCCATTTATTTCCGTGGATTAAAATGCGGTCTGATGCTTAAGTTAGGAACTGTTCCATCAAAGGCAATGGAGCTGAATTTGCTTAATTCTGACTCCCAAAGATTTGACTAGTCAAAAAAAAAAAACCCCACAAAACCCCATCCTCTGAGATGTAAAATACTGGGGCTGATTAAGACTCTTTAGTAGCTCAGTGTCTGTAACCAATAATGGTGGGAAAAGGACTTGAACCTTAGACAAACTTATTCTTTCGCAGGGTTTTGCTCCTCCGGTCCTTGTTTTTGTACAGTCTATTGAGAGGGCTAAAGAGCTTTTCCATGAACTTATTTACGAAGGAATCAACGTGGATGTCATCCATGCAGACAAAACTCAGCAACAGGTAGGAGAATATAACTTATTTTCAAGAAACACTTCACAACACTCTTGCTTTTACCTTTCTTTCTAGTGTAACTTCAGGTATCTTTGACAGTAAATTAGTGCAGGTTTTTGTTTAGAGGTTTAGCTTTGTTTGTTAACATCATGGCAACTTTCAGGAAACAAGTTCACCTCCTTTCTCAAATAGCTAATTAGGCTGCTTCCAAGTACCTTTCTTTTCTTTTCGTAGAGAGATAACGTAGTACACAGTTTCAGAGCTGGGAAGATCTGGGTGCTCATCTGCTCAGCCTTACTAGCTCGAGGGATTGACTTCAAAGGAGTGAATATGGTCATTAATTATGATTTGCCAACGAGTGCGGTGGAATACATCCACAGGATAGGTGAGTGATTGTTCACAAATCACGCCCTTTTTCTCATTTCCTAGATCTTTAATGTAGATGCTCTTCTGCGTGAGCAAAAATCCTGAGACCAAGCCTTCTCTGTTGCTGCAGCACTAACTTCTACATCGCTTGAGCCAGTTTATATCTGGGCTCAACTTTAGTAAAACTGTTACATTTTGTCAGTCTTCTATGAACCTTAAATATTTAGATGCTTCAGACATAGCTGTGCTTTCATTCAGTAGGAACAATCTTTGGGGATCAGCTGCTTGGTAGTATGCTTACTATACTAACACACATCAGGAGGCTGGGGCTGTGAAAGGGAATAGAATAAAGGGAGATATTTAAAGCAAAATCTCTACTCTTTGCAAAACTTGTGTTTGACAGGTCGTACTGGAAGAGCAGGGCACGCAGGAAAAGCAGTCACTTTCTTTACAGAAGATGATAAACCTTTATTACGGAGGTAAATTGGAAATGTGACATAGCAAATCTGTTTTTTTGCGTTTTGTATAGTGTACTGCTGAACCGTGTGGTTGTGTTTGGTGCCATGCACCTCGTAACCGTGTGGTTGTGTTTGGTGCCATGCACCTCGTAACCGTGTGGTTGTGTTTGGTACCACGCACCTCGTAAGCGCCCTGGAAACCCTACACTGCTGTAAAAAGCTCTTGCAAATAGAGAGAGAGAACTCGGTATCAACATGAGGAACTGCAAGGTGGTACCACAATATGGGAAAGACTGAGAACATGTCAATGTTAAGGTTTCTTTTTGAAGCCTTTTGCTAATGCAGCAAGAGAGAAACTAGCATCCTTTCACTTCTTTCAGTCATGTTGTCAGTAATGGCAACGTGATGGCTTACTTGGTAGCACCTTTCAGTGAAACTCAGTTGTTCTGACTTGAACCTTGCTAAAGGGCGGGTTCAACAGTCTTTACAAATAACTTTGCTCTTGTTTTGGTTTTCCTGAATCATTTGCCATGTAGAAAGTATGAGTACCTCATGCTGTGCTTTACGTTTTTAATCCAGTTCTTTAACTTGCTTGTGTCCAAAACTACTTGGTATGATTCTCTGTTTTGGCTTACTGCCTTTTCATCTCCTTGAAGACTGTACTCACCTAGAGTTTCAATTTGTTTAAACTATCCAAATGGAGTCATTAGTTTCATTTAAGCCTCTTGTCTCTTTTTGTTGTTTCTTCACCTTACTTCAGACTCACTTTCGTATCTTTGTTTCTTGCTACAAAAAACCCCAACAAAACAGCCAGTTGTTAGGGTTTGCTGTTCTCCACAGAAGATGCTTATCTGTTGTCTAAGCACTTGCTGCCGGAGTTGATCTCTTCCCTCCTCTCCTTTCCAGTATAGCCAATGTTATTCAGCGAGCTGGCTGTCCTGTGCCAGACTACATAAAACACTTTCCCAAACTGCAAAGGTATGTTCATTTGAATACTTTTACTGCTTTGTTTCCCATTTTAAAAGCCTGCATGAGTGGTGCTGGGTGTATAAGGGTTACAAAAGATCTGGTTGTTTGCAATATAGTTGCAGTTTAGCTGCAAAAGGAGTTTTAGACAGGGCAGTAGTGGCAGTTCTTTACCCAGACAAAAATGGAAACACAAAGAATTCCTGACTTATGGTTTTCTTGGAGTTAACTCTTTTCTAACTCATTTTTCTATGAGTTCCCTGAAATCTGCTTTAGACTTCCTAGGCCCATACTCATGAATTGGGCTTCTGGTACAGGAAAGTAAGCCCTTTACTCTTTTGAGTTACCTTTAGAAAAATTGGTGTAGGGGGTGTATGCATATAGATAAATAGTTTTTTTAATTAGTGCTTCTTTTCATGCTTTTTCGTAACTGCTAATAGTTTTTAAGACTAGAAATCCTTATAGATAGATTAGACTTATATTAAAATAAAGTTTGTTTGCATGTCTTGGAGATAATGTGGCTGAACTAATCTTGGAATAAACAGCACTGAAAATATATTCAGACCCATAACAACCAGTAAAGGTTTTCATTATCTGTTTTATTTACTTTGGGTATTAATTTTTGCCCTTTAAATTTAATCCTTCTTCACTAAATGTCGTTCTCAGCAAACAAAAGAAGAAATTAATTAAGAAACCATTGACAAGAGAATCCATTTGTACCACCCCTCAGTGCTTCTTAAAAAAAGCCAAAAGAAAAATGTAAGTAGGTTTTTCTCAAGAGATTTCTCAAGGTTTTTCTGGTTATTCCCAAAAGGCCCAGCAAGCTTTCTCTAAAATAACTGATAACTTATTTGGATGGACCACCCAGTCATAATGGTTTTACTGCTGGTGGAGTTTTAGTGTCAATATCTGTCTACTGGAGATTGGATTAATGCTGTCAGTTTGCCTCACGTGGTGGCATGGGTCAGGTGATAGAAAGCTTGAGTTTAAACCACTGGCCTCGAAGCCAGACTTCAGACGGGCTACCATTTGACAGAACCTATCTGCTCTTCTTCTGGCAAAGGGCTGGCTTTGATTTTAACACATGGGGTATTAATACAAGAAGCAGATCTTAAGTTGTAATGACTGGAGCTCGCAGAAGACTGGCATGTAGCTGTTTGGTATAGTAGAAGTGGTCATAAAGAACACCATTACCACGCTTTGGTGCCGAAGGATTTATGTTCAGCTGTGCTAATGTTATGTAAAAAGACTAATGTCTCTTGTGTCACTGCTATATACTTTATCTTTTTTTATATATAGTGTTCAGGTGTTTTGGTCTCCACTGTGTTTCTTGTAGGAAAACTACAAAGGAAAATATTAAGGAAAAAAAGAAAGTTAAAGAAGATAAAAATGGCAGTAAATTACAAACTGTTTCAAAAAGCTGAATAGCAACAGACTACTCGTGAGCTGGGGCTGACACCTGTGTCCATACTGAAGAACAGAGGAATGAAGATAGTGGTGAAGGGGAAGGGAGAAAAATATTTGTTTCCTTCTGGGTGAGGATGGATGTTTACATGCAAGGAAGTCTCTACTGAAAATACCGGTAGAGGATTCCTGAATGCTTCTTATAGAAGCTGAAGAGTGTGCTCTTGCAGTAAATGCCTTGTGTTTCTGAACAGTAGTTCAAAACCAGCATCTGTTTGTGTTACTATCATGCAGTTTTGTATTGCTCCTCAGATCATCTCTAATATGTTTGTCAGACTTCCAGAAGGTTCAGTGGCAGAAAACACACAAAGCTTACTGTTAGGCTTGACAAATGCAGCTGTCAAAGACTTCCCTGGACACTTTAAAACCAAACCAAACCCACTTGTATTGTATGTGAAAGTAAAGCCTTGTTCCTCCTACTTTTTTGCTTCTATAAAATCATTTAGAAATAACTCATACTTTCTGTGTCTGTAACCTCTAGTAATTTTGTACTGTTTCATATTCAAGTCTCAGAACAATAAACAAGGTCATAAAAGATACTAATACAGGTACCTTGACGGAACAAGTCTGCAGGCATTATTCCATAGCTATTACACAGAAAGGCCTTTTCCACCTCCACATCTGCTAAGTGTGTTCTCAGTCCACTGTTGTGTCAGAATTCTGGTAATGCAGGAATGGCTTCTCCTTTGGAGCTGTAATCCTCCTTTAAGTAAGTGTTCCTGTACAGGATTGTCTTCCTGCTTTGTCATGCTTAATCCACGTTGGAAATGGAGCCCAGGTATGTATAACTCATTTACAGCACAGCACTGTTAATTGCTCTGCCCAAGTGATGACTGTGAAGTTTTGTGAGAAACTGATGAAGACTCTCTGCACCCTGTTTTGCTTATCCCTCAGCTGGACCGAAGCTGAGTTGTTTTTGCTTTGTTTGCAGAATTGCATCTTATATTTGGGTTATATAGGAGCTAATGTCTTCATTTTGGTATCTGTGAACAATTATTTTAATAAAAATGCAGTTGTATATTCTGATAAATACCAAGTTCCCTGCTGCAAGCTACTGATGACAGATGCAATGTGGAATATGTTTAGCAATTTGAGTGAGAAATTGCCAATATTCCCCTTTAAAGGCACTGCTAAGAGGTAGAATAGATGTGCTTATTACAGTAGTGGTACCAGGAGAGAAAACAGCTTTTGATCGTGGGGATCTTTGTCTTGTATAGCAGGCTGCTGGATGATACTAGAGTTCTCTTTTTCAGGGACTTAATTTTGAAATGAGAGCTTAAATTTCATTTAGCTCTTTCTGTAAGGCTGGGTTTGATGTTAATGGGATTGCTGACGCTGATCAGTAGCTTAGCGAGACGTTTAAGCAGTGGCCTTGCTGAGGATTTACTCCCCTGTGCAGCGCTGACAGGCTGTCCCACTGGACACCCTCCTTGCCCGTGGGTAAGGAACAACTCCAGAACTTCTGCGCTTCCTCATGCGTTTCAGCGAGCTTTGGCCGGCCTTGCAAAGAGAGAGGAGCTGCTTCTGCTCAACTGCGTGACTGGTAAATCATACCGCCCCTCACCAGGAGTGCTCATTTTGCAATACTGCCGAGGTTCTTGGCTGGCACGGGTTTTTTACAAGCCGAGGTTCTTGGCTGGCACGGGTTTTTTACAAGCCGAGGTTCCTGGCTGGCACAGCTACCGTGCCATACAGCATTTCCAGTGCCCTCAGCAGGGACACCTTCAGCTGCAGCTGGGTGTCAGGTCAACCCCGGGCTGTGCCCTCCCCGCGTCCCCGGCATGTTCGGGTGGAAGGGCGGCACTTTTTCCCAGAAAAGAGGTTTGTTTCGGTACCTGGCGTTGAGTTTACCAACACAGAGACTCGGTTTTCAAGGTGTTCGTGAGGAGGAGGCAGGGCCCCTCTCCCGCTCCAGGCCGCCGAGGCCCGTCCCCGGCCGCCCGGGTCTCTCTTCCCGCCGCGGCCGCTCCCCGTGGGGCCGGGCCGGGGCCGTGGGCGGGCCGCGGCTGGGCCCGGCCCCGGAAGCCGCCGCCGCTCAGCTGACAGCCGCTGCCGGGGCCGGAGCGGGAAGATGGCGCTGCGGCCGGGACCCGGCGCGGGGGGCGCCGGCGGGGCGGCGGGCGGCGCGGGCGGCGGCGGAGCGGGGGCCGCCAGGTCGGTGGTGGCGGGGCCGGGCCGGGCCGGGCCGGAGGGCTGCGGCCGTCGGGGGTGTGGGGCCGCAGATGAGGGGCGGAGGTGAGGGGGGGCGTGTGGAGAGGAGGGGGACAGATGGGGTGGGGAAGGAAGGGTGTGGGGGCAGAGACAGGGGGGCGGTGGGGGGGCTGAGGGGGCCATGGTGGGGGCAGAGATGGGGGGAGCTGGTGGGCCGTGAGGGGGGAACTGGTGGAGTGGGGGCTCGGGGTGCAGGTGGGATGTGGAGGCAGAGGGGTCAGGGCCCAGGCGGGGTGTGGGGGTCCCAGGCAGGGTGTGGGGGGTGTGGGGGTCCCAGGCAGGGTGTGGGGGGTGTGGGGGTCCCAGGCAGGGTGTGGGGGATGCAGCCATGGTGGCTTCACGGTTTCCTGGGACATGTTTGCCTTTTGGGAGCCCACCTTATCCCCCTGCTCTTCTGGACTTGGGCAGTCGTAGCCCACTTGCCGTCAGGCTTCGTGGCCGCAATCTCAAATATTGGGGCAATAAGGGATTTTGGGATTTCGCCAGCCCTGCTTGGGTGCCGCTGGGGTCGGCAGCGATAAATGCCGGGCAGGTTCGTGGCCGCTGCAGGACAGAGCCTCTGCTCGCCTGCCGCTGCTGTGGGGAGTTTTCTTTTCCCCTCCATCCCACAAAGCGAACAGGGAGGACAGAGGAATGGTGTCAGGAGAAAGAAACAGTGCTTAATGAGATGTGTGAACATGTCGTTGTGTTTTTGGAAAGGTTAGGAAGCTGTATTTCGCTACCTTTGAAAGACTGGTAACTTATTTTATTTTTAGCATAGGCTCTTGCATGCTATTTATCTGTTGTCCTACTTCTAGGGAGGCGCGGTAAATTCTGCATTTGACAAAGGGAATTTAAGTTCATTGAGTCTTCTCGGCTATCTGAAGCCTACAGTTTTGACAGTGTTATTGGGAATGTGAGGAAGGGGGGGGGTCTGCACCAGGGCGACCTTCACCCGCGAGGTGCAGGTCCAGGGTGTCCCCATCAGCCGTCTGAGCTGGGTCACTGCTCCGCGTTGGGGAAGAGGCATCCCAGGCGTCTGGAATACTTGGGGAGAGAAAAGCTGAAGTATATATGTCTGCCTGTGCGTGCTGTGGAAGGGATGGAATGCTGACTTTGTGTTTCCCCATGTATGTAAATCTGAAACAGTTCTTGTGAGGGGCTGGATAAACCACCTAACCTCTTAGAGCAACGCTGCCTGCGCAGCAGTTTAATAGGAAAGTAACAAAAATGTTGTCAGCGGGCTATAGGTTTTGAAAAACAAAAGGATTTATAAATCATTGTTTCCCATTGTTAGTATTCTGGTTTCTTTGAGAATGAAGTCTGGAGGTAGACGAAAAGTTCCCTTCTCTGTATTTGTGTGGGTTCTTTGCCTTGTTTCACTTCAATTTTTGTGGATTTTTGCCATTCAATAGTACTATGATAGTCTATATTGTGTTGATAGAGTTGTACTGATTGGGAATTAAGGGGTTTAAAAATCCACTTGTAGATAGGAAAATGTTAGGTGTAGTTTGGAGCTTTTATAGTGAGGTATGAATACAGAGAAGGAATTGCTTCTCCCCACACTCCTGCATTTTGACTGAAGCTGTTGGTTGGTTTGTTTAGATTTTTTTTAAAGGTCCATATTTAAAATACTTATCTAATAGGGATTTACAGATTTGTATTACTGCTTTAAGAGCTCTGTTGTAGGGTAATTGCTTTGTTTTCCTTATATTTATTTTATTTTGTGCAGCATATCACATCTGTTACGCTTTCTTACTGTGTTACCCGAAGTAGGATGGCTAGTTGTCTGAGTCTAGGTGGTCAAGTGCTTCTGCTGTTGACAACAACAGAAATGTCTGCAGATGCATTTAAACCATTGTGGAAATAACAAGGAGTAAGAAACTATATTAAAGTAGCATGCTTGATAGTAGTCAACAAATCTCTGTATTTTAAACATCTGGGGTCATAAAGGTTTCCATTGTCTAGAAAGTGCATTTGGTCATTTCAGAGCATAGAGTCAGCTGGTTATAAATGTTATTTTAGCCCCCATGTAGTATACTGGTCCTTACAGGTGGCTTAATTTATCATGCTCATGTTTTTTCTTTTTTTTAAAAAAAAGGGAAACTGTTCTAATTTTGTCTGTTTAATTGTCCTGTCAGTGATGTTATTCTGAAATAACTGGAATTAAAATGTTTTCCTTAAAAGAAAGCTACTTCTGATGTTGCTCCTATCACTGTATGGTTTATCAAGTTCAATGGGTTTCTGCAGTGCTTCAGTTAATCTAAGAAATGACTGTGCCTTAACCTGCTCTCTCAGCGATGGGCATCGGGTGCTTTAACTAGGTGCGTGTGGGCATTTCTTTTGCATCTTCAAAAAGCAGTTTAGAAATAAAGTTCCTGTTGCTTGACTAAATAAGTTGATGGGGTTTATGTACGTGCATGTGTGGCTGATGTTGGCAATTGCACAGCTAAATCTTGGAGCAAGGTCCGTGATGAATCCGAGCCGCACGTACGGAGTACTCTGCTGCAGGAGCTTGCTCTGCTACTTTTAACTAGCTCTTCTTCCAGTGCCCTCTAATTAGCTGCAGGGTTTTTTCGTTGATTGTTTGTTGTTTTTTTTTTCAACAGAGACTTATAAATAAATCAGGAGCTCTGTAGAAAGGGATAAATATTTAATAGTCTGGCCTTTATTTGCTTCCAACGAGCAGTGGTACCTCACTATGCTTGTTCAGTTTACATTCTGTTTGCTGGTTTGGAAGAATTCTTGTTGACCAGATTCCCCAACAAGAAGGGAAAACATGAAGCTATGAACACTTTTTCATACTTGGGCACTTTTCAAAAATAACTTTTAATATTTCATGATTCTGACAAAACTAAGAATGGTGTATCTTTACAGCAGAAGTTCTACACTTCTGAAATTACACACATTTTACAGGGGTATATTGCCGGGGAGCACTCTGTACTGACAGCTTTGCGGGCAAAACAACTATTTCCATAGGTGAAACCAAATGCAGCCAAAATCCAGTTAATTCACTGGGCTTCAGCCCTTGAGTGGAGAAAACAGCTTTTCTGACCAGCACGGGAGTTCAGTCATGGGTTCCTCTGTGGTTTTTCAGTCGGCTGTTTGTCTTCATGATGGTAATATTTGTATGCTAAGAAGTGGATTAAAAATGACCGAATCGAACACCAGTCAGTTGAATAGATCCTGGTCTCAGTGTGAACTGTGTGAACTGAACCCAATCCCGAGAAGCCCAGCACTTGTTTTGAGATGAGGTAGCGTGCGTCTGCACAGTGCTTCAAAGAAAGAAACCCAAAATGGTGGTGGTTGAGGATGATAAGCCCTGGACCCAGTGGAAGGTGTAGGTGTGTGTTAGTTGTGAAAGGAGAAATTAGCACATAGTGGTCAGGGTAAAAGAAGAAACTTCAGTATTAAGAAGATTCTGAGTTAGAGGATGAAATGAAGAGTAATATGGGTTGTCTTGGTGACCGTGTAACCTGCTGTCTGTATAGTGGGTAGGTGCAATTTGCTCCTGGATAAATGCATAATTTAAATTCCTTATTTTATCTTAGTACTCATATTACACAGCTCTTTTATATTTATAAACCAGGGTGGTGCACGGAACTTCCTGCAGGTTTTGCAAAACTGTCTGCAGGCATTTATGATAGCATTTTCTCCTTTACTCTTAGGCAGTTTCTTTTACATCCACCCTCATGCTGAGGAATATTGAATATCTATAAGTGTGTTTCTCTTTCATGGTATTTTGATGTAATAGCTGCCTGGGACACTGAGTGAGGTTCTTGTTTGGTAAATTACTGCTGATGTGGGTTTCTGAGAGTTGCTTGCAAATAAGACATGTAAACTAGGTCCTTTTTTGCTGTTTGGCAGCGTAGCACACGCTTCTGTTTGAAAGTGAGGGCTAGCGATTTCCATTATGATTTCGGTTGAAATTTTAACAGTTCTTCCTCTAGGTGCACTTGGCCCTTGATACTTGAATGAATATTTTTTTTCCCAGACACTATTTTTCTTGTAATTAGATGTAATTGAGAAAATAGAAACCACATTATTTTGTGGTACTTAGTGTTTCAAAGGGGGCAAAAACGCAGAAGTGGTGGGGTTTCATGGATAGTGTATTTCTCTGCAGAAAACTGTTACTAAGCAGCTGAGAATTATTGTCTGGTTCAGGTAATGGTCTTGCTGAATCAGATACTTCCAACAGGAGATGCTTATTCATTCTGCGGTGCTTGAAGGCCTAACCTACACTGACAAACTGACCTGTTACCAACCTGCGTAGGTGCTGAAACGCTCTTGTGGGTGATGTCGATGAGTCAAAGCCATTTTTGTGCTGCTGGGGAGGATAAGATCTATTTCTTCCTGGCTTTGCAGCCTGTGACAGCGCTGACGGTGCTGGTGGGACTCTCCGGTGCTTTGGGGGATCCCTGGGAGGGCAGGCCTTTTCCCTGCGGTGGGGTTGGGTTCTGTGAGACCTGCAGAAGCAGATGAAAGTGCTGGCGAGAATGTGGGAGGCTTTGGGCGGTGGTGTCGATGTGCAAGTCGAGGTAGCTTTTTCATTCATTTATATTTGCACTAAAATTATAGACTTTCATGTACCCTTTTTTCCTCCTCCAGCTTCATGTTTCCTGTCGCTGGTGGTTTAGGCCCCCCTCAAGGTACGTATGAACTTCACATTTTGAGCACGAAGTTCTTTGCTTTGTTTAGGTACATTAAACAACTTAAAATAGTTCTGCACTGATGCTCAGAAGCATGGTTATTAATTGAACTCCATAGCTGTTTTTCCCCTTGAATTCAGTACTGGTAAGCTGGCTCTCACAACCCTGTTTATAAAACTTTCTATGCAATGTTGAAGAAGCAGTGTTACCGGAATGCTAGATTAAAGATCTGGGAAAACTATATCTCTGTTTTTAACCTGAATTTGCCTTTAAGATTTTTGTGTTATTTTGAGTGTGGTATTTAACCTTTTTATGCTTCATCTACCGGCTGCGTATACCCATATTGTGTGGGTGTTGCAAGACCTGGTAAATATTTACAAAGCACAGCAAGACCCTGGGACAAGAGTCACAACCTGTGTGGAAAGTATTAATACAATAGGAGAGCCTCAGCCTTAAATTACCTTTGTTCTCATTCCTGTTGCAGTGCTGTTTAATTAATGGAAAATACAGAGAGAACTTGTAGGGAAAGTGGAGAGTTTTCTTACAAAAAGTCTCAGGGACTAATTTATGGATTATTCCGGAGTGTGTTGCATCCCCCCGGAGTGTTTTTGCGTGTGATGTTCAGTTATGCACAGTTATAATTATCTCACGGTGTGCTGGTAACAAATGTGTGCTAGCGTATGTCTCCCAAGTTAGAAAAATATGAGATCTGAAAATACTGAAACATAATCCACTTAGCTTTATTCAGTGAATTAACACATTCCAACTTGATTTATCCAATTTTATTGAAGTTTAGCTTTTACGGACAAATATTGTACCCATTCTAATATATGTAGTGGGCTAATTAACCTACAGACAAGTTATCCAGCCAGATCAGAGTGTGAAGTTGTGTTGTGAAAATGATAAGTTTATTTCCCAAGACTTATCTTCAAAAGTTCTTCTATCTGCCGGTTTGTAAGTTTTCCCATTCAAGAGAAACAGATGATTATCAGCACCAGTCAGCCTGGTTAATTAAATCTCGTTAATTGGAAATGACCCTTTCAAAAATCATATGGGAAGAAACCCACAGAGAATCCTTGGGATGGTGGGAGGGTTCATCAGCTTAGTTATCGGGAAAGCCCCCTAATGTTTATTCCCTTAGATTGACCAATATCTAAACTAAGGAAATTCTGTCTGCGGTGCAGCATATTTTTTAATTTTTTAAACAGTTCAGCAAGACACAGAGTTTTTTCCTTTCCTTTGCTGGTTTAGTTAAAAAAAAAAAAGGCAACAAATAAAACCTTTAACACTAACAGGGAGCTTACCTTGTTTAATGTTTCATTGTAGGGATGATTCCTATGCAACAGCAAGGATTTCCAATGGTTCCTGTCATGCAATCCAATATGCCAGGCATGATGGGAATGAATTACGGTTCTCAGATGCCTCCTGGACCCATGACCATGCAGGTGCGTGGCAATGAAATGTGGACTGAAATGAGATGCCTTGGTCCTTGTCTGAAAGGTGACAGCTGGTGCCATAGTCCTCACAACCGCAGTGGGGTAAGAGGGTGAAACTTGGCTAGAAACTGAAGTGCGGGTATCAGTCCGTAGTGGGACATCATATTTTGTAGTATTCCCTTTGCAGATATTTCTGATATTTAAAGAATTCTCCAAGTTTCGTTGGGATCTGGATAGAGGGAGTGGTGGAGTTTGGCATACGTTGCTCACTGTTGTAGAGTAGAGAGAAATGAGGGTGTAGTGCAAGGACAGCATCAGTAATATTTAAAGTAACTTGGACGTTATAGCCCACTCAAAGATGTCAGAATCTGAACTTTCATTTCATTGTACCTGTTATGACACCAAAGTGTGATAAGAGAAGCATGGTCTCTGAACAGGAAGGGAAACAAAAGCACCAGCAAGATGTTGAAAAGCTACCAGATGCCACCTACTCCAAAGTGTGGTTTGTAATAGTATTAAATTGTTAAATAACTATAATTCAAAACTCCCACAACATACCTCTTCTGTCTTTTTAATTTTGCTTTGTGTTTTTTCTTCTTTTGCTTTGGTTTTATGTACTCACCATTAAGGTGGCCTATTGTGTAGTATTTTAAATGAGACCTTTGTAAACTGATAAGAAGTGACTGTGTATACAATCTGATTGATCACGACCAATTCACTGAATAGTGTTATCCCTTTGTAACTCAAATGCTGGCGTTAATAGAATTAAGTTTCGTGAGTGTAGGTGGCAATTCATAAACTTTCTTTTTAAATACCTTGTTCTAGGGAGCAAGGAATCTCTTAAATGTGCTGTTATTTTCTCACATGACCAGTTTTCCCATTTGTCCTACTTCCTGTGTTTCATTCTCATTCTTTTTCTTGCTTAAAGTAACTTTGTCTTTAACTCTGCTGTTGCTAATTGGCAAATAAGAACGAAATATGAGTAGCTAATATTATGTTTTCTCTCTTTTACTCTTTTGTTTTCTATGTACCACCATATGTGCTTATGTACAAATTTGCACTTTGCTGAAATTTAATGTTTTGGCATGTCTTTGTAGCCAAATTGCTATGTGACAAATTGAATTTATTGTATCTTGCCATTTCCTTACGCTCCCTTCCCTTCCCACCTCCACCTGGAATTTATTAGATTAATTTTGTGAAATTTATAGTAGGAAGATGTTTTTATGAGAGCTGGTCTGAAAATAATAAACAGTTTTTGTTCTCTTCCTACGTGTTCTGATACAAAATACAAAATGAATGGTAGGAGAAGTAAATTATTTTCTGGCATCTTTTCTATTAGGCAAGCTTTGCTTTTATAACTCTACCAGAATATATTTCTCAGATGTTTCTGATACAGATGCAATTTATTCAGAGAACTCTCTTCTTGGCTGTTGTCATACACTGTCTCTCTCCCTTGGCCCCCTGGATAAGCTATGTTTGCAAAATGTCCAGACCACATTTTGCCAGCATCCATTGTTTGTTAGGAGTGTGCGCCTCCAGCATGGAATTTAAAAATATTATGCGATCACTTAGAATAGGAAACAAAAAAAACCAAGAAACCCCAAAAGCATGGTGCTGGACCATGTGTAGGCCTGTAGGATGCCTGTAACCTTCCTCTCTTGAGGTAGGTTGTATGGATTGGAAGTTTTGATTTTGCGTTTTACC
Source organism: Gavia stellata (assembly GCF_030936135.1). Taxonomy (NCBI): domain Eukaryota; kingdom Metazoa; phylum Chordata; class Aves; order Gaviiformes; family Gaviidae; genus Gavia; species Gavia stellata. Next base: position 11,353,264 of record NC_082618.1, on the reverse strand, counting down.
AGAAGACTATCCTGCCTTCTAAAATCCTTTGAGTTGTAACTCGTTATCGAGAGGGAAGAGTGCCATCTACTGAACGACCAGTGCTTTGTTCTGTAGCAGCTACTCTGTGCTCAGACACTGCTCATCCAGCTAGGCTTAACGCTCTTAATTTTACGAGATCTATCTGGTTCACAATTTGGCAGGGTGTAATTGCCAGTGGTTTGGCTTTTTCTGTGGGGGGAATAAAAAACAAACAAAAAACCCAACCTTGGAGTTGTATTATTTATTTTGTTCTAGGGTGGCATGCCCTTAGGGCCGATGCCAGCAACTGGAATGCCTTACATGGGACAGGCTTCTTTCTTAGGAATGCGTCCAGCAGCCCCGCAGTACACCCCTGACATGCAGAAGCAGTTTGCAGAGGAACAACAGTAAGTGACACTTTATTGACTCTTGGGGAGATGTAGTCTGGAGATGTAGCCCACACAAAAATATTGATAGTTTCTGTAGAAAAGTAGACTGTAGAAAGTAGAGCTGTAGAAGATTGTTGAGATCATTCCATTGCATTTGAAGGCCATCTATGAAGTTAGTAGTGGCTGTCATACAGCTCTGAGGAAAAGCAGAAAGGGGTGCACGGAGCCATCTGAATTTGAGACAGAAGAAATGGAAAAATCAAGCAGAAGCTTGCCATGAAAATTGTAATGGAAAATTATTTTTAGATTTTTTTTTAATCATTTTGCTTCAGGAAGAGGTTTGAGCACCAGCAGAAGTTCTTAGAAGAAGAAAGAAAACGGCGCCAGTTTGAAGAGCAGAAACAAAAGCTGAGACTCCTAAGCAGTGTGAAACCTAAGGTATGTCCTAAATAAGTGGGATGTTTCTTCAGGGTTTTTTTAATGGCTTTTAATGGGATGGTCTCTTTCAACAAGCAAGTAAGTGGGGATCTTATGTGAGACATCAGATTACATCTTGAAAAGCATCTGGAATAGTCAGTCCTTTACACACTCTTGCCATAATATTAACGAAGTCAGGTATTGAAAATGAAATCAGCTTTTGAGAAATAAACCAGCCTGGTGTGTAACATTTGGGAATAGACCGAGTTTCTAGAATAGAGAATGTTTGGTTGCTTGTTTGTTAACTTTGTCTAAAGTTTTGGACACTTGCAGTGAGCTCAAAGGCTCTTATCTGCAAGAGTACAAATAGCTGAGTAACATTTATATATTGTTCCTGTGCATAAAGCTATGTCTAAAAACTGAGAAACATTGTTATGGTGTAGTCTGCAAAATAAATGCTTTCTAAATATGGGAGTTATTGTTGATATGCTTCAGGAAGGCACTGCTGGAGAAAGAAGGGATTAATCTAACAGCAGGCCTTGCTAATTTTTGTACTGAAAAAGTGTGGATATTGAAAACTGACCTGTTCTGTGAATTTTTCAAAATGTGTTCTGTGGTGTTTCAGACAGGTGAAAAAAGCAGGGATGATGCTTTGGAAGCCATTAAAGGAAATTTAGATGGTTTTTCTAGAGATGCTAAAATGCACCCAACACCAGCATCACATCCAAAAAAGCCAGGTTTGTAGTTTTTCTCATCTTCCGACTGAAAATGTAACTCCAATGTTTGAAATCCTCAGCAGAGGGAATTAATTCCAAGAAGTACTTTTATTTGGTGGTACAAAGTGAGTGGATTAACTGTTTTGTAAAATAAAGTGTCATTCTAGCAACTGTTTGCTTGGTCAGGTTGAGGGTGAAATATTAGATATCAGCTTTTATTAGAAGACTTGAAATCTTTAAAAGAAAGCTTAATGTGCTGTGCTTAACATGAAATATCATGGAAATTGATAATGGTTTGTTCTTTTCTAGTTGAAGCATTAATTAATGTTTTGCAGAGTGCTTTTGAAGCCAAGAAGTGCTATACAAGGGCTAAGACTTGATGATCTTACAGGTCTTTTCCAGCCTTAGTGATTCTGTAAGAATGATCAAAACATTGTGTAATGAGTTCAGTGTACTGTAACAGCTTACTTGCGTACCCTTGCCTGGGCATGGTCAAACTGAAGCCTTTAGTATTCTCAGTAATTATTAACATTTGTAACAATTACTAGTAAAGATTTCCTATGGGCTGTAGTATAGTTTGCTCTGTGTCTAGCCTGAAACAAAGCCTATCTAGACAAACTTTTTCCTGTATAAAATCTTTATCTCTGCTGTGTATTTGATAATTTTGAAGTTATAGGTGGCTTCTGACAATTTTCCGTTGTCTGTAGATTTGCCTATCCTACGTCAGTTCTGTTAAAATGGGTGACTATGCAAGGGATCAAACAGCAGGTTGTCTAAATGAGTACATGTTTCTTACATATCTTATGATATATTATTGAGCTTTTGAGGATAAAGCATTCCTTTGAGGGAGAATGTCCCCCTGTGCAGACCCCCATTATGTCCAGTTTGAAATATTACCTTGTGGTTTGTTTTGACCCAGTCTGTTCAAAACAAATAGAATACTTTCATAGCCAGTGTTAAGAACCAAGTTTTAAAGTGTTTACATCATAAAAATCTGGGAGAGAAGATGCATGGTTGGAAGTGGCTGCTCAGTTTTACCTTGCGAGTTTGTTATGCTGACAATAATAACTCTTCACATCTCTGTCAAATAATGCATCCCCTGCTGTTTCCCCTCACCCATTTGCTATGTATACCTAGTATTTGCCACTTTTCCTACCTTTCCACCCATGAACCTTTTTCCTCATCACTTTGCATTGTGTGTTCATTCCATTTTACAGATCATCCCATACCATCCCATTCTGCTGTATCTGTTTACCACTCTGCTTTTCTCGATGATGAAGATTTTAGTGACTTTATACAAGGGCCTGTTGAAATCCCCAAACTGGTGCCTCAACCCACCTCTCAGCCTTTTCAGCCTTTCCATTCTGCTACTGAGGCTGGGCAACTGCTTTCAGAAAAGGCTGTGGTCCAACCTCTCCCTCCAGCCCAGACGCCAGTGTTACCCATCCTGCATGGTACAACTGGGCAGGTTCCTTATTTTCCTACCTCTGCATCTTCACCCAATATCCATAAAACAGGTAACTCTAAAATGTCTTTCTTTACATGTCACCTTCTGTCATAGAGCTACACAGAGTCTTTACTTATTTTGTTGGGGTTTTTTTCAGTCTGGCTGAAAGAAGTAATATACAGGCAATTGAGTAGAAACCTGCTGATCCGTAGGAAAAGATGATTTAAGTTCCCTTCTTCCCTCCCTTAGAACTGCACTGTAAAAGCAAGTCACGTGTGGAGCCAAAGTTTGCTAAATATGGATATGGCTGATCTTAAGTGAATTAAGTCTTGTGTGCTAGCATCTTCGTAAGTCTGTGTAGTAGAAAAAGATACAGTTGAGATGGTGATACAAAAAATAACAATTATACTAATGTGGAGCACTTGTGTGCTTCCTCTCTTGGAGGCTAAATGGATGTTGGCGAGATTAACGTGAAGAATTTTGCAGATGTAAGTAGATATTGGACACTTCTGCTACTGATGCCTAGATGATCATGCAATGGTAATCCTAATACAGAAAATAGTTTCATGTATTCCTACTTGTTGCTTTTTGTTTGTTGAATTTCTTGTGTACGCATGGTAAGTAAAGGGCAGAATCAGGCTATAAAAGTGTTTGAACAGGGTGGTGCTGTTGGTCTGAGCTGGGACAGATGCTCATCTTGATAACTCATCAGTGGTACCAATAATACTTTTCCTTTTGAAAGTGTGGAATTGCGATCTGGGTGGTTAATAACAAAATATAAGTAATTCCTCCTGCTGTTTATTCAGGCTCTTCCTTGGAGGAGAAAGTCTTAGATAATGGTTCAAATGAATCTGAACAAGAGCAAACCAAACTTACAACATCCGAAGTTGGGCACAAAGCCTCAGCTGCAAGCCAAGTTCATCCCAGTCTAACCATCAGTGACTGGGATGTTGTAGGTGGACATGAAAGTGGTACCACTGCTGCAGAGGTGTACAAGGCTTCAGAACAAAACATAGCAGTTGAAGAGTGTGGTGAGCAAATGAAACATTTGACAGAATTTAAATCTAATAAGGTGCTGCTTGAATGCTAACACTCTGTACACTAATTCTAAGGCCAATCCTGCATAATTTTGCTCTGAACGCCTGCTTGAATAATATGTCAGTGCCTCCTGCTCCTTGCTAAAAGTATAACAGCTATGATTTTGCTCCGAACTTTTTCCACGTGAGTTTACTGCTGTAATCACTTTTAACATGTTTGTTTAATCAGGTCTACTGTTTTAAGATATTCTATCCTCTTTCTTGGGGAAAAACCAGATGTGCTGTCTAAAGATTTCTTCTTTTTTTTTTTTAATTATTTAAGGAAACGTATTACTAAAGATGGCCAATGTCATGGTGGGTTTTCATCTTTTAACTTTGAGGGGATAAAATCTTGTTAGGTTAAAACTCTTAGCTAGTTAAGACTTGTTTCTCAGATAATTTGCTGCTCATATGTGTTACGTCTAAAACTATGTGTGCTTTAGGGTTCAAAATTTCAAGAGCTTGACTATATGAAAACTTTAAGCAACCTTTAGTTCCAATTTGGATTTTATTAAAGCTGACTATTGACTGTTTTATTACAATCAAAATAGATGCAGGGTCTCTGGTGCACCTTGATTAGTGCTCTGATGTTGTACTTAAGGGTTACATGAAATGTGGACTCCACTGTAGTCAAGGATGATAAAAATACATGCAGCCCTTTGTGTGATCTCGCTTTACTGGGGGGTGAGAGGAGATGGAGAAGAGGGAGAAGGTTCCTGGTCTGTAGATAATTAAATTGGGCACTTTCTCAAGCAGTTATTTCTTTCCTAGAAGTACCATAACTTTATTAATAAACTCATGTGTTCCTCTCCTCAGTCATTTGATATGTTGCTTTCAAGTGTTTTCTTACCCAATATATTTAAAAAACATTATTAGATGAAATTAAATGGTTTGAATGGACATTTTTAATAAGTGGAGGGGCTTTGTAGTACACAGTAAATTGCTAAAGGTGATTTAACTTTAAAGAATATACAGCATGAAATAGGAGCTGTTCATTTATTCATAGCTCAGTCAATTGTGGTGTTCATTTTGTAGAAATCCAACATGATCTGATGCCTGATTTAAAGAAAAAGAACGAAAAAGAGGCGGGGGGGGGGCGGGGAAGGAGGCAGGAAATGACCCTGGTTTAAGAGTGTAAGACAGAGTGAGTTTAAACACAGCCTGCAGATGAAGAGGGTGTTGGAAGTGATTATGTAGAGCAACAATAGTTAAGAATAGTTCCAAATATTGTTAAGGGTGCTTTGAAGGATGAGCTGAAGTACTCTGTGAGCAACAGAAGTTTAATAGTTAAGTGATAGTGCTGAAAAATGGCAAGCCCTTAGTTCACCTGGATATTTTCGAAGTTTTGAGTAAGATTCTCCTATCCAGCAACTAAATATGACAGAGAACTCCTTTTCACTTCTCATATTATTTGATTTTTAAGGGGCTGAATTTTATCAGAGAGATTCAAGAGTGAGAAGCAAGAACTGGTAGGATGCAGAAGTGTGTGGAAGGGTGGTTAAAGCTAAAGAACGATGAGATTGGAGGAAGCAGCAAATTTCTTTTACTTGGCTGGTGAAATGGAAGGAATTGCTTACATTAAAATGTGCTTGGAGTTGTGGGATGAGTAGAAATTAGACTGCAGTCAGGAGAGAATCCATGTGGAAGATAAGGAGATGCAAGGGCACTGGGAAAGACAATGAAATCTGAAATGATTCTGACTTTTTCTTTGTCAGAACTCCATCCAAGATAAGCATAAAATCTGCTTAGAGACAGCTAGATAGGAAGTTAAACCGTGAGACTGAGGGGAAGAGTCCACACAGTGGAGAAGGAAATAACCAATTCGCAGGGAGTAAAGTGTGGTAGATCACGTTATGAAAGCCTGTAGTAGTGAAGGCGGCTATGATGCCTTCTGGATCTGAAGGCTAGGAGCAATGGGGCAATGTTTTTGTGAACATGGGAAAAGGTCTTGCTGGAATTCAGTCTAACAGGCTGTTTGTGGATTTCCCTGCTAAGGATGTTCTGGTGGAACATTGTGGCTTTTATGGCAGGTACGAATTTATTTGTTCCACAAGTAGCCCTAATCGCATATAGTTGATGAGAAGACTAAATTTGATATGGCACAGAACTGCTGCTATGAAATTTTGAGAGACAACGAGACTTAAGCTTCTGTACAACTAGAAATTAAGAGGGAGGCGAATGAGGAGCTGCTTATTTCATTATCTATATAACTATATTCTTGCTGTTACTGCCAAATCATGCTAGTTATGTTGAAATACATATTCCTGCAGCAGCTGTTTTTCCTCTGAGCACAGTGATTCCTGTCGGAAATCTTTGCCTGATATGCTGAATGATGCTGACCAACTACGATCTAGTGTCTAAGATCTTCATACTCTGAATCTGTATATCCTAATACAACTGTCTTTCTTTTTCTTACTGAATGGAATACATTTAGGAGTTGGAGTATTCCCTTCACAGGACCCAATTCAGCAAATGATGCCTCCTTGGATTTACAACGATAGCTTGGTCCCAGGTAAAAAAGAAAGTGGGCATTTAGCCAAGTGGGCAGTGTAAGGTGTAACTGTACGTGTGCTTACGTTGTCATTTATTGATCGAAGCGTTATTCTTCAGTCATCACATGTATCCCATATCTTTGATATGTTACATATTTCTGGTGGTTTTACCTGCGTTTGAAGAAGTATGGGTTTTATTCAAGCATGTTATATGTTTAATCTATAATTTGTTATGACAGCAGATTATGCTAGTAGAGGCTGCATTGATGATAATAGTGCTTTCATGGGTAGTCTGGTTTTTGGCCTGTCTTGTAATTAAGCAGGCTCATTTCTTGAGGCTATTTATCTTATATATGCAAATAACACAGTAAACAGAAAATGAAATGCTGTAGTAAATATTGATTACACTGAGTTTTAAATACATAAAGCTGTTATAACTATCTTTTTATACGGATTATCCTGCAGTTTCCTTAAACGTGTTTTGAAATGGAGCACTAACTGTATTTTATATAAAATACTTATGTGTTAAACTTGTCTGTAAAGACCAACCAATAATGCATTTAGATGAAACAACATGATGCAATACAACGCCAGAATGCTGTTGCCTTACCTTACACTTTGGGTGTTACTGATTTGATATAATGTTGAGTTTGAGACAAAATAGAAAAGCAATCTTAGATTCACTTGAAAACAGCTGTTGTCATTGTCAATAATGCTGACTCCCTCTTAACAGAGTTGTATAAGAAAATCTTAGAAACCACTTTGACTCCTACTGGAATAGATACAGCTAAACTCTATCCCATACTGATGTCGTCTGGATTGCCCAGAGAGACCCTGGGACAAATATGGGCTTTAGCCAACCGTACTACCCCTGGGAAGCTCACGAAAGAAGAGCTCTATGCTGTCTTGGCTATGATAGCAGTAACTCAGGTATGACTAATTGTTTGGAGGTGAGTGCAAAAGGCAGTTCGCTGAACTAATCTGCCATAGATTGCGTGTTGGCACAAGTGGCTAGTATACCACACCTGTAGTAAAATACCACTTCAACAGAAGTCCAGAGGAGAAGCTCCCCTTGTAACTTCAGTGGGATTATAATTTCATCCCTTGCGCTTACATTTCAGTTACTGCTTTCTTTAGTGTCAGTTATAGATAGTTCTTAGATATACCTACCAAACACAAGTGTATGTATTTCTAGTAGAAAATACTGGCTGTTTTTCTTCTGTTGTATACACATCTGTTTTCCTCAAACTCTGTGGTTCCTGTATCCCTTAGTGTACAAATAGCTAGACTTGCTACCTCTCTCCTGAACCAGTGGAGTGTTAATTTTAGGCGTCCATTCTTTGTCAGCATGGTGTCCTCTCTTAGCATTTTATTTCTAAATACCAGCCCTGGATGAAAACTAAGGCAAGAGTATCTTGAGCAGTGAAGATTGAAACTCGGGTACCTTGCGGGGGTAGTGTGCAGGAAAGATGACACAGCACACACCAGGTTCGGCACAGCTTTGCGTGCCAGTGCTTACTACATTGGTTTACTAAAAGCCAAACAAGAATGCTGACAAATGCCTCGGCCCACCCAGGCAGGTATCATAACCCTCTGTGTAACCCATCAGTCAGGGTATTGAGTATGATTCACCTACGCAGACTCTAGATAGCATGTTTTGCTTTGGAAGGTTTACTCAAAGCTTGACCAGAACCTTGCTCTTTCATGATTTCAATAATGCAAGCTAGAAACTGAAGTGAGAATGCAAATGCAGTTTTGTTGATGTGTACATGTGTATATGGTTGTCTTTGCTTTTCTGCCTTTGCAGAGAGGAATACCTGCAGTGAGTCCTGATGCATTAAACCAGTTTCCAGCTGCCCCTGTTCCTACTTTAACTGGGTTTCCAATGCCGCTGCCTGCCACAGTGAGCCAGCAGCCTCTGATGCCCTCCGCGCCGCCGGTCTCCATGCCTCTTACCATCGGGCCGGCCGTGATGGGAATGAACATCACGGCACCGGCGGGCGGAGCTGCAGCACAGCCTTCGGGAGGATTCCTGCCATCCTACCCGCCCGGTCAGGTTAGCTCGCTCTTTTTGCGTGGCAAATCTCCCTCATCCTGGAAAGACAATCAGCCTGACTCTTCCAAAGCTACGTAGTGACAAGAGACTTTAAGTTAACAGCAAAAAATGGAGATGAAATCTGGCACGTGACATCTGAAAACATGAAGTCACGCCACTAAGGATGTTCTTTTATTTTTTCTCTTTCTTTCTGTTGGCATTAGGAGAGGTACAGAAGCGTCCTCCATTACAAACTAATTGCATTGAAAGAGGATTTTTAGTTGTTCTGCATAAAATGGAATTTTAGGTTAAACTACCCAACAGCCTCTACTAGCTGGTAAAATAAGTCAGTGTTTTCAGGAGAAGCTGAGAACTATGAAAACCTTTGGTTTACAACACTGTAAATCACATGGGGGATAAATTTTTCTGTTTGCAAATGTGGTTCATCCTTCTTCAGAAAATATTTCTTCTGATGCTTTTGCTGTTTGTATTGATTTTTAAATTATTGATTGATTTAAATTATTCATCTTTATCCTGTATTAAAAGATTACATGGCTATGATCAATAATACATTTAATGTGAAAAGAGTAGAGTTCCTTATTCACCTGTTCTTCATGCATACTACTTGTAATCCTGGACACCTTGTGTGTTCAAAGTTGGGTGAGGTGCAGGCGAAGTGGAAACACTGACCATGCTAATTTTACATGCTGATGTTGAAAGGTTTTTTTCTGTCTTGTGTGGGTTTTCTTCTCTTAAGTCAATCATGCTACTCTGAACTGCTTTCATGCTATACGACAATTTGAAAAGACAACAGTATAGCAATTTACATGTTGTTCGTAATTCAGGTAGTAAAACCAGAAGATGATGACTTCCAGGAGTTTCAAGATGCTTCAAAGTCTGGCTCACTAGATGACTCTTTCACTGATTTCCAAGGGGATGTAGCTGGCTCCTCCAAAACAGCCAGCTCACAGCACCGGAGCAGGTAGTAGATCTTTGATTTCCACCCCTTTGGTATTTTAGAACTCTTTCAAGAAATGAAATGTTTTCCTCTTTTGTGGGTAGCTGTCTAGCCTGTAATTTTCTTCTGTCGCCTGACTTCTACTCCAACAGTTTCTTTTGAAGGTTGTTAGAACTACAATTAGGCTTTCTGAATCAAAAATGACATTCGATGTGCCATAGGTGGTTGGCCATTCTTTAGCATTCTAGTAATCATGCTGAGGTAAATTGCGTTTACAAGGTATAGGGATAGGTTTTCAAGTGTTTATACTAATGCACAGGCAATTGAAAGTTACTTCATACTGTGCATTCAGGCGAAAATCTTAAAGCTATTCAGAAAAAATACACTGGGACAGAGGAGTTCTGCATTTAGTGCTGTGTGCTTCCATTAAAAGTATGACCCCATGTTTGCTGGAGTTGATAGAAACCATTTGCTGACATCAAGGTCTTTCTTCAGGCCCTGAATATGGACCCCAAAATTCATGCGAAGAGCACGACATCATACTCTGAAATGTCTGAGAATTCCAGTGGACAGGGTTTTTGTTATTTCTATCGTTTCTCTGGCCAGTGCTTAAACTTTTGATAGCTGACTATAAATCTCAATTGAAATCTCATTCAGACTTCAGCAGTCTCGGCTTTTCATTTGGGAGACTGCCAAAATGTAATTCCGGATCAGGCAAATTTTGTATAACAAAATAAGTAAGCATGTTTACTCCCTCTGAGAGTTTACAATTAATCTTTCAAAGTCCTGTGATTACAAAATTTCAGTGTTGTTTCCTTTTACTGCACATGGCAGACTTCTGTGTACCTCCCAGGTGTCTAATTGTAGACATACAAATTTCCTGTGTGTTGAACTGACTGTCCTTAGTCGCAAATAGAACTAGTGCTTTCCAGGTAAGCGGTGATTACCAGTTGCTTCCTCAACAGTGACGTCAAATGGGGATACTAAAACAAATTGTTCTGTTACACCGTGCCTAACGGCATTCTATGTAAGAAATCAAATTTTGCCAATGTCAGTCAATGCCACACGCATCTGAAGATGCTCTAAGTATATCTTAATTTCTGTTAGATGTCATTTTGCATTTAAAGCTATTCTGTTACTGAAAGTTTTAAAAGAAACATTGTTTGTGGATTCCATAATGGGAAGTAGGGGGATCATAAAAAAAAAATAAATTTTAAAATGTTGTTTCTTTTTCACTGCAGCAATTCTCTTTATTCAGTCGTAAAAGCGTTCCGTTTTGAACAGAATGTTACAATGAGCTATAATCTAATTGCTTATGGAGCTTATTTAAAAAAAGCCATCTGTAGAGTACAGATGATTAACCATTACATTTGCCAAGATTGCATATCTAATAGCCTGTTTTGCAGTGATGTGAAATTTAATTATATTACCATAAGCTATATTTTTTTGACGTTGCACTGTCTGTCTGCAAGCATCGCAGACCATCATTAGCACATGTGTGCAAGTGCTAGGTTTGTATGTTGCTTGTAGGCTGCTGATAAGGAGATTTAAATGGCTCTGGAAAGATTCTTGCTTCAGGCCAAAGAACGCCATAGAAATTCATTCACGTTTTCAATGTGCATGGTATTGAATGGCATAAACTAGAGGTAAAATGCATCATTCATATGTAAAGGATGTTGTTCTGTAGAGCTGCCAAGGTCTGATAAGGGGGCTTGTGTGGAGGGCAAGCAAAGCTCTTGCAGAAGGTCTTCGAAATCTTACAGCAGTTGCTAACATGGTGTTAGGTTATTATGGCAGTTTTACTATATAAAGTGGAGTGTGCAAAAAGATTTGCTTGCGTAACTGTGGACTAATCCTTATTTTGCTGATTAGATAGCTACCTAAACTCGCTGATTTGCCCTGACAGAAATTCAAAGTTATCCTTTCCTTCCTTTTGAACAGTGGTTCCACTTTATTCTCTTAATTTTGCAATATGTAATGAAATATAATCAAAAGTAGATAAGCTGAAAGTATGGAGCTGGCAAAATCTCATGCAGTTTTAAGTCTATACTGTATCTAGTTCTGCCAGGGAGAATTGTCCTTATGCTGCCCTGGGCAAAGTGATAAATTCAACAGCAGTGATTCCTGGGGTATGTCTGTGTGCTTATTGTCTCCTGGGCTAAGAATTCCTGTGGTGTAAAGTTCTGGAGTGTTTTGTTCATGTTTTGGTACAAATTAAAACAAAGAAGCGTGAAAACTGACTTCTGGCCTAAAGAAATATGATTAGGTGAGATAAAGTGTGAATTCACCCATCAGTTACCTAGCTGTCTGTTTACATGCTCTTAATAGATATTGAGGTAGTTTACATCAACTTCTTGATTAAGAACTCTTTAGGGTACAAGCTTAGGTTTAGTGATCCAAATGGTGTAGTCATAATAAGAGGCTCTTTTAAATAAAACCTGGAAACGTAGATTTCTTATGGATAAATTAAGGAACTTTGCTTTTATCTCTTTTGTTTTTAGTGTTCCTTCTTTACTAATGCCACTCCCAGGTAATAAGACACTCTCATCAACTGATAAGTATGCTGTGTTTAAAGGAATTGCAGCCGAGAAGCCTTCTGAAAGTACAGCTACTTTTGGAGGTAAAAGGAAAAATATATAACCACTATGAGGAATTTATCGCAGTATTTCATGTATCTTTGTTTTTTGGCATTGATAAAATATTAATATTTAAAAATCGTAACAATTATGTAAATATCAAATTTATTATATGAATTCCTGATATCTTTATGTAAATGTATTCCTTTTCTCATATTCACTAGATTGTGGAGACAAGTATAGTGCTTTCCGTGAATTAGAACAACCATCAGAGAGCAAATACTTAGGTAAGCAGTATGGGTTTTGGAGCTGTTTTAACATGTTTTCATTACTATTTTTATGAACTGCGGAATTTCCATTGCTAGAATTCTAGAATAATAGTGCTTCTGCTCCTCTAAACAACTTAGCAGGAAGTATCCTGAAAAAATAGTGTAATATACTATTGGAACAATCCTCAAATTGTATTTCTAGGTGATTGGCATCTCTTTCGGATGCTTCTGAGTTTTATTTTAAAATAACAACATAGCTGGAATTTGTTCATTTTAACTAAGGAGTCTTAGAAGACAGAATAAAATGCTTCTGGACAAAATTGCAACTTTTTCCTATTGTTAGGGCAGAATTTAAACTTTTCACGGTCTCTGGTCCTCTTAAGAATAAATCTGATCACTTATTTTGAAATTTGTGTGTAACTGTTTTTGATTGGGAAAAGTAAAACCTAGATGGCTTCTGAGGTGCAACGTCTGTGTAATTACAAAAGCAGAGTCTCCCTAAGCCTTTTCCAGAACCGTCTATGTCTAACTCATTTATGCAATATAAGCTATAATCTCATCTTTTTCATCAGATGGGGGAAAACTTTCATATATTATCAGTAGACAGATCAGATGATAAACATATATGTGAACTTCACCTGACTTCCACAGAGTTATGTTATACCCAGCATTTTGTTTCATTATTAGAAGACAACTTTAGATTCTAGGGATGAAACTGCTTACCTGAGTTCACTCCTACTCCTTGTTTTTCAAAGATGAAATTCTTTTTTTTTTTTAGACACTGAGTTTCTGAAACTCCTCTAATGTTTTGTGAGATTTTCATGCTCAGTACCACTTCAGGATTAAATGCATGCAATGAAATGAAATAACAACATTTTATCTCTGTCTGTACATGTTCTAAGATATAGAAAATTACTATATTTGCCTGCTATCCAGGTCTGACCACTCTTAACCCTTTCACCAGCTTACATTTCTAATGGAAAAGTTTGCAATTCAGCAGTAAGTTTAGTTTGCTGTGATGTTTTAGTTTTGATCAATGAATAGCGATTTCACAAATATTTGTATTGCTGCTGGGCCAAGTGAATTGATTTGGAGGGGAGGGAGAATGGAAGAATGTCAGGTATAGTCATGGTCCTTTACTACCGTTATAAACAGTATTCTTTTAAATCTTGGTTAAACTAATTTAAAGTATGACGCTGTGTGGTAGCTTAAGAATGAAATGTTAATGGTGTACTTCTAAAATAGAACAAAATCTGTTTATTGGAGAGTCGTCTTAAAGTATGCATCAAAACTTTAAAATTACAAGTAGTCTAAGTATGTATGTCTGGTGAATGGGTTAAACAACTCAACATTTTTCATGTTCAAAAGAAATTGCTTTATAAAAAAAAAAATTGTGTATGAACAGAAAGAAACTTACAAAATTAGTGCACCAAAATATTTAATGTAAATTCAATGAAAACATTGTTACCTAATGTTTAATTGGGTTTAAATTATAATCCTTACATAGTACTATCTTACATTCAGTATGTAGTGGAACTAGCGATCCGCACATCTTATGATTAATCATGCTGACTTTCATGTGAAAGTCTTGTCTCCAAGCTTCCTAGTGAAACTGTAATCAGTCTTAGCAGAAGCTAGAAGATGCCTGAGTTATTACACTTACTGAAGTTCTGATCGCTTAACAAACACTCTTGTACGTTTAGGTGAACCTGATAGAAGGAAAACATGATAGATTAAAATGAGAGCTTAATAATGTTCTAAAACAACACGTTAAGATCACCGCCTTGCATTCTTTTCTGTTTGGGGCTTTGTCTCTTCCACCTGTTGGGTTCCCCATTATGCCCAATTGGATAGGCTTGTTGGCTGCCTGCCTTCTTTCAAATGAACTTTCTTCAAAAGTACCTTCAGCTGCCGGGCAAGTCCAGTTGGTCTCTGCTATGTTCCCCTTTCAGCTTATCAGCAGGGTTGCTTTTGTCTCAACCCTCTGCTGATGCCCCATGAATAAACTATATTAGGGCAATATTTTGAAGGGACGGAGGGGGAGAATTGCTTCTGTAAAAAGGCAAATACTATATCGGTGTAAGTGAAATTCAAGATTACATTCACGGCTTGGCAAACATGGGAAGCATGAGGTGGGAAGAAAAACTTTCGTGGAAGCTGTATGAGACAGTACTGATTACCTTTTGAATCTATTGGTCGTGGATTGTTTTGATATTAACTCAGTGTAAAGTGAATTTAATATGACTTTGAGGCTATTTTGAAGACTTAAGTGTTTGCTGGAATGAATATTGGAATCGCTGACCTTGAAACTTGTGTGCTTTCATAGAAGTTGAGTTTGCAGTTCTACATGCATCCTGAGGTCTTAATTTAAATAGTTTGCATAAAAACTTCTGACATTGCATGAAATAATTTGCTTGTTTGCATGGTGTGAGTATGATGTATTTGTTGTCACTGCAGTGTCTTGTTATTGTTCTTTCATTGTTTTTATTCTCAGGAGATAACCTTGCAGAATTCAAGCCTGCAGGAACCGATGATGGTTTCACAGATTTTAAAACCGCTGACAGTATCTCACCATTAGAGCCACCTACAAAAGACAAAACTTTCCCTACATCCTTCCCTTCTCTGCCCGTTCAGTCAAAGCAGCAAACACAAGCAAAGACCTCTTTGAATCTAGCAGACTTGGATCTCTTTTCCTCTACTGGAGAAAACAAGCAGCCATCCTTTCCACCTGCATTTAATACATCAAAATCGGGCTCCTTTCCTCCACCACCCCTTCCATCTACCACTGCCCAACCAGCACCCAGCAAAAGCTCAAGCTTAGCTGATGACTTTGGAGAGTTCAACCTTTTTGGGGAATTTTCTAATTGCGCATCAGCCAGTGGACAAGATGACTTTGCAGATTTTATGGCTTTCAACAATAGTAGTGGATTTTCCGAACAAAAACCAGATGACAAATACAATGCACTTAAGCTGGAGGCCGGTCCTGTTCCTCAGTCTGGCTCATCTGCCAGCACGGTGAAGAGTGGGCAGAGTTCTGCCACCGCTGCTACGCCCACCAAATATGATATCTTCAAACAGCTTTCTCTGGAAGGCTCTGGAGCAGGCTTTGAGGAGGCGAAGGACAACACGCTCTCTTCAGTGAAGAGCGATGATGATTTTGCCGACTTTCACTCTAACAAGTTTTCTTCCACGTGCAACAGCGCGGATAAGTCTCTGGTGGACAAAGTGACAGCTTTCAAGCAGGCCAAAGAAGACTCTGCTTCGGTGAAGTCTCTGGATCTCCCTTCTATTGGTGGCAGCAGTGTCGGCAAGGAGGATTCTGAAGATGCTTTGTCTGTTCAGTTTGACATGAAACTGGCTGATGTGGGAGGAGATCTTAAGCATGTCATGTCTGATAGCTCTTTGGATTTGCCAACAGTTAGTGGCCAGCATCCACCAGCAGCAGGTGAGGAACTGGTTAGATTGCTCTGGTAACATAGGTGATGAAGATTTTGGTGTTCTTGTGTGCTAAATTACAGTATTATGCACTAGTCTTTCAATAGTGAAAGACTTCAAAATCTGTGCACCCGCTAGCCAACAGCCCCTTAGCAGGGCAGTGTTTATTTTTTGTCTTAGAAGACTATAAATAGATTGAACAGTTTAAACTCCATGCCAGCTTATTTTTGAGATTTGACAACATCATATTACTGGTACCTGTTAGCTATTGTCACTTAAGGGATTCGAGTGGAAAATTTGCTAATGCAAACAATGTCATTCCATTTATATTAGCAAGATGAATGGCAGAGAGTCTCACTTTAATCTCTTGGTTTCAACAAAACATTTGGCTTGGGGACTTAACCCGCTCTGTGCTTCTGAAAGGGTAGGCAGAACACTAATTTGTGCTGTTAATGAAAAGCTGTCTATCAACAACACTAGTACATTCCCGTTACGGTGGGGCTTAATCTCTGTAGCCAGTATTGTGCAGGACTGCAAGTAGAAGTATTGCATACACTTTTTAGAGTTAAAACCCTTGTTGGCATAATTGTGCAAAGGCCCTGTAAATGCTAGTCTCACAATTGATAGCTTTTGGACCTAAATTTAAAACCACGGGACTTTTACTTTATCCTTATCAGGTCTTTGCCTGCTTTAATTTCCCTTTATGAAAGTACTCCTGGGAGAGTGAATTGACCATCTCTGATCTGATTGCGTATCATAAAACAAATTTCCCAAGTGTCCTGCTTTTTCTTTTCATATGTACATAGGAAGATAAGATGTAGTTAAATGTTCTGTGGCCTTCAATAATACGGGAACCATTACTGTGTTCTAGTGACAAGTATTACGCAGTCAAAGGCTTTTCTGAATGGGGGGGAGCACACAAACTGTAAATGTAAAAGCTGTTACTGCAAGAATTGGTTATTTCCATATGAAATATTTCTTCCATTTTTGCAGATATGGGTAGAGAAAATATACAGTACTGTAATTTTGCATTATATGATATTTTTAAGTAGGGGAGAGAATTACGTTGGCAACTGACATGGAAGATACTCTATAACAGGGTACAAAATATCAGGAATAATTTATTAGCAAAGGCGTTTAATTTTCATATTACTGCTTGGTAAAATTCCGAGTTGAGTGAGCTGTCAGAAACGTAGCACCTACAGTGTATTCTTGAATGTTTACTTTGGTTTTGAAAGCACTTTTTCCTAATATTTTTCTAGCCTCTTTTGGTGGTAGTTTGACTTATGTAGCTCTTCTACAGGATGTGAGCTTCTGCTACAGAAACCAGTGATGAATAATTGCCATTTGTGGCAGGAAGGACTTTTTTGGTTTGTTTAAAGGGGTTAGTCGATCATGTGCTTGTTGCTAAACTTTTGAACTCTGAAGTATTAATTAGAAGCTATTTTTATTAAACTTAAACAAGTCTGTATTCTCCTATGGTGCCAAGCTAGATGTTTTTCCACAGGGAGAGTTTTACTCCATTTAACTCTGGATTTCGTAGCGGAGCGTGCTCTGGACGATCTGTTACGAATACTTCTGTGCTCATGTGTTTTTATGTGTGTTTGATGCATTTCAAGCTATGAACTGCTGATGTTCAAGTCCTTTTTTTCAGTTTACATAAAGTTAAAAAGCAGATTTTTTTTCTTAATTTTCTTCGATCTGTAAATCTAATGTCAAAAAGGGACAGTATCCCTTTGTCATCCTCACAGCTGAGAAATGGGAGATTAGTCATTGGGAACTGTATGTATGCATCTCCAGTGAAACAGCAGCAGGACAGAGGTGCTGATAAATGATTTGACTTCTCTGACATACCGATACAGAGGTCTTTATCCTTTGGCTATTGAGATTTCACGTTGCATAGCTTCCAGGTATGGGCAGGTAGGTTGCTTACACTGGGAGTAAGAAAGAAATCCCATACAACAGACTTTGGTCTCTGAGGGAAGAAAGGTTTTCAGTTTTGCTCTCTCCAAAGGGGATACTGTCTCTTTAAACTTTGCTATAATTCTTTGTGTGGAAGGTAGATTATACTAATGTTGCCTGATTTCTCTTGCATTTACTTCGTATAACCCTTTGAGCACTGGCTGCATGCTGTTAGTTTCAACCAGGTTGCTTCTTTTAAACCAAATTTATGTTTCATTCCAAGAGGAAAGCATTTTAATTAGCACCTAGTCATGTTATATGAACCTAATTTGTACTGCGTCCTGCCAAAGGTTGCAGCGAGAGCATACCCTCACCCGGGTATTCTCAAAGGGTTATCCATTTGCTGCACTTACAAATCTATGAAGTACCTTTTTCTTTGGCATTATTGGAGATCTCTGTATATTTTAATCAACTTCAGGTTTTTTGCTGCTTTTCTAATGTCTAATTTCAACTAAACATTTCTTGTGTGAATGTGCCTTCTCAGATCTGCTTTGATATCTCTCTTCTGCAAGTATTGACCTGCATGCTTTATTCTGATAACGCCCTTACGAGCTCCTATGTATCACTATCTTTTGTGATCTGTAAGTCCTGCTGTGTTAATAAATATTATCTTGGCATATTTTGAAAATGCGGGGATGTGTGTGATTTGTTGCAAACCAGCAATGTATCTCTTTTTCCTGAAAAATACAAAGTTTAAAGTTATAGTATCCCCTTAAGCTGGCGGGTGCCTTTCTCTTGCAGAGCATGGTGTGGGTGAGCTTCTCCCAATGCTCTGACCTCACTCCCTGTGCACTTCTGAAACTTTACGTATCAGGCTAAACAATATTTTTCAAAAGAGCAGTTTTTGAGAGGGGTTGCCTAGTGGAGGTGTGTGGATGGCAGGGTTCTTTCTGTGAGTTGGTTTTGAGGGCATGGTGGTGGTTCAGACTGAGGGCAGAAATGCTGTTTTCTCTGTCCTGTTGTCTCGTCATCTGGATTTACCTGCTGCCAGCCGAGGTTATGATACGCCTTTGTGAAGGGGACCAACTGGAAAATGTGTCGCTATCTAGGCCTTTATGAGCAGGAGCCCATTAAACAATATTCTGGTATTTATTTAGCTAATCTAGAGTGAGCTAGTCAGTGCCACAAATTAAAGGGCCCTGCTTCCTTTTTCTGTTCGGGAAGCCCTGGCTTACTAAATATTGAAACTTTGAAACACGAATGACAGCTGCAAATTTGTGTCATGTAATTACGTCACTTCGAATTCCTCCAAATCCTGGGCCACTAACAGTTTGGGATTAACATCAAATTAGCAGACCAGGTAAAAAGCTAAAAATAATTGAGATGTGGAATAAAGGTAAAGCGTTACGCCAGAGCAAACTGGGTTTTTGTAGTTCCTTGCCACAAGAGCAAAAACCAGACCAGAAACCAGAATATGTTTTTTCTTTACACCAATCTCGAGAATCTTTAAAAGAAAAAAAACCAAACAAACAAAAACCAAACCAAAACCCCAACACAACACCCCCCCATTCCCCCCCTTTTCATTCTGGAGAACCGGTAGGTTATGCCTAGCCCTAAAGCTTTTTAAACTGAAGGCTTGAACATAAACGTGAGAGACTTAATTCTGCAGGGCTTGTGCTATTAGTATTTGTTCAGTTAATCATACCTGGAGGAGGGAGAGTAATGTTCATGACTCTATACTTTATTACATTTTTGTCCAGACTTGACAGTCAGATTCACTCACTTGCTCTCATTTAATATAATTCTGCAAATAGAAGAGCTTAACAACACTTGTTTATCCTGCGAAGGCCTCTGACAGCGGAGGGTGCGTACGTGTTTTCTGAACGCCTTCCAAGCCGAGCCAAAGGGCGCAGAGATGCAGCAGCTGCCCTGGGCTCCCCCGGGACGGAGCTGAGCTGTCTCTCTGCTTCCAGTGTGAGCTCAGGGGGTCTTTATTTTGCTGTGAAATGTTGTTTATCATGATAATTAAAAAATAATTAGCAAATTCTTTAATTCCACAAGGTTGGAAGGGTTTTCTCTCCTTTTCCCTTCATTTTAATTTATCTAACAGTCAACATTCTTGATGGTTTCCACCTTAGCAGCAGTAGGCACTGCCATCTTCAGTGAAAGTAAATTGGAGTAACTCCCTTGTCATTACCGCTGTTCCAGGCTTCACCAGCTGAGAAACGGGCTTTGAGTTTTTCTGATTGCTGATAGGCATGACAGATAGCAGCAGTACATACGAGCCTCTGTATCTGTTTCCTCTCCGCCTTTACCAGGTGCAGCTCCACTGGAAGCGGTAAGGAGGTGGTGCCTGTCCCTGTTCGGTCTCTGGACTTCTTGCTCAGGCTGCTGGGGATGTTCCCAGTGTAACAGCTCTGGGTTTCGGTGCATTGATGCTGTTCCACTAGGAACAGAACTAGCTACCACCTGCATCACCCTAACAACCGAAAAATGACACAAGGGTTATATTTATTCATCAGAATTTAATATAAACTGAAATGTAAAAACCTGAAAGTCTCCTACGTTGGTCAAAATCACTGAATACATTATAATCTTCTGAATTGTCTTTTTCAGTTTCCTTTAGAGTATCACTAACACTGTCAAGGGTTTTCCTTAAATGATTAAACTGTTGACATTGAAGGCTCCAGCTTGTAAATTGCCTCCAGCCATAGCTTAATCCTTGGTAGTTGAAATAAATTGTTATAGTTGGCTCAAATGAAGGATCTCAAGTTTTTCTGTAGATGAGATAACACTGGGAACCAGTGTTTTAACTGTATTTCATCCTCTGTCAGTATTCTCCTGTACATTCCTTGGCAGCTATTGCGCTGCCTCCCTCCAGCAGCTGCGTGGCTCGCTTGTGTAGCTGTCCCCAGGTGATGATCAGGCAGGGTGGACTATGGTTTTGGTAGTTCAAAATGGATGGAAAGTAAATGGTAAATATTTCAAACCTTTCACTTTGGAAGAAATACAAATTGAGCTTGGTTTCTAAAGCTTTCGGAAACTTACGGCACTCCAGCATGACACTGTGAAGATCACTTTTTCCACTCTTGGTTCAATAGGAAATATTTTCAAGGGGAAAAAAATATGGTTACGTGATATTTGAATGGATCTGACTTTGATTTTACAGACACACATGCACCCTTCCCACCCTGCTGCCATCTTTAAGGGATTTGAGAATCTATGTCCAGTGTATTTAATCTGGGGTGTGTTTTGTGGTCTCACCACTGCAAAGCTGACGGTGCTAATGACGTGTGGCTTTAACTGTGTTGCGAGTAGGAGCTTTCGGATTTTTAGAACAAAACTAAACTCAAATCTGCTCTGTTGTTTCTGAAAGACACCACAGGATCGCTGCTGAGATTACTAAGGAAGACTGGGTTATGACAATGTATTTCACTGCAATCTATTGATATATCCTCTTGTGGGAGGATGATAGGATTCCTAACACATGATCAATTCAAGATTTGACCTGCTTCAACAGGGAATTTGCTGTACGCTCTCCAAAACATCCTAAGAAGCCACTTTTAACCTTACAAAGAAAGATTGTGTATCCCCAAAACAAAGCATTTTCATAGAATTTTGAATGGATTTAGTCTTTGCTCGTTTTCTTGGATAAAATTTGACGCTTCTCATTAGTTCAGATTCTGTTCTTACTAAAAGTGTCCTCCAGGAGGAAATGTCAGTAGCTCCGTAGCGTCTGTCTTCGCTAAGTGTGATGCTTAGTTAGAAGTAATTCTTTTTTTTTTCCACTTAATCGTCTCTTGATTTGAAAAAAATATTACTGATACACATGCATTTCTTTCAATCTTGAATTGCCATACCAGCAAAATGAAGCTTTTATTACATCAGAGGCAATAACTGCATCATTTTAACTGGAGCTTTTTTATTCATTAAACGTTTATGTGGTCTTTAAGAAAAAGGCTGTTGGAGGAGCAGTTCTTAACACTGCTTAATAAAACAATCTTTTTGCCGACAATAAAGATACCCACATCACAAAGAGTTCTCTAGGGTCAACCAAGAAGTGCTTTTCACCTGTAAACTGCTTCTTTGCTTATTAGTCTGGTGGCAAGTTGCTCTCTGCCTGTCGGGGGGAAGAACGCTCCTCTTCATTAAGCAGCAAATGTGCTAAGAGCTCGGATAAGCCTTTAGTTTTGCTGTAGCTATGACAAAGGTTAGGATTTTACTTCCCCTATGCAAAAATACCTAACTTGTGGCCAATGACTCTATGAAGTGCAGTGCGTGGCAATACGTTGGGGTTTTTGCAATAGAACAAAAATTCTTATAAAAGCTAGTTTACCTTGGATTATGGACAGTTACACATACATTCTTATTTTTCATACTTGTCCATAAATTGTTTTAGGTCTGCTTTAGCTGTAAATGCTTTGTCTCTGAACACAGTGTTTTTCCTGTAATATAATACTCTTAGGAATGTTTATTTACCAGAGTAATCCTTTCATAACTATCCAAATAAATAAAATGTGTGGAATTGAACTATTACGTTTCATCTCAGCTCTTGCACCTATGCGGATGGGTTTCCTGTCTGCATGAATTCATGTAGAGAATCTAGAATCTTAGTTTGTGAATAATTAAAATATTGTTCTGCCTTCCCTGCCGTGACCTATTGATTGCGGGCGAAGCACGGGGAGTCCAGGATTCCCACCGAAGCCTGCTGCTGATTCTGCCTGTCCCTGAGCCAGGATCGGATCGGGAGGAGTCCTTTAGGATGTGTTTTCAGTTCAAATCTTATCAGTTCTCAAAGAAATCATTCACAATAGATTGTGCAGATCTTCACAGTGGGATTGTCACTCTTTCTTTTCATTTCCTGGTGAACACTGAAACAATAGGGATGCTTAAATCTTTGCTGCGTTTTTGAGTCAACACAAATTGGAGGAAAAAAAAAAAAAGAAGAGGTTGCCTTGTACATTGTGTGTTTTCAAGATCCCAGGATTAATTAGTTGGCTAACATTTTTGAGGTTATTCTGGCACTCTCTTTAATGCTAGCGAAGCTTTCATTTTACTTCTTTGAACAAAACCTTGTATTTGAGAGCACAAGGTGTGGTTCTTGTGATAAATTACTGATCCCTTGCAAGCCAGCTCCTTTGCACCTCGGAGCCTTCTTTCTGTTCAGTTTTGCCATAAGCAGGTGATTTCATCTTTCGTCTGTTTACCCTTCTGCAAACTGCTTGCTCTACAACTTTAATATTCGAATGGCACTTTGAAATCTTGCTGTATGTACACGAGGTGCTAAGGTTTGTTGTTGAGATGCTGTCATGTGCAAATGCAGCAGCTGCAGGAAGACTGTCCCTTAGGAAGATGTGATAGGTGACACACCATGCCTCACTGACCCATTGCAAAGGGCCTTTTATTGTAGTAGCCATTAAATTCTATCATTATATTGTATATTTGTTGGACTTCTTAATTAGCTATGTATGTGGGTCATGCCTGGAAAGCAGCCTAAAGCGTAGCGTGCTCTCCCCTTCCAGGAAAATGAATAAATGACGGCAGAAATGTTTTGTTAAAATGGTTTAATCCTCAGGCTGGTGTGGCCAGACTGAATAAAGAGGGTGGGTGGAAAGTGAGCTTGTTCCCACCCCGGCTGTATTAAACCCAAGTTGCTGCTGCTGTGCGCCAGCCGGTTAAGACCATAATGTTTATCAGAAGAGTCTCTGCTAAAATGATGCTAAGAGAATATATTTTCTGTTTTGGGTTTGCTTTACCTCGAGACCATTTGACCCTAGGCACTGAGCCGCGGCTGAATGTCTAATCCAAACTGACAACTGTTAATGCTGCAAAACAAATGCCAAACCTAGTGTAGTAGGGCTTTTTTTTTCTTTTTAATGCTTTAATGAAAACCACCTAGCCCCTGGCTCTCTGTGCCTTCGCTATGGATCAATCTCAGTCTAAACGTGAAAGATCAGTTGAATGAGTAGCGGACAAAGCCCAGCAGACCCTGGTCACTGTGCAGGCTCCTTTGCTGGCTCTAATGTAAGCAACCAGGCTATAGCTCATACCTGTTTGTGGCAGTGCGAAGAACCTATTGGCCCATATAATCGCTGGGTGAGTATAATGTTTGGAGCTTTCTGCAAAATAATTGGATTTTCTTTATACGTAACTGAATAAATAGTTTGTAAAAGCTAAAACACGATCTTCGCAATATTCATGTCATTCCCAGAACCTGTAAGTTTGAAGAGTTGGCCGTGCGGCACTGCAGTAACTGTGATAAGCTTAAACAGGATTTCTATTTTTAAAAAAATCTTGCAGCGCATTTTTATACGTTATTTGTATCAAAGCGTGAATATAAATTGCAGTGTGTTCATACTTTATTGGAGGGAATGGAAAAGTTAGCCCAGTCTTCTGTGTGGTTGGTTTTGATAAGATGAAATAATGCGATAAGATGTTTGAGTTGCTAATGTTTACATTTTGATTGTAGATTCTGCAGCCAGCATCAGAAAACTGAACTGGTGATCTGTGTAGTCTGTACTGTCCAGAAACATGTAGGTTTTTTAGTGTTTCTTCACTACCCCTAGTGGGATGGTGACTTTCAGCTTAAAATATAAGACAATATTCAAAGGTCAAGGCTTACATTTATTAAATGGAGAAATTTTGTACTAAATGCTTAGGTATTTTTCAGATTATTTTTGTGCAAACCCTAGTTTAAGCCTCATTGAAACAACAATTCACTGTTTGTTCTTGCAGTTCTTTAAGACTCTTAGCAAGTTGCTATTGTTTTTATATGGTGTAGGGAGATGAACGTTTGAACTTCAGCTTCTAATTGTAGGGGTTTGTTTTTCTCAGATATAGACGACTTAAAATGTGCCCCATTTGGAAGCTATAACAGTGGGTCTGCAGTCAGCAGCCTGGCAAGCTATGACTGGTCCGACAAAGACGACATTCATCAGGGCAAGAAGCTCTCCTCATTTGTCCAGGCTTCAGGAAGTGGATCCTCTGCGGCTACTTCTGTCCTTCAGAAGAAGGAGACCTTGTTTGGCAGTTCAGAAAACATTACCATGACAACAGTTTCCAAAGTGACAACCTTTTCTAGCGAGGATGCTTTACAGGACGTTTCCTTCGCAGCCTTTGCGAACTTTAAAGACTCTGGACCAATATCCAGCGGTCCGAGTGACGATGACATTGGAGACTTTGGTGATTTTGCAAGACCTTCTTCAGAAGCACAGGATGCAGCAGCAGCTGACACAAATCAAGAGGCAGATTTCCTTGCTAGCGGTATCTCTTCTGAACTGCGAAGAGAGTCCACAGATGACTTTGGAGAATTCCAGAGTGAAAAGCCAAAAATCAGCAAGTTTGACTTCTTGGTGGCAACTTCCCAAGGCAAGGTGAAATCCAGTGAAGAAATGATCAAGAGTGAACTGGCTACCTTTGACCTGTCTGTTCAAGGTAAGGCTGCTCAGGGTGGAGGAAGCCCATAGTGTGTCTGCTTATCAAAGGCTAGTTTTTCTAATCAAATTATAAATTAGTCAATGGGGATTGTTCCAAAGGCTATGGGAAACAAGCTGAATCTTCTCAGTGATTTCTATTGCGTTTGGAACAGGTCTCTTTCTCGACGAAAAAAAATTTTGTGCCAAAAAATTGTAAGAATTGAGGAACTGGGGAAATTCACACCAGTCACTGAGTAACTAGAAGGCTTTGTTCTTCTGGAGCACTAATGCATCCCTTGCTACCACTTTATTCATTTAAAATAGTCCATGCCTTTATGTGTAAAAGAATAACTTGTTTATATCCTAACTTTTTAGGGTCTCATAAAAGGAGCTTAAGTCTAGGTGACAGAGAAATAAGTCGCTCTTCACCTTTACCAGTTTTGGAACAGCCATTTAGAGATCGTTCAAATACTCTAAGTGAGAAGCCTGCTTTGCCCGTCATCAGAGACAAATACAAAGACTTGACTGGGGAAGTTGAGGTAAGGAATTACCTGGTGTACAAGTAAATTGGCAACGACTTTCATCAGTGTGATATCAAGGCTGTTTGTATCCAACTCTTCGGGACTTGGCTATTTGAACTTAGGGTGTAATTCTAAGATGGCATCTGGGTAAGGTTAGATGTTTTGAGTGGAAACTGCTCATAAAGGAGGTTTCTCATCTCCTGTCTTGAAAGTCTTGTGAAGTGGGAAAAAATGCTGTTGTCTGAAAGTCAGTCAAAATCACTTGACCTTGCAGTCTAAGCTTGTAACTGGAAATTAGTTGCGACTTAAATCTAATCCCAGCTTTGGCACTCAGACCATTGGCTTTGGGAAATCGCTTAACTTTTTTGGCTGTGTGGTAGTTATTTCTCTCGCTCATCTTGAGAATAGATGGTAAAAGGACTGAGATTAAATTCTGCTAATCCCCATTTCTAGAACAGCAGACTGTAACAAATGTGTGGGGAGTAGGTATGTGCGATGCAAACTTTTTACCCATTCATATATATTCTTCCTTTTGAAACTAATTCTAAGTCCCAGAAATCAAATTTTAGAGTTCAGGTGCAAAGAATGGGGGGAAAAAAAATGGGGGAAAAATTAGGAATAGGTATGTTAAAAGTGTACATAGCTAATCTGCAAATAGTTTCTTAAAATACCTGTCTACTGTATGTGTGTTGTGATAGGAAAAAGCGAAATGTGTGTAGGAACAAGATTCAGACTGTCCTTTTCTTTCAAATAGGAAAGTGAGAGGTATGCGTATGAATGGCAAAGATGCTTGGAGAGTGCTCTGCAAGTAAGTGTATAGTCTCCTCCGAAACCTTTTCCCCGTTCCTGTAGGTTCCGCTTCATACATACGGGCATAGAAAGGGTGTGAATCAGCCCGAGTGGATTACAGCTTTTAAACCAAAAGCTGTCATGCAGCAGAAGCATTACCTCCTCAGTTAAAGATCCTGTACTAATCTCCCTGGCGTTTGTGATAAGTTTGGCTTTTGCCTAAATTTTCAAGTTAACTAGTTGATGTGGTGTTCCTGTGTTTTGGGTGCCCAGCAACGCATGTCGTTCAGGGTGTTGATACCAGCACCTGGCTCTTCAGCAATTTTTGAGAAATGGGCTTGTTTAATGTGCTGTGCGGAGAGGCCATTAATTTTCTGGTAATGGGTGACAGATGTTTCACAGCCAGATTAGTTTTCCTTAAAATTTCTTCTTTGCGTTTAACTATTAGCCAAAACTGTGAATGCTATTATTAAACTAGATAGCAATGCATGCATACTCTTAAAACTATTATTTCGGTAATGAAAATATTTGGGGGAATACGTTAAGGTTTTAAATGTTCATACTTTTCCCCTGATCTACTTACAGTTACAGCATGAATGTATAAAAATGTGATGGAGTATGGCAATTATTTCTTACTTAATTTGCCTCCTTTTTGTATAACAGTTTCTGTTTGGGACAATCTTGTTCGTAATAATTGTTTTAAGGTAGATAACACCATCATTTTATGAAATTAATTTCCACCAGGTCATAAAGAAAGCAAATGATACATTAAATGGAATAAGTAGTTCATCCGTTTGCACTGAAGTTATCCAGTCTGCTCAGGGCATGGAATATTTACTAGGTATGTTTTAATTTACCATGTCTCTTACACTGAAAGTTCTCCTCTGAAAAACAGTAATATATAATCACTCCTTCCAAAAGGGTATTACTTTTTAGCTTAATCTTTGCCTGCACTGAAATAATGAACGACTATTCTGCTAAATAAGTGTAACTACTACTTTGGAATAACTGTCCACGACCACCTTTCATGCACCATGCCTATTTGTGCTATTTCTGAGTTAAAGTTTCAGGAACCTGTGCTTGCAGTAAATTCTCTGTAACCCTCCACTGTGTTTTTCTATCAACAGGGGTTGTTGAAGTCTACAGAGTAACAAAGAGAGTTGAACTGGGTATCAAAGCAACTGCTGTTTGTAGTGAGAAACTCCAGCAGCTGCTGAAGGATATTGATAAAGTGTGGAACAACCTAATAAGCTTCATGTCACTTGCTGCTTTAACAGTAAGAGCAAAAATAAGCTATGTCTTTACTAAAAGAAATGTCATAATTACATGTAAAGTGACTTCACGGGGTGTCCTAACTTTACAGTTTGTATTTTTCTCTTGCAAAATGGAAATGTGCTTATTTGTGATACACAGTTTGAAGCTCCTGGTAAGAAAACTGTTACTTATGTGCAAACATGATGTTATCTTACTTAGTGTCTTAAGGACTTAGAGGATATCCTATGTGTCTGGGGACCCCTCCAATAGGGGAAATTCAGTAAAATTTAAATAAGCCATTTTATGAAGCCAGAATAATGTGAACATATCTTGTCTTTGTAATATCCCTGCAATTCTGAAAAAGCTCAAGTGGAAGAAGGAAGTTTACAGTATGTGGAAGAAGGGACTGACCACTTGGGAAGATTACAAGAATGCCGTCAGAGTATGCAGGGGTGAAATGAGGAAAGCCAAGGCCTCCTTGGAATTAAACCTGGCAAGGGATTTCAAGGTCAACAGGAAGGGTTTCTTCAAGTACATTGGAGGCAAAAGGAAAACTAGAGGAAAATGTGGGCCCGCTGTTGAATGAGACAGGTGCCATGGTGACAGATGATGCAGAGAAGGTGGAGTTCCTGAATGCCTTCTTTGCTTCAGTCTTTACTGCTCCGGCCAGCCCTCAGGAGTCCCAGACTTTGGAGGTAACAGAGAAAGTCTGGAAGAAGGAAGACTTTCCCTTGGTTGAGGAGGATCAAGTTAGAGACCAATTAAGTAAACTGGACATCCACAAGTCCATAGGTCCTGGTGGGATGCACCCACGAGTGCTGAGGGAGCTGGCAGAAGTCATTGCTGGGCCACTCTCCATCATCTTTGAAAGGTCCTGGAGAACAGGTGAGGTGCCTGAGGACTGGAGGAAAGCCAATGTCACTCCAGTCTTCAAAAAGGGCAAGAAGGAAGACCCAGGAAACTACAGGCCAGTCAGCCTCACCTCCATCCCTGGAAAGATGAGGGGTTCGTTCTGGGCGTTATCTCAAAGCATCTGGAGGAAAAGAAGGTTATCAGAAGTAGTCAACATGGATTCACCAAGGGGAAGTCATGTCTGACCAGTCTGATAGCCTTCTACGATGGCATGACTGGTGGATAGATGAGGGGAGGGCAGTGGATGTTGTCTACCTTGACTTCAGCAAGGCTTTCGACACAGTCTCCCACATCATCCTCATAGGCAAGCTTGGGAAGTGTGGGTTAGATGAACAGACAGGGGGGTGGATTGAAAACTGGCTGATAAATAGAGCTCAGAGGGGTGTGATTAGTGGCACAGAGGCTAGTTGGAGGTCTGTAACAAGTGGTGTTCCCCAGGGGTCAGGACTGGGTCCAGTCCTGTTCAATATATTCATCAATGACCTGGATGAAGGGATAGAGTGTGCCTTCAGCAAGTTTGCTGATGACACACAACTGGCAGGAGTGGTGGACGCACCAGAAGGCTGCGCTGCCGTTTCGTGTGACCTGGACAGGCTGGAGAGTTGGGCAGAGAGGAACCTGATGAAATTCAACAAAGGCAAGTGTAGGGTACTGCACCTGGGGCAGAATAACCCCCTGCATCAGTACAGGTTAGGGGCTGATCTGCTGGAGAGCAGCTCTGTGGAAAGGGACCTGGGAGTCCTGGTGGACAACAGGATGACCATGAGCCAGCAATGTGCCCTTGGGGCCAAGAAGGCCAATGGCATCCTGGGGTGTATCAAGAAGAGTGTGGCTAGCAGGGCGAGGGAGGTTATCCTCCCCCTCTACTCTGCCCTGCTGAGGTGCATCTGGAGTGCTGTGTCCAGTTCTGGGCTCCCCGGTTCAAGAAGGGCAGGGAACTGCTGGAGAGGGTACAGCAAAGGGCTACGAAGATGATTAGGGGACTGGAGCATCTTTGTTATGAGGACAGGCTGAGGGACTTGGGTCTTTTTAGTCTGGAGAAGAGAAGACTGAGGGGAATCTTATCAATGCCTATAAATACTGAAGGGGTGGGTGCCAGGAGGATGGGGCCAGTCTTTTTTCAGTGGTGCCCAGTGACAGGACGAGAGGTAACGGGCACAAACTTGGTCATAGGAAGTTCCATCTAAACATGAGGAGGAACTTCTTTACTTTGAGGGTGGCAGAGCACTGGAACAAGCTGCCCAGAGGGGTGGTGGAGTCTCCTTCTCTGGAGATATTCCAAACTCTCCTGGACGCATTCCTGTGCAACCTGCTCTAGGTGACCCTGCTCTGGCGGGGGGGTTGGACTAGATGATCTCCAGAGGTCCCTTCCAACCCCTGTCATTCTGTATGATTCTGTAATTAGTTTTAATGCTCACAATACAAGAGCACACAATGTAGCGACACAGGATAACTAAACTGTTTTCTTTTCTCCCTGCATTTGGAAATGCCTGAGTTTGTTTTGGTTCCTGCTACAGACTAAATGGCTTTTCCTCCTCTGAATAGAACTGCCAGAAAAAGCTCCATTGCTCTGAGACAGTCTGGTAGGAGCTTGAGAGCTCTCTGCATAACTGGGCGAGTGTTACAAGGAGAGATGGTGAGGGGCCGTCTGAGGGGTGGCCTTTAAGAGAAGGAGCACCCCATGGGAAGAGTCTGCAAAGGAAACTGGGAAAAAGAGGGGCACATTGGGGCCAGGTACGGAACACACACAATTAGAAGGCAAGAAAATCACCTTGCCATTAAATACCTTGCACTTTTTTGTGTATGTATGTTGCAGGAAATACAATGTGCAAAATTACTTTCTTTAACCACGGTAAAACTCCTATTTTTAGGGAATCATCCATCTGTAGGTGCTTGATACTGTCTTGCATAATGGATCCCTTTAACTCAGTATATACCTAAGGAGTATTCAACTCTTCGTGTCAGTACATCGCATCAAGCATCAATAAGCAGATCATTCCCATGGTTATGTTTTCACTGACCACTTCAATTTGTGGCTTCCTTCTTGCAATACAGCTATGGCCACTAAAGATTTTTGCTCCCCAGTAAATACTCATTTATAATTAAGGCCCTTGGTTTCTGCTTGAAATAGCCATCTTCAGCTCACTGTCATTCCGTGCAAAACAGGTCTTATAAATGATCAGTCCCTTTTTACACACCCTTTACGCATTTTAAACCTCTCCAGTACAGACAGCGGTGGCAAGCAGGTATTTTTGGTGATGTCCTGTGTTGCGCAAAGCCAGTCATAATATGAAGTTTATCCTTTCAATATTTCACTGCTTGGCAGATAAAGTTGATAGACTGGGATTCATCTGTTTGAACTCTGGTATTGTTGATAGTAACAATCTAAAAAGCTATCGGGATCCTCTCCTGATTTAAGCAAGTGGATTAAAATTTAGTTCTTAAAGTGCTTTTCCTTGGAAGATTACAGGGATTACCTTAAAGTCCAAAGCTTGGCCACGTGTTCTCCGAGCTGCAGCAGCTCCTGGCTGGTAGCAGTCCAGCTAAATTTTAAGCATACTAGGAGCCGCGAACAATGACTTCTCATATACACACAGTACCTCTGAAGTTATCTGAGAGACGGGGACTCTGGCGCACGTAGCTCCCCAAATCATCCCTTTTTGTCTCTCTTCTCCACCTGGGTGTCACTGGAAGGTGTGCAACCATACCTTCTTCCCCTGATGTTGCAGTCACGTATCCCAAATGATGCAGAATGCCAGTTAAGTAGGGAGAAGTGTTCTAGCTCAGAGGCATGTGCTTGGAAAGGTTAATTTTATCTTTTAAAGGATTTTGTTACAAGGTAATTTTATGCACTGCCTTGTGGTTTTGCACTGCAAATTACATGACCTTCTGGTTTGCTTCACTCATGCATTTGGTAAACAAATATTAGAGTGCCTTTATTAATTTGATTGATCTACTTAAAGATTAAAGGGTGGTTTTTTTCAGAATTCAAATTATTCTCCAGCCATTCAGCGGGGGAGCATGATCAGCATACCTAGAGTATGGATTAAGAGTACACGTGGTCCATGATCACACCATTTTTTTTAAGCTTCTTGCATTTCTAGTCATTGTTTTTATTTGCACTACTATCTTCAAGAAACACATCCACAGTTCTATACCATCCTTACACAGAGTTTTAAATTATCACTTATCTTGTGGCCGAAATGTAAGATTGAGTACTGGAAAAGTTACTGTACTAATTTATTATTTATTTGCAGGCTTATTCTCCCATTTTTTGCCTCTCCTTAACCCAAGCTTGTGTACGACTGGTGACCTTAATCCTTCTATCGTTCGGTTAACCTCAATATCCCATTTTGTGCTGCTGTGCCATGTTCCAGCTTCAGAAAAACCTTCAGAAAGAATAACAACTGCCCTTTTTTGATCAGGCAATAATATGGAACTCAGGACAATAAACACTGATATAGACACCACTTCAAATGCTGACTAGTGAAAGCTGTGCTGGCCGATGCCTCGTTGCCTTGCAGCTGCACAAATAGTTGTTGCATACCACTGTTTATCTTCGTCCAGTTCTTAATATGCTGCAGTTGAAATGTAGCAGCCGCCGCCTGGGCTCCTTCCTCAGAAGTTTCTTCCCCTTTTGATGTGGGAACGTGGAACTTAAGAATTCTTTCCTTTGTTGTCTAACCCTTTTTCAAGAGCTTGAGTGTTACAAATTAATGCTGATGGAGATTGCATAGCAGGATTGCAAATACATACTAATGGCTTTGATTAAATCACGCATCAGTTTATGAGAAAATGTCGTATGTCGTCCCTGCCATGTTGCCGGTGTGATCCCATGGCTCTCGGTAGCAACCAGATCGATAATTTTTATCATGATGTCTGAAACTTTTTCAGTCACTGAAAATGCCTAAATTTTATTGTCTCGTTTCTTCAGCCAGATGAAAACTCACTGGATTTCTCTTCTTGTATGCTGCGTCCAGGGATTAAAAACGCCCAAGATCTTGCCTGTGGAGTGTGCCTCCTAAACGTGGATTCAAGAAGTAAAGTAGGTATAATGGCCTCTACTGTTAAACTCATCCTTAATTTACAGTTTGGACTTTCATTTAGGCCTTGGGTGTGTTTAAAAAATTTTCCTGGCTGTAATTTGTAAGTGGAATGGGCAAAGGCAAAATCTGACCTGTAGATGGGACTCAAATAGTCAATGTCCTGTATTCATTGGGCTTTGGGTATGACACAGATGTGGAGAAAGTGTTGAGTTAAATTGTTCATAATGGGGAAGAAACTGGGATACTAAGACTTAAAAAGTATATATATTTTAAAAAACTAAAAGTCTTTTGATGACTTTTCTTTATGAAATGCATCTCTGAAGATCACCAGGAGGGGACTGTTGCAATTAGCAGAGCTGGGAGGGAATCCCAGGATATGTACAGAATAATGCCAACCCATTAACATATATCGGCAGTTTTGCTGACTTTTTGGTTTCAACATTATTTCAGAAAGAAGAGAAACCTGTGGAAGAGCTTCCTAGAAAAGTATGAATCTGTAAAAAACATATTCTTTATAGAATCATTCTTAGTGGAGTGTGGAAGGCTGAACTGCTAACTGGCTTTCAGCTGTCATTCTCAATTGTACCAATCATGAATCCTTTTCTTCCAGTCATTTTTTGTGACCGTAACACTTGATCTGATCAACTAACATGCTCTAGAGCCTCCCCTTTGTCTTGTCTGCATGCTTGTACCTTGTGAACAGCTTTCTGGTTTTGTGCTACTTCTGTTGTGTGGTAGAAAATTCACTGCAGTGAGTTTCTGAATTTGTAGCTGCCTATGTGTCTGTGGCAGAAGGGGGGGAGCTCTAGGGGTTTTTTGCTACAAATATTGACTTTTGGTTCTATGTAGTAGGCAATGGCATTTTTAGAAATCTCTGCAGGAAATCCAGGGTGTGGGGAACAGGGTTAGAATATTTTTTTAAATAGGTAGCTGTGAGGCATTGGAAAGTATCTCCTAGCAACAAACATCGAGATGTTTTAAGCTTGTTCATGGCTTCACACACTCTGTTCAGAAGCTCCTATTGTAAAGCAGATTCAATTAACAGACGAAAGTAGATCAAATTCAACCTGAAATAACACTAATTTCAAGAATTGCACCTGCTTAAATCACAGCAAAATTTGACCCAGTGAAATAAATGCAGTCGCTATCTCCTGGCTGGCAGAACAAGCATTTATCTTGCAGGGATACGTAGCAGAAGTAGAAGGTGAGTTAGTTGCCAGGTGTCAGATCAGAGAGCGTGCTCATCAGATGGCTCCCCTAATGCCGGCTGTAACAGGCAAAGTATGCATCAGGTGTGGTGGTTGGAGTTTCTGTCCACCTGCAAACGCTTTGCAGACTGAAATAAGATACTGTTCATGGGGTGGTCTGTTCAGAGTGAGAGGCTCCTACCATGCTGTGCCATTCTGGGGTGACACCTGTGCAGTATCCATTTTCCACTCTAGTTTCTAGATCCTGGAGTAGATGAGACTTGTCACACTTATTTCAATTCTTGTTCTTTTAGGCCTTTAATTCAGAAACTGATAACTTTAAGCTGGCGTACGGAGGGCACCAATACCATGCAAGCTGTGCAAATTTCTGGATCAACTGTGTGGAGCCAAAACCTCCAGGTCTCATTTTGCCAGACCTGCTCTGAAAGCGGTTGCATTGCAGATGGAGTTTTGGGCCTAATAATGCAGGACACTTGGGGTAGAGGGTGTGATAGGGTAAGTGGAAAGGCTTGAGGTGTGGTTAGTGTTTGAAATGTTTCGGTTTGATTTTTGTACCATAACGGGTTAAAGCCACTGTCACGTACAAACTGCTCGTGAAGAATTTCACTTGAAATGGCCAGGGTTTCAGAAATAACCAGAAAAAAATGTGGTGTGGCAAAAAATGTGGCATTTCAGTCTTTCTCAGGATGAAAGCGGGTTTGTCTTTGTAAAAAGCAGTCTGCTAACCAAGTGCGTAAACCTCTGAGAGAGGCCAGTACCTAGCTTCCAAGAAAAACTGAAACGCTAGACTGATTTGCATAGAAGTGACCACTTAAATACTTGAAGTATGTATCTGCAAACAAATCTTTTCTTCAATGTTTTTGGTATATGGACCATGACGTTTTTCTTTATATATTTGCTGCTATAATATTACAACGCATACAATGCACGAGTCACAGTAACTTTCAAGGCAAAATGAATTATTGACTTAGAAGGAATGAGACTGCGGAGAGCT
This sequence comes from Gavia stellata, assembly GCF_030936135.1. Taxonomy (NCBI): domain Eukaryota; kingdom Metazoa; phylum Chordata; class Aves; order Gaviiformes; family Gaviidae; genus Gavia; species Gavia stellata. The sequence continues at coordinate 11,318,413 of NC_082618.1, read as the reverse complement.
GTTGTATATTTATACCTCCACTGTTCTGTATTGTAAATTATACTGTATTCATATGCATAACTGGTTAGTACTGGGGGATAAGAACTTGAACAAATTATTGAAATTTTCTCTATCATATCTGGATTCTTTAGTACAAGCAGCTGGATTTTAAAACTTGTAGTCTTCGCTATTCTGTTGTAAATACAGACAAACTCCTTCCTTGGACTTGTCCTGAACTACAGGTATGATTTGTTATGTTTCACCTGACCCTTTGGTAGTTGTGTGGCTGCATCACTGTTGAAAACTGGATTCCACTGATACAGCGTGTCTGCTCCTGTATACATATATATTACCTTTTTTGTATGTTAATACGCTTTTCTTGGTGGGATGCCTGCATGTCGCTTGTGCAGTCTAGTGCTATCTGTGACAACGTGCTTCTCTGACTCGGAACTGGCAGCACAAGATGGCCCTTAGCTCCTGCTCCAGCTGGGTGGGATTTAACACTGGCCGTTGCTCTTCTCAAGCAGGTGATTTGTAGAAGCCAGGGTATTGTATGCCCGCCGTTTCGTTGCCTGTGGTAGGTACACCGATCTTCCTTCTCTCCAAAGACGTCAACAGCTTTTCCAAGTTAATCTTGCCTCCATTATGATTGGCTAACATTGACTGGTGACTATTTGCTGAAATAGAAATTATAATGAGGAAAAAGGATGCTTCTTATTTAAAAAAAAAAAAGCTTAGTTATACTAAACTATTAATTATACCAAATGAAAGAATCTTGGCTAATGAGAGTGCTAGGTGTCTGGCCCCTTATTTACACAAATTAAAATAAATCTTCCTGCTGCCTGAAATTAGCTCATTCATAAAATAAGCAACTTGTGCCTCCAGTCACAAGCTCAAGCTAATCAAGGGGCAGATTTTCAATAGTGTGACAGTGACAGCCTGCCTTCTGTTGCCCAGTAATTATCAAAAAAAGGGCAGTCACTCATTGCTTGCTCTCTGTTTTGTTCATTAGGTGTGAAATAGTTACAGCAGTCAGCACCATAGCTTTTGACCACATACGTTGTTCTCCATCGTAATTAGGGGCTGCTGTATACATCACCAGTGCACGTATTCCCGTGGATGTTTGGGGTCTACTCAGCAGAGTAAGCCAGCGCTCACTTCTGCATTCTGAATTACAAAAGCACTTAGGCATTGTCTGACTTCAAGCGAATGCCTCGTCTTGCTGCTAGCAAGGGGACTTCTCAAGTGGTTTTGAGTATCTGGCTGACGCAAAGGCTGTTGCTTGTGAAATGCTATATTGGGAAAAGAGTTTATTGTTCGCGTGGGTTTCCACCACAGTTCCTGAACGCTTAGCTAGATGGGATTTTTTTCTCTAATTAGAAGAGAATGCCACAAATAAGAGGCCACAATGTGAAGCTTAAGGCAACCAGTATTTCAAATGCAGTACCAGCTATATTGTCATAAAAGCATTTTCCAGTGATGTTTTTCTTGTACTTGTTAATGTAGTTGTTAAGCAAGGAAGTTCCCTCTCTGAGATGTATCCAGCGTGTCTTTCGGCCCATAAAAATAAGGAATCGACATTTACAATTATAATTGCAGCGGAGCTTACTGAAGTGCGACACTACTGCTTGCTTGCTCCCTACAGAAGGGAAAGCAGCAGGCAGCATTACTGCGTTTGTGGCAAGCAGAAAGCGTTCTTCTGAACTGAACACCTTTACGTCATGGGAATACACCAAATGTTTTGCGTGTAGATACCCTTGACAAAGGCATTGCACAACAAGGATCATCTCACTTGCATATCCTGGTCATTAAAATGACTCACTGTTGCATTCAGCATCTTCTCAGATATTGCATTGCCAGCCAAAGCCCAGTGTCCTTGCAGCCTGTATCCAAGGTTACGGTATTTTCTACAGTGCATTGTAACAGACCACGTTCCCCTGCTTCCTCTGCATACAGGCTAATGGACACGCTGCCTTTCGCTTTGGTTGTGTTGAATTTTATAAATGTAACTCCTTTTTCTGCATGTATTCTTCCACTAGAAAAAAGTGAGAAACACGGTTTTCTTTTTTTATTTAATGTACGTGTTCTCTGGAGCTGCCTTGGGGTTACCTACGGAAAGTGATTTTTCTATATATTTGTGTATATTTGGAATTTTAAGAGATGATTCGCATGGTTAATTCATGTCTCTATTGCTTTGCCCAGTTGTACTGCTGATGCTTCTGTGCTGTCTTCGTGCGCTGCAGTTTTCCCTTGGTGGTAGGCATGCTGGGGAGCAGACGGGCGGCTCCAGGCTATTCCCTGCCCATCCGGTGCCGAGGTTTGGTTTCAGTATCTCCCCAAGCTTGCTGACCCGTATTGGCTGTCACTGCTTGGAGGTTATTTGTGGCGTGGGAATTGGTATGTTCTGCGCTCGGCCACTCGCTGAATTCCCCTCTCTGGCAGCAGCTTCGCTTCACCTGGGTTTGTTCTGAGCAGCTCCTTCCTTGAAAATCCTGCAGGATATACGGGAAGCAATAGTGAAGCTCGACCTAAGGTTGAGAAGCAGCTCGTGAAAACCCAAGGAATGCTCCGATTTCTGGTTAGCCACATGTCAGATTAATTAAACTTGAAACAAGACCTGCCTTTTCAATAAAAGCTGCTGTGATCCAAACTACTTTCTCTGAAAGATTTTTTCGCTCTCTGGGCCTGTATTTAATTTCAGTTCTCAATATTAAAATATAAATGTCATAATTTTATGAAGAAAAGTGGTCAGAAGACTTCTCTTTATATTGTGACTCTTTTTCTTCCATCTGGATGAATGTTACTTGTCTTCTAGAAGTGGTTTTGCGATTACTGGTTGGAGCTGTTTTGGTTTGTGCTATGCTGGAGTCACTGCTGATACGTTAAATCCAATGAGAGTAAGTGTTATTAATAGACTTTAGTACCTTGTTTACTCCCTTAATTCTTGCAGTGCTTTATAAATCCTTTGTTGAGATTCAAACCTTGTTTTTAATAAAGAGCTCATTTCATATCTGACCAGCCTGCGAAGTGGCTTGTTCCAGGATGCAGCCAGAAAAAGATGTGGCTTTTGCTGCTTGCTGGTACCCGAAGGTTGGCATCTCCGGGAAGAGCTCCGCGGGCACTGGCCGGGGGGGCTCCTCCGCAGAAATACGTGGGCAGGGTGAAATCCTCCCGTGACTTGGGAGGAGCCTTGAAAGGTTGACCAAAAGGGCCTTAAACATACTGAAGCTGTGTAAGTGAAACCTTCTTTGGGGCTAGTTATTTGAAAGATGTCTCGCCAAATAACATATAAAATATTCTGCAAGCGCTGAAGATACCATCCATTTGGAAGAGCCTGTGGGGAGCAGGCAGAACGATCTTCCCCTCAAATCACAGCAATCTGGAGTTAAACTGTGGCGCTCTCTCTTCTTTGGTGTCTATAGATTTGAGGATGCATGAAAAACTGGATTTTGAGGGGGGGAAACAGACCTGCATGTAAAATACCTTCTCTTACAACGCACACAGGAGGAACTTCTGCAAAGAAATACCTACCAGTATTAATACCATTGCACCTCTCCGTAACACAATCTCTAATGGGTATTTCAGGGGAATTCTTTATTTCATAATGTGCTTTATTAAGCAATTACATTTCTTATAGGTCTAACTTTCCTTTTTGTTTAAAAGTCAGTCTTGATGCTTTCTTGGCTGAACATTAGCATCTTCCCCTCCCCTAGGTACTAGGGCAGTGTGTGTATAAAGTATATATAATTATCTAAAATGGAGAATTTTTACCTTCCAGTTTCTATATAGAAAATACTGTTAAATTAGACATAGTCCATTTTTTAGGTAAAGTTTAATTTTGAAAGCAGATTTTGGGTTTTAGTATTTTTTTTTTCCCTTTGAAATGTCATGCTTTCAGAATGTCTCCAGACTAATGATTAGTCTTGATTTTTAATCTCTAGCTCCTTTTCATACTTACCATTTCCCTGGTTGCAGTTTAGCTCGTGATAAAAATAGAGTGATGAGTAGAGTGTATTTTTTTAAATGGACAGTCAGTCTCCTATGTCTGCTTGTTTGTCACTGAGACCGGGGGTTTGCAGGGGGAGTGGGCTGTATGTAAGTGCACGCAGGAAACATCTTTTGGGCTTTGGATGCCCCTGCAATGTGGAGGGATTTGCAGCGACTCTTTTCACCGCGGTGTCTCTGTGCGTGGGTTCGGCATTAATGCAGTTTGCTGAACCAACCTTGTGGCTCCCGTGCCCGCAGGGGTTCAGAGCGCTCTCGCGTGCCCGTGTGCCACCAAGCCCCCCAGTAAGAGGTCCTGGGCCTCATTTAAAGTCATGAACTTCTGCAGCAGTCCTCGCTGACCTTGCTGGACCTCTAACGGGAGCCTAGAAATCACTGAGCACCGTTTCCTTCCCCTGGTGAGTAACTTTAAGCAAGTGGCATTTGCACCGTCTGGTAAAACTGTTGTCTCTGCAGTAAATTTGAAACCTGACTTCTGGGTCGGAGCTGATCAAAGCCTCCGCATCAAATTCACTCTGATGTAGACTTTTATTCCAACCAGGTCTGGTTTTACTCCTGATGCAAATGAGGTTGAGGCCATTTGCGCAGTTTTGTATTGGTGATAACTGTATTTCAGCCCTAGTGGCTTTTAGTCTGGGGAAACCAGAAACCTACTTGTGCTGCAATCCTCACGCAGTGTGGTTCAGCTTGGAGAAAACCTTTAACCATCTCTGCTGTTCCTTAAGACCTCAGCTGTTCAGCTAGGACTTTGGAAGATAAAAATTTTGAAATAGCCAAATTCATGGCCTGGCTTTTGTGATGAGGATCAGGAATCGCGGGACACCTGGATGGATAGTAAACTGATTAGCCAGGTGACGGGAACAGATCACAGTATTTTTCTTAAGACGGAGGGCCAGATTTGTTTAAAGCCACTGCTCAGTATTACACCATGTTCTTGCTGTGACTTGAGATACATTAGCACAGTTCTGAATAGGAAACCAACACATGTTCTTGTTTAATCTTTATTGATTTATTTTTTTTTTACAAGTATAGAATCTCATTTAAATCAGATAGCTATCTTGGCATCCAGCAATCTGCGTATTCCTCCTTCAGAGATGCAACAGAGGACACAAATGTCTCATTGTGGAACGGACTTGCCTTGCTTTCCTGGTAGTCCATTTAACGCTTCACCAAAACCAGTGCCTTCCCATCCGCGGGGAGGGGAGCGACGTCCAGGAGGCAGCGGCTACGCCACGGAAAGGCTTCTCCCGCGTCTCGGGTTGGAATCGTTCTCGTCACACACCGAACAAGGCAAAGCCTTCTCCGTAAAGCCATCCTTGTCCGGGAGGTTGAACAGATCGCCATTTTGCGCAGAATAATTCTAGAATGCAACATAACCTTGAGGACGTAATGAAGTGATTTAGAAATGGGCTAAGGCAGATCACGACCATACTTAGAGCTAAGTAATCAAGCGGTTTTACCTACTTCCAATTTACTGGTTGATTGAATATTAGAAAACACAGCCCAGCCCCTTTGGAAGGTGGCCACGCACATGCAGTTTCCTAAACATTTCTTTGGCTGTCCGAGGGTTAACCTCTCGCTTCTGTCTAGAGCCACATTTGGACAAGATCTCTGTTTACTTTCCACCCACAAAAAACACCAGCATTTTTCAGTAGTGTAAGTGTATTCCAGGACTATTGCCCTGGCATGGAATGAGTGAAAAAGGATCTTGTATTTATTTGATTTGAATCATTCAAATTTTATTTTACTTGTGGCCGACATGGACTGACTTAACTTTTTTTTTTTTTTTTGACTTTTAATACAGATTAAGAGCTGACTAAAGATCTCAAACACTATATACTGAGAGTCACTACGGCTGTTAAAGAAAACACCAGCACTAGCACCCCAACCCTGCACGCCTGCCTTCCTGGTTCTTGCAAAAACCCGCTGCCATAGAGTAGGACCTCGCTCGTTCTGTGCTAGTGCCGCTCCCTAGCCACTACAGGGTTTTGCAAGGAAGCAAACAAGCTATTAATGAAATATCCAGGCTACCGCATCACAAAGCACACTTTGTTCATTAACTCTGCCAAATGCCTTTTAGGCCTTTCCTCATAGGATACTCATAAACTGACTAAAAAAGGGAGGGAGGCTTTATGAAAGGAATAAACTTATAAGGAGACCTCATTCTGCTAAATCAGAGAAATGCGGATGGGGGAATCCCTGTAGAAAGAAACGCTTTGAAGGGAATCGTTGGCCTTGCGGGTTAGCGAGGTGAGAATTAGTTGAGGTTCTGCTGTATGGTGAAGAACCAAAGTTGGCTGTAGAAAGAGAAGGGAATGTCTCCAGTCTGGCCGACTCAGAACAGCGCATCCCTTCTGTTGTGCTTCCTGTCTGCAGTCCCATTAAATTCCCCAGTAAGGCATCAGGGGTCTCCTCTCTCTCTCATAAACGTCTGGGATGATGCCATATGGTGTCTGTACCATTTTAACCGTCGTCTTCCCAAAGAGCTTCCTCTCGTAGTCTATCAGTTGCCTCCAGAAGCCCACGTTGGGGCGTATAACGGGGCGTCTCGATTTGACCCAGTTGTATGCCTCAAAGAGGGACGCCTTGTGGTACTTCATCAGGTAGGCGATGCAGAGGGTGGCCGACCTGCTCACGCCGGCGGCACAGTGGACTAGGGTGGCCCCGTGCTTCCGCGCCACGCTGTTTATCTTGTCGGCGACGCTGTCGAAGTACAGGGAGATGGGGGCGTTGGGCATGTCAGCCAAAGGCACTTTCACGTATTCAAACTG